>NW_026585797.1:26747260-26799249 GCF_907164565.1 Psammomys obesus | reverse complement strand
AAAGAAAGAAAGAAAGAAAGAAAGAAAGAAAGAAAGAAAGAAAGAAAGAAAAAGAAAGAAAGAGATAATGAAAATTTAAAATTCATGATTATAATGACTTAAGATGCATAAATCTAGTGAGGTAAGTCCCTTTCCCTAGGTGACATCTTAAAGGTTCAGCCAGATCTCAACAGTCACCAAAGGACTAACCATTCCATAGAATGCTTGTTTTTCAAGCCATTGAAAGATCTTTTTCTCATTTATTATTTTGAAAATTGAATATAATACCCTTTCCCAGCACACCTCCAAGATTGATATCTTCCCTTTTCCTACCCATCTAGCTTTCTGTCCTGATTTTATTTCTTTTTAAACCCATCAAGTATACTTGCTGTTACCTATATAGTCTTAGATGTGGGACATTCTACTGGAATATGGTCAATTTGCCAGAGGCAAGATGCTCAAGACAAAGTTTTCCTTTCTCTGTTCCCATTTATTTATTTATTTATTTATTTATTTATTTATTTATTTATTTATTTATTTAATTTACTTTGTAACCCAGCTGCAGCTCCCTCTCTTGTCCACTCCCAACCCCACTCTCCCTCACTCCCTATTCTTCTCTCATGACCCTCCCTAAGTCCACTGATAGGGGAGGTCCTCCTCCCCTTCCATCTGACCCTAGCCTATCAGGTCTCACCAGGACTGGCTGTATTATCTTCCTCTCTGGCCTGGTAAGGCTGCTTCCCTCTCAGGGGGAGGTGATCAAAGAGCCAGCCACTGAGTTCATGTCAGAGACAGTCCCTGTTCCCATTGCTAGGGGACCCACTCGGAGACTGAGCTGCTATCTATATCTGTGCAGGTATTCTAGGTCATCTCCATGACCTAGAGATGGTCCTCGGTTGGAGTATCAGTCTCAGAAAAGACCCCTGGGCCCAGATTTTTTGGTTAAGTTGCTCTTTTTGCCCCTTCCAGGTCTTTTAATCTCCCCCTTCTTTCACAAACTTTCACTTTATTAACAGCTATTGACTGCCCACCCCTCCATAGTAACTATGACTTATAAATGCTTTTCTGGCTCTCCCCTACTCTCATAGACATTGTGCTGGCGAACATCATATCAAGCTAGAGTCACTGGGGAAGAGGAAAGCTCAGTTGAGAAAATGCCCCCATCAGATTGGCCTGTGTGCAAACCTGTGGGAGATTTTCTTCATTGATGATTGATGTGGGAGGGCCCAGCTCATTGTGAGTGGTGACCTCCCTGGGGTGGTGGTGGTCCTGAATACTTTAACAAATCAAGCTGAGGGAGACTTAAAGAGCCAGTAAGTAAGTGGTAGTCCTTTATGGCTTCTGTTTAAGTTCCTGCTTCAAGGTTCCTGCACTGACTCCCTCCAGTGACAGACTGTTGCCTGGAAGAATAAGACAAAATAAGTCATTTCCTCTCCATGTTTCTTTTGGTCCTGGTGCTTTATCACAGCAATAGAAACACCAAGACAGATAAATGCTTATTTACACATTTGGATGTATCTATAAGTATACATACTTGGATATATACATGTTTACAAATATATAAATTCTGAAGTCTGGTATTACCAGTTGGACAGGGTGTGAGAAAATGATATTTAGATTGTTATTTTATTTGTTTTAATATTAGTTATTAGTCACTATACATTTTTACTTATATTAAATTTATATGGAGGGCTTGTAACACAGTTCAGTAATAAAATATGTTCTTAGCATGCCTGGAGACTTAGATTTAATGAACATCACGAAACACAGAGAGAGAGAATGAGGGGGGGAGAAATGGAGAGAGAATGAGACAGAGAATGTCTTGGTAAATTGACTTAATTCCTCCATAACTCTATCATTATGCCTGCATTTCAGTGTTAACTGCTGCTCTTAAGCTGTATATGCAACTTGTGATCTTGGAAAAAAAAGGAGAATCATAAAATAAAACCTAGATTATGATTACAAACTTTGGGATTTATAATTTCATCCTCCTTCATTCCTCTTCTTTCTTCTGCCAGGGATAGGAATCAGACCCAAAGTTTTTGCATATGTGTTTCAGGCACAAACTCTACAAGTGTTCTACAATGCATCAAGGTTTACTTGTTTTGAAATTACCAATTTATACAAGTACATGAATTACATTAAATGGCACATTTAAACAAAGTATTTGATAACTAGATATTGTGACTACATAAAATTAAGTGACTTGGAAAAATCAGTAATTCACATTAATATTTATGAGAACTTCTTAATTTGTGTTGGACTATTGATTGCTTAGATTCTGCGTATTTTAAAAATACAAATGTTTAACAAGAAATGATGATACAAATGTTTTATTCTTATAAATTAAACATTTTGTATATTTTTAAGTTCAAGAAAATAGTGATTTGATAAAACTGTCTAAAATATGAGATATGTAAAAATATTTTGTATCTATGAAATAACTATATAGACCATTAATTTGCACTGAATAGTACAAACATGGAAAAGAAACAGTGTAGAACTATCATAAATAAATTACCCAGTTATACTGAAAAAAATAAAAAGACCATGTAAATACATATATATAACCCTGTATAGTTCGCATCCAAGAACTTAGGTATTCAAAATTAGTGATAAATCTTCATTAAGTTGTGAAGGAGAATACATAGTTTTGGCAGTCATGAGAAGACAAAGGCTCTATGTATATGAAACAAGAATGCATCAAAAGAAGGCTCAGAAAAGACAAGAAATGTGTTTGAACTCCTGGACTCCCTTGTCCTGATGCTGAAAAACAGAAATCACCAAGAAATATGGCTGTTCCGATCTACTTATACCAGTGTGATATTTGTAAGTCTAGGAAGTATTTGAGAATTCTTATTTGTAATAGTGTACAAAGAGAAAATGATCTGCAGTTTGACTCAAATGGGTTTGAAGTAAGGAATGGAGATTTTGTCATTCTACAAGTATTTTGAATTCTGGACTCTGTTCTGAGTAGATTATCTTTAAAACATTGATGTTCATGGTACTTTAAAAGTCATTGAGGAGTGTGGAAAAAATGTGAAAAAGTTATGGGAGGGAAGGAAGAAAATAGGATATTTGAGGATATACCTTTGTGGAAGCAAGAGAGAGAAAATTGAAAGGGAATGTTCAGGAAAAGGGCCCTGAAACGGGACTGTTCTTGATAAAAATGTTTCAGTTAGAGAGAAAGTCTGCTGCAGTGGTAAGGTAACTGAGAATGAAAAAAAAAAATGGCTTTTTAATCACTGATTCTCTCCTGGTGTAAGTAGAAGACATACTCCTCACTGAAAGAGGAAGGAGGCTGAATATGTGGTTCCGAGTTGGGTGAGGGTAAGGGAGAAGTGCTCAAGCAGGAGAAATAGCAAGAGAATGGCAGGGACAAAACTGCCTGTGAGTCATAGCAACTGAAGCAGTTCAAATGCCTGGAGGTAGAGAGCACAGTGCAGGCACAGTGGTTGTATAAGAGTCAAAGTCTGAATGCAAAATGTAAAATTCTCAGTGATGTAATATGGAGTTCGGGTGCATACAATATTCATTGAGGAACAGTGGAAATTTGTGAGTGACAAAAAAAATGTTTGGGAAGGCTATTCTAATTGAATTACACAGAGGATAGAAAGAGAACAGAGTTGGGGTGACAAGCATGATCCTTGCCATGATTACTGTTTAGACAGAACCAGGAACATAGGAACTTACACGTACAGTGCATGGGGGGCTCTGGAACCCTATCAAAGGGCAACGTTAACAAATTGGATTTTCTATTGAAATCCCCACTCCTAAGTCAGTATAGACATAACTGTTAAAATGTGCCAATGGGAACTAAATTGTTTTTTTTTTTATTTTATGAAAGTGTAGTTTGTGAAAGAACTCATATATGGTGTGATATTATAAAAGTGATGAGTGTAGCCAAAGAAGAAACGAATGGGAGTGGTTTTCTGTTGGAGCCTACACAAGGGAAATTTCACCCACTCCGACTGGTCAGTCCTGAGTGAGGTGTGATCATAAAGGTGACTATATTTAATGTGATTCTGAATCACACCTTTAATTGTGTAAAACAAAGTGTCCGGGTCTGCATTCCTCTCCACAAAAAAAAAAAAGGTTGGTAAGAAGGCCTTACAGCCTGGCTCACAGGGTTCATGGCTCTCTATGGAAAAGTGATTGGCAAATTAACTTTAGTTTTTGGTCTATATCCTTATCTGGCTCACTCTATGTGTTTAGGCTAAAAATATGGTCTTCGGAACCAAGCAGTTAAATTTGTGGATCAGGGTTGATGATGGCTCTATGGATAAAAGCTCTTGCTGCCAATGTAAAAAACTTGAATTTAATCCTTTAGAAACACAGGATAAACAGAAAAGTACAATTTGTGCACATTGTTCTTGAATTCCAAACATGTACCATAGAAAGAATGCATGTCCACAAAAGTGTATACGCACATAATTACATAAGTATAATTTTTAGAGGTAAAATTATTAATTTATTTATTTGTACATTTGAAGTGTTTAAATGCTCATTTTTTTGTCTTTTTTAATTTTTAATGAGAAAGAAAAACACACATAAACCAAAATTTCCAATATCAAGGGACTTCCCCTATAGTAATGTTTAAATAGATTCAGTTCATAACATACAATAATTGTGAATAGAAATCTGTTTTATTTTATAAGCTCTTTAGAACATATTAAGTGAATTCCTGTGGCTAAAGGCTTGTGTTTTGTAATGCATTTGAACAGATAGTATTTTAATGACAGTCATGGTGAACTTTACAGATTATTTTTTTTTATCTTCCTAAACACCCCCTCAGATTCTCCTCTCTCACATTAGAACTAATTAGAAAATGTCTCCCAGGTGCTTAGCGCTTTTTGGAGAAAAGGGATGAAACATTGTGTCAAAATTATTACTGTGAGCTTCAAAGACAGCCACATGAGAGCTTAATGGAACATTGTGTTTTTTTTTTATTAATCATCACTCATAAATGCCACTGAGAAATAGAATTATATGTTATAAATGTTACATATTATTTAACAAGGCAATCAGCTTCTTTATTTCATTAGACGTATTGGGAAGAAACAAAGAGTTTCGTGGTATCAAGATTAAGAATGCTGTGGTATGAAAGGGAGAAAAATGCGTTGATTGAAATGGTTAACGTGGAAGTGAAATTATTTTGTCTCAACCATATGTTTTTAATGCAATATTTATTGATTGATATCATATTATGACTACACTTCCCCCTTTCTTTTCAGTATTCCAAACCCTCCATGTATCCCCCTTTGTTCTCTTTCAAATCCATGCCCTTTTTATATTAATTGATTTTCTGTCTCTTTCTTTGTTTCTCTCTCTCTCACATATATACATGCTTGTGTGTATATACATGTATATTCCTAAGTATAGAAATATAACCTGTCCATTCTGTATAATGCTACATAGCTGTATATTCTCAGAATTAGTTTTGGTTTTGTGCATTTAGTTTTCTCTTCCTTGGGAAGACTATTTCTCCTGCTCTCAGCATTCCTTGGTTCTCCATAGTTCTTTTTTCAGTCCTGAGGCTGCATGAGTTTGCACCCTTTCATGTTAGCATGTCCTTTGGTGATGTTTTTTTTTTTTTTTCAGGTCCTGTTTAGGCAGCCTTGTTGGTGAGGCTTTTTGGATGTAGCTTCTATCATCACTAGAAGACACAATCTCATATCAAACTCATGTTAGCCTGGCTTTTACCTTATTTCAAATCCATTTTCTAAAATGATCCCCGAACCTTGGGTGTAGGAGCTTTGTTGTAGATGTATCAGTTGGGACTATGCTCCACAACTATGAATTTTGATTAGTTGTGGCTTTCTGTAATGGTATATGTCTCTTGCAAAAGGAAATTTCCATGAGGAGGGGTGAGGGATACAGTTATCTGTGGTTACAAGGATGCATATATAGAAGGCTGTTACAGATTGGTAAGTTGATGATTGTAGGTTTTCCTCCAAGAGCCACAATTTCACTACCCTTGGGTAGTTGGGTAGGTTTCCAGTGCCAGATATGATTTTCTTTTTTGTATAGTGGACCTTAAGCCCAATTATGTAGTTATTGATTATGGCCAAGATATGAACTATTGTACTTTTCGGGATATTATGGCATGGTGTCACTGTGGAGGTCCATAGCATCTTAGCTAGGTAAAAATGTTGATTGTTTCACTTCTTTGGATGCTTACATGGTGCCTTCTGGTACGATAAAACTAGTCCTCCAGGTGGAGGCTTTCAAGTCAGATCCAGCTTGGGTCCTGTTGGCCATGTCCCAAGTGAATAGTATCAGCACAAATAGAGACTTAACTTCTAGTTCAGTGGGGTAACAATCAAAGACAATAGCAATACTCTATAATTTTATTTTTAATACATTTTTCTATAATATGTGAAATCTTTAGCAACGGTATCATACCATCTACCTCAAAAGCCAAGAGAAATGAAGAGAACCTTCATTGCTTTGGTACCTCTAGGGACTCTTGAAGAGATCATACACGTTATCCTTTCCCTGTTTCTGGAATTTATATTTAGTAGCTTAAGTTCTGGAGAAACTTTTGAAAGCATTAAGGTTTATCGCCCTCCAAACTCCTTTAAAAATCTTTTTTTTTTTTTAAATTTGCTTACTAGATAATAGGTTTCTGCATGGCCCTTTCGTGACCCTTTCATTTTGCTTGACACTTGCCCCTGCCCTGATTTCTCCTACCATGCTGAGAGCACCTTGCTTGATTCTTTCCACTCTCACTACCCTCCTGTTCTACCTGCATATCATATATGTCTGACTTTCCTCACTTCCCTAAAGCAACCCATTCCCAACGAGTGGTTCTAGATTCATGCTACTGGCAGGATTCTAAGTTGAACACACAAAATAATAAATTCAAAACTAGGATCTGCATATGGGGTAAAACATGTGGAGTTTGTTTTTCTTTGCCTGTTTTACCTCACAAAGTAAGTTTTTTTTAATTTTCAATAATTTAACTGAGGATTTCATGATTTCACTTTTCTTTACAGCCGAATTAAGTCTCAGTGTATATACATATACTACATTTCATGATGGAGCACCTAGGTTGCTCCATTTCTAGTTATTATTAATAAAGCTGCAATAGAACAAGAAAACTGCTCAATAAAAATGGCTGTGGATAATAAACATAGAATTCTCAAAAGAAAAATTATGAGTGACTACTAGACACTTTAAAAAGTGTTTGGTATCAATAGTCATCAGGGAAATGTGAATTGAAATTATTAATCCATCTTACCTCAGTCACATGGCTATCATCAAGGAATCACATGACAACAAATGCTAGAGAGGATTTGGATAAAGAGGAACACTTACCAACTGTTGCTGGGGGTGCTAACTGGTCCAGCTATGATGGAAATCAGTGTGAAGGTGCCTCAAAAGAAGCAAGAAATGGGTTTTAATATGACACATTTATTCAACTCCTTGGCACATATCCAGAGGAGTCAATATTCTACTACGGCAATAATTGTGCACCCTTGCACATTGCTGCTGTATTTATAGGAAATCAAAATATTTGATAAGGGGAGCCTAAGTAAAATTAATATTATATAAAATTAATAAAGTACAAGAATCAAACATTTTGCTCGAAAGTTTGTTTTCCAAAATAAATAGTATGAAGGGATAAGATAACAGATGGCAGGATATAGTTAAGATCCCTAAGTTATCATAGCAACCGCAAGAGAAAAGTATGTGTGATATTGAAAGAATGGCAAAGATAATTTCCAGTTAACACAGGAATGAGGAAATTGAGAAAAACATATATTAATAGAGGAAATGTTTACAACCGACCTTTATAAGCATTTTGTAAAGAGTTTCATTTCTCTGGTTCCCATGACCCTTGTGGTTTAAGCTCAAGTCAAAGAAAAGGACAGACAAAAGAGGTAAGTTGAAATGAGGGAAGCCTGTGCAATGAAAGTGGAAGTAGGCAGAGAAAATGGAGAAATGGAGACAAAAGAGATGAAGGACATAAGTGAAGGTGAGAAAAGTTAAGTGGATGACATAGAAAAGAAGTAATGTTATAGATTGGCATTTAAAACACAGAGCATCATGGATATGACATATAATAATGAAGCTAGAGGAGAAAGCTTGGAGCTCAACCAGCAACACTTAAAAAAATGGTTGCAAGCAAAGAACGGTTGTTCTTTGTCTTATCTCTTATCTTCTCTATATCTAAGTTTATTGTTTTGTCAGGTATTTAATGCACCTAGCTTATACCTTGGCTGTTGGCTACTCTTTGATAGGTGCGGGGAAAATCATTTCATTGTCAAGTTCCAGAAGTGCTTGACAAAGAGAATATATTATCTTGTCAGTTCCCCCAGGAAGAATAAGTGTTGCTCTCGTTAAAAGATGCTCACTGAGTAAATCCTGGGGTGCAAGGAAGCCCCGAGTGGATTGTTATCCACTGAATTATTATAGCCTCCCTCCCCCAGAATTCGTGCTTCCGTGTGAAGTGCAAAGTGTGAAATGCATTCAGAGAGTATTAGTGCATTATGAATAGCTAAGGCCAAAAATATTCTTTAATTTTGAAATTTTGCATCTGGATTAGTCTGACATTTGTGAGGTTCTGCAATGGCAAATTCATGGTGCTCAAATTGTTACTCACAGTTTTCAATGTCTCTGAGAACCACTGTAAGTTTGATGCTTAAAAGTTTAATAATATTGGAATGTGTAGTATTCTGAATGCTGTACATAGAAGCATTCTATGACTATAAGAAGAAAATAATAGAATAAATTAATGAGATTAATGACATAAAATATAACCACTATTCATTTACTTATGTTCATCAGACATTATAGATGTTTTACTTATAGTATCTTTTTTGTTTGTTTGTTTGTTTTTGTTTTTCAAGACAGGATTTCGCTGTGTAACCTTGGCTGCCCTGGACTTCCTTTGTAGACTAGGCTGGCTTTGAACTCACATTGATCCGCCTGCCTCTGCCTCCTTGAGTTTGGGGATTACAGGCCTGTGCCACCACTCTAGGCATGTATTTTATCTTGACAGTAGAGTTCCAATCAGAAGTCAGGCAGAAAGTTTCACTGCTATTTGCATAAAACATCAGTATTCACTAGTGAGAAGAGATGCTCTGGGCCAGATCTTCTGATGCAAAATCTTGCTTTTTGGTTTTTTTTTTTTTGTTTGTTTGTTTGTTTGTTTCTTTCTTTCTTTCTTTCTTTCTTTCTTTCTTTCTTTCTTTCTTTCTTTCTTTCTCTTTGATTTTGCCATTGCTCTTTGTTACTGAAAGAATGAAGGAGGGAGTAAGGAGTTTTGATCATGCTGGCAAAAACGGTATCAGAAGCCAGGAATGACAAAGCTCAATGAAAACTGAGAGTTAAAAAAATGTTAGATTCGGAGCTGAAGGTATGATAAGACCAGCTACCAGGACAGAAGTCCTGGGAGAGTGATTGAGACATGCTTAAGTAAGCTAAGTTTATTTCTACAAGTTTTACTAAGATGGGAAACGTTTAAGAATCCATTACTGAGCCCCGTGTGGTGGCACACATCTGTAATCCTGGCATTCAGGGAGGCAGTGGATCTCTGTGAGTCTGAGGGGAGCCTGGTCTAAAAAGTGAGTTCAGGACAGTCAAGGCTACATACAGAGAAACACTGTCTTGAACTCCCCCCCCCAACAAAAAAATGAATTGTTTACTGTATTGTTAAAATGTTCCAGCTATCCTCTAGTCATGTTCGTAATGATATTGATAGTCAGGTGGGTTAAGTTCATTTCGCTGGCGGTGGGAAGGTTATAAGCAAATATTTGAGTACTATAAGCAAGCCATAGTTGCTGACTTTGAGGACTAAGCCTAAGTATTGAATCTTCAAACAAGCTATAGATGATTATACTAAACAAGCCATTCATGAGGTTGTAACCCTCCTCAAAGAACTACAGCGAACCGCAAGGAAGAACACATCAATTAGCTATTGAATGGTCATTCTGGAAACTATTTACACATAAGTGTAAAATTATTCAGACTGAAGGGCTTATAGTTATATATTTAGGAATGCACATGTAAAATTCGTGGGAGTCCTGTGTTACCTGTAAAGGCCCTCTTGTGAGGCACAGCGACCAGGTTTGATGCAAACAGCAAGAGGTTTATTGAAACCAGTAGACACTGGGGTCTCCTGCACCTTAAGGAGAGGCAACCCCAAGGAACAAAAGCTTTGGGATTTTATAGGCAAACTTTGGAAATAGCAACAGGGCAGTTTTTCATTGGTGGATATTTTGGGATCTGGCTATGTACATGCTTGGGACATTCCAGTAGGGTCGGTTGCTAGTGTGCGCAAAGTCAAGTTGCACACTTTGCAGTTTCTCCAAGGACTGCCTACCCTTACCTGTGTCCTTGGGGTTTCTCCAGCAACTGTCTGTAAAGTCTGAGTCCCTTAGGGGGAGGGAGATATACTCTACACTTGGCAATTAGTGGAAAGTTCCCATTTTTCCCAGTTTTCTTGGTTGTTCTCAAGCTAGGTCCCTTCACACACACACACACACACACACATAAAAAAATTATCAAAAAAGAAGATATGATTTGAAAGAGAGAAAAGAGTGAGGGTACACAGATACACACACACAGACCACATACATACATGCACACACAAAACAAAAATTAATCAACAAAGAAGATATGCTTTGAAAGAGAGCAAGCAGTGGAGGTACATGGGTGGCTTTGGAGGGACAAATGGGAAGGGGGATTATGTAATTATGTTAAAATTTCCAAAAATTAAAAATAAATAAGTAAACAAGCTATTCATAAAAGTGATGGACCCAAAACAAGAAGGAAAGGTAGAGCAGCTCCTCTCAATTCCCAGCTTGTCTCCAGCAGCGTGAAAACAGAGCCTGCAGTGTGGTGTGTTTCCAGATGGGTCCTTTGAGAATAATGTGTCCATTCCTTCAGTGGGCTTTGTGACCAGATAGGTTCTCAAGGTCATGCTGACATTTCCAACCCTAGTGTTTGAATGGTAGGGAAGTATGGTGGCCCTCGGTCTGACAGATCCCTTCTCTAGTTTGATAGTTCCTCTAGGAACATGAGAGCTGAGGATTTAGGTCACTGGTAGAGGACTAGCCTAACATGCAAGAGACTTATCTCTCTGTTTTTTTCAGATGTCAAATTGTTATTATTATTATTATTATTATTATTATTATTATTATTATTATTATTTATAATGTATTCACTTTTCATCCCAGCTGTAGCCCCCTCCCTCATCTCCTCTCAGGACCACCCTCTGTTCCTCTTCCCCCCTATGTCCCTCCCCTAGGTCTTGGTTAAAGGATGCAGCATTAATAGAAACAACCATCCCCTTTATTTCTGTAGAGTGTCTGTCCAAAATGACCTGACTAACATGATGGCAATAGTTTTTCTGACTGGAATATTTCAGTGTCATTCACCGAAAAGCAAATTTTGTTAATTTGCTATTTTATATTTGTTTCTCCCTGGCATTAATAATTCAAAATTTGGACTTACCTGGATGTCTTATATATCACTCAAATGATAATTTTTTTCTCCTGGAATAAATTATTATTTTTCTCTTTATCATGAAGAAGATAGAAAAATAATTCATATTCGGATTTGTGTGATGATTTTAGTGGTGCTTTCCTCTGACAATAAAACTGTTGCATGTGGTTGCTTTCATATGAAATTACAAACCGAATGTAATAAGGATGCATAATTTTTTTATAACAATGGTACTGTTGGAAGAGCAGTATTTTCTTTTAGATGGTAGTGCCTTTGGAATCTTTTAAGTAAGATAAATAATACTTTTATCAGAGCCTGGAAAATCCATTTGTAATTGAAGATTATATTTTTTGTTTTTAATTTTAATTTTTATTAATTACACTTTATTCACTTTGCATCCTCCCGGGGCCCCTCCCTTCTCCCCTTCCAATTTCACCTTTTCTCCCCCTTCTTCACACATGCCCCTCTCCAAGTCCACTGATAGGGGAGGTCTTCCTCTCCTTCCTTCTGATCCTAGTCTATCAGGTCTCATCAGGAGGGCTGCAATGTCCTCCTCTGTGGCCTGGTAAGGCTCCTCCTCCCTCAGGGGGAGGTGATCAAAGAGCAGGCCAATCAGTTCATGTCAGAGATAGTCCCTGTTCCCATTACTATGTAACCCACTTGGACACTGAACTGCCATGGGCTACATCGAAGGAGGACTGTGGCCAAATGCTCAATCCCCATACAGAAAGGCAAAGAGGATGGACATCAGAAGAAAGAGAAAACAGGGACCAGTACAGTGGCCTGCCACAGAGGGCCTCTGAAAGGCTCTACCCTGCAGGGTATCAAAGCAGATGCTGAGACTTATGGCCAACCTTTGGGCAAAGTGCAGGGAATTTCATGAAAGAAGTAGGAAATAATAAGACCTGGAGAGGACAGGAGCTCCACAAGGAGAGCAACAGAACCAAAAAAATATGGGCACAGGGGTCTTTTCTGAGACTGATACTCCAACCAAGCACTATTGATGGAGATAAACTAGAACCCCTGCACAGATGAAGCCCATGGCAGTTCAGTGTCCAAGTGAGTTCCATAGTAATGGGAACAGGGACTGTCTCTGACAAGATTATATTTTTTTAAGTGATAAGATGGTTTGAGAATTACATGGAGGATATTCCTTTTTTTTTAAATTATTCATTGCCTTAAAAACAAACAACAAAACATTCAGCAATTCTGTTCACCTTTAAATGAACTCTTCCCTTTGGTCCTCAGAGATCAGACATTTAGGAAAATGGGGAGCCAGGGGCTCCTTAGTGGAGTCATTGCGGCTCTGGGTGTAATCCCTGGTTGTCGGATAATTGTACCACTCTGAAATCAGCAGCGTGGTTAATCACTGGGACTTCCAGGCCCAGGAGAACATTTAGCAGAATGTGGAGCACATTATTGCATTTAGTCAGAAGTTCAAAACGTCATGTTGCCAGTCTGTCATCTGTTGAAATTAACAAAAAAAAAAAAAAAAAAAAATGTGTATCATCATCAGTTTAACAACACGAAACCCAGAGGATAAGGTGGTCCACGGGAACGACTTTGGAGTGAGCCTCAGCCTGTAGTAAACTGCCTGATTTATGAAGGCGTGATTACTGTGAAGCTGTCATTCACTTTACGTAGCACATTCTTTTCTGGGCCAACCCTTTGCATCTGTCTCCACCAGGCAGGATAACTGACTAAATACAGCATCTTCTGTAACGTGCTCATTCAGAGTGAGTGGACTCATCACCCACATTTTTATAAGCACCAGAACCAACCTTGCGCTGAAGAGACTTGCAGTAGAATTTGGCTGAGCAATGCGAACAATGAAAGTAAGAAGGCCAGTGGATTCCCTTTAGCTTTGTGCTCATACTGGAAACTGTTATTTATTTCGTAGTGCCTTTATTTGAGAGAGCATTTTTATTATAATCATTCTGCACAGTAATTGCTAGTACAATTTCCATACTCATTTTAAAAGGGGCCAATGTGTCTTTCTTCATGATTCTCATCAAGTATTAGCAGATTTTGCTTTAATACAGGCTTATTGTTTTAAAATTCATCTTAGTATTGTTGTATAAAAAAATGCCCTTAAAATCTCTAGAACAGCGAAAAGTGAAAGAAGAGGCAGGCTAAATTTTAGTATTATATGTAATAGTATTGTATTATATGAATACAAAATTGAAAATCTGTATCATCAACTCAGTGACTTCTCTCTTTGTAGTACATAATACAGACTATGTAAATATGGATGAAAATAAATGCACCATTCATAATTGAAAGGATTACTAGAAGTGTAAGAGAACATGGCATCAACACACTTCTCAAAGACATTGGCAGGTCTGTTTTACCACTTTAAATAATAACCTGAAAGGCAATGAGTTTGTGTTACTGTATATGCTTTGTTCTACATACACAGTTATCAATAACCATCCTCATTCCTTTCAAATGGCAGCGCAAGCAGGCAAAGAGTAATTGCCATTCTTTGTGGAGCCAGCTTATTGATGAGGTAGACACAAGTAATAGTTTTAGCCTGCTGGCTGTCCATCTGTAAGCAGTTTCCTGAAACTGTCACTTCTTTTTTCTCTGGAAACCGTTATGGCTTTGTCTGCCCAAGGAAAATAATGAGATCCATCTATCAAGAAAAACATAAACAATAAGCTCTATAGCTTTCAATTAATTTGTTTTCACCTATGTTTACCCACGTGCACTTGGTTAACTATCCATCATGCTAGCTGCATGTAAAGAAGTGCATTTTTCAGAAGGCTGAATCCATTAACCCTTTTGCTAACTAAATATATAGGCATCCCTCCCAGCTAAATCAGAGCCTTGTAAAAATCAATCCTTTCATAGAGCTCATAAACTCTTGCTCTGTCATTCCCTAGTGTGCCCGATGTTGATAAATCTGTAGGCTTAATAGAAGCCAAACAGGTTGTTGTTGTTCATCCCTCTGAACTATGTTTTGCTCAAAATTCATCTTTGATTTTAATGCGATTCTAACACTTTTAGGAATTAGTATGGGAATGAGCAACTTAAATCACCAGCTTGCTTTTAAAATTTACCGGTAGCTAATGTGAAAAATGGCAGTGTGCACCAACAATAAAATGGCATCCTTTTCTACTCTCCATTAAGAGTATATATTTTTGTACATAAAAGAAAGTTAATAAAGCAATGGGCAGCAATGTGCTCATGGGATTTTTCTGACATGTATAAGCTATTTGTGCTTTACTGATGCCTTATTGCCGGCAAAAAGCATCAACAGTGAGTGGAGATGGGCCTGGAATTAAATACCCAATTTTCCCCCTTTTTTCTCCATCTGTACTATCAAAATACACAGGCACTGTTAAATAAACATTTGTCAAACGCTTTGTAACCATGAAGGATTGTGGTAGAATATGCTGAAACCTCACAATTTAAAAAAAAAAAGTCTTGTGTTCCAAGAATTCCCTTTTAAAATATTTGAAATATAGAACCTAAAATACATACACTGAGAAAAATTTCCTCTTCAGCACACAAGCATTACAGAGTGTCTGATCTTTAAGGGAGGAAGAGGATCCAGGCAGTCCTGATGAGACTTATCTATGGGCAGATGGCAATTATAGAGAACTCCCTGTTTCAGTGGACCTGGGAAAGGGGATGAGGAGGAGAGGGAGGGAGGGTGGACTGGGAAGAGTTGAGGGAGCGGGCTTCAATCGGAATATATAATGAATAAATTATTAAGAAAAAATAAAATTAAAAAAGAATGTAGAGTAAGTTACCTCTTTCATAAATTGATATTATTTGTTATAGAAAGAAGGAATGTAAAAGAATTAAGAATTTTCTAAGAGTCACCATTGCAAAAGACAGAAGTGTTATAATACTAATTGTGAAAAGAACATGGTGGAGTTGGCAACAAATATATTTCTAAGTATCTCCAACCAAGGACCATGTGTGGATATAACGTAGAACCCCTGCTCAGATGTAGACCATGGTAGCTCAGAATCCAAGTGGGTACCCTAGTAAGGGGAACAGGGACTATTTCTGACATGAACTCAATGGCTGGCTCTTTGACCTCCCCCCACCCTCAAGGAAGGAGCAGCTTTACTAGGCCACAGAGGAGGACATTGCAGCTAGGCCTGAAGATACCTGATAAGCTAGGATCAGATGAAAGGGGAGGGGGTCCTCCCCTATCAGTGGACTTGGAAAGGGGCAGGGAGGAGGTGAGAGAGGCAGGGTGGGATTGGGAGGGAATGAGGGAGCGGGATACAGCTGGGATACAAAGTTAATAAACTATAACTAATATTTTAAAAAATAAAAATATAATTAAAATAATGTATAAGACCTAAGCAGTTTTCATTCAAGGATGATGTAGGGAGTGGTTATCCCTGAGACTTTTACAAGAGATAGCTAGGATCTTTTAATGATTATACAAGTTGATAGCACTGGCTCATTGTTCTTGTCCTTGACACATTTCTATCTGATTCTAGGCATATAATTTTTACAGAGCATGGGAAATGATGGTTACCAAAATGAAACCAAGAGGCAGAGATGGAGAAAGAAAGAAGAAACCAAAATGTGCAAAGATTAGAAAGAAAAAATATGTTGCAAAGAAAGAAACAGGAGAGTGAGGATGTGAATGTGTGGTGAGATCCTTTAACAGAGTGAGAACATGGATTCTAGAACCGATATTCTGCCATTGAGTAACTTTAGCTTAGATAAGTTCCATTAATGTATTTTGGTTTCCTCACTGAAAATACACCCAGGACTAGTATGTACACTATAGGCTTCTAGTAAACACTATTTGAAACATATTCAGCTCCTATTATCTAAGTATCGGCAAAGGACAGTCGAGGCCTTTGTATAGCCTCTAAGCCAAATATACTGTTTATATTTGAAATAAATGGAAAATGACTTGTGATATTCAAAATATATGAAGTGTAATTTCAGTATTCATTAATAAGTTGTACTAGTCCAAGCCATGCTTATATCTTTGCATATTGTTTAAAGCTATTGTCTTACCACAGTGGTAAAGTTTAGTCTTTCCACTCTTCACATCTTGCTGTAAACCTGCTCTCTAATCCTTTGTAAAAAAAGAAAAAAGTTTGACAATCCCATTTGTAATCTGGAACATATGTGAGAATAATTGTTGTATTAGTAAAACAGGATAATAATAATTAACTAAAAATACCTTACACTGTCCAGGAAACATCTATGGAAATTATTATATAAATGACATATAACCATTTTTTTCTTTTCTGAAGAGTTGTGCTGGAACAAAACATGAATTAATTCCATATGGGTCCTCTGTGATTCAGTTCTCCCTAACTCTGTACATCTAAGGCAGCTTTCTTCATCAGTTGTGCTTTAATCCATGATTAAAAAAATCCAAAATCCACCTTGGCAAACCTGTGAGTTTTATTAAAGTAACTTACATGAATATAGGCGAAGGTATATCACTCAAAGACATAAATTACTCAAAGAAAACTGTTTCATCAAAAGCCCTTCCCCCTCCCTCCCCAGCATGGGTAACAGCTGGAAACCTGAAGCCAAAGGTAAAGTCTACAGGCAGCTCAACAGATTTGAGAGGATCCTTTTCAGCTGATCTGAGCCTCTTTCTCTCAGCTGGCTGGTGTTTGTCTCCTCTTTGTCACTTGGCTGGTGTCTACTCTTTGCAAGAGTCTGGGGTTTGCCTCAGAGCCTCCTTTGCAGCTTGGCTCACCTGAGACTCTCAGCAGGCTTTACTGCTTCTAAGTGTGTGGAGGCAGGTGGGGAATCGGATGGGGGTCATGGCGAATATGGTTAGTTTCTGGAGCTTCTTGAAGCTATTTTGAACTATTTACTTCCTGACTTCTCTGAGCTTTCGTGCAGGATGGGGAGTATTTTGCCTCCCCTAGAGTATCCTGTTGTTTCTTCTCCCTGTCTTGTAATATACTGTTTACTTTTTCTTTACGTCCCATGTCTTCAGAAGTTCCTTTTCAATATGGAAGGAAACTGCTTAACCTTGGAGGAAACTGCTGCCCATCACCTTTGAGAAACAGCTGGACCTGGTGTTAAGTATCACTGTCCTTTGGGCTTGGCCTGACTGCTTTATCTTTTAATTTGAGCTGCCACTGTCACTGTTTTTATTCATGATTGTGCTCATTGGTGTAGGAGAGGGAAGGGGGAGATGAAGGAAGCAAAGGAGACAATGCTTCGCAGAGGTCAGCGAACAGGCCATACCACATGCTGCTCATTAAGTTTCCACGCTTTCCGAAGATTACACAAACAGTTAATTATGCCACTGGAGAGACTGTTTTCCAGGGATGTAGCTCCTTGCTAGTTGCCCCCATACACAGTAGGTAACCGGCCATCCTCACTCCTGCAAGTAAGCCCAAATAAGCTCCTTGGTTCACCAGGCTTGAGTTAGGTGTAATAATTTATTTTGTCTGTCCTGTTGTTCTATTTGGGTGACTGCATATTTGTTCACATATTCTCAGGGAAATAATTCAACAGTGGTTTCTTGGTCAGATCCTTCACTCTTAACTGACCCTTATAGCTAGTGTCATCCTGAATTCCAGCGTTCTGTTTCATGTCAGTTCTGGTTCAGAAATCTAGAACATGTGACCCATGACGGAAGAGTTCCTTTCTCTCTTGTTTTAGTATCTATGGTGCATACCATCCTTCCTGGAAGTGTGACTATCCAGCATAAGGAAATATTGGCAGGTCCTGATTACTGTACTGAAGATATGGCTCAGAGGTTAGGAGCACTGGCCACTCTTCCAGAGGTCCTAAGTTCAATTCCCAGCAACCACATGGTGGCTCACAACCATCTATAATGGGATCTGATGCCCTCTTCTGGCCTGCAGATGTACGTGCAGACAGTACAAATAATTTGTGTAATTCATATTATTATGCTTATTCTTGAGATTCTTCACAGAATCGAAAGGGGCCTAACACCTCACCATGGAGTCTTTTCCCACCAATGGCGGGTTATTTTCAGCCTTGTTATAAAGATGCTTCCAAGATTGATATATTAGCTGCTTATTGGCCAAGATCATATCTTTTCACATTAATCTCTTTGAGTACAGAATAATATTGGTTTAGGCAAGGACACTTTTTCAAGAAATGACCATGAATGAAATAGTTGTCTATTACGCTGGGTAAAGGACTCTAAGCTTCAAGAAAGACAATCATAATAGGAAAGTCGTAAAATTAAAATATTTGGCCTTTAGTCACAGCCATTGAACCTGACCCCTGAAGCCTGAACCTGGGCCTTTTCTATTTGCTGGTATACTTTATTTTGTGATTTTGTTAGGCTGTTTTTTGATCTCTCTTCAATGTACCTGTAAAATTCTCTGATTGTTTAAGACTTTATGTTGTTAGCAATGGACTTCAGAGGCTGAGAAAGAGAAAAGGCAGTACTCTCCTCAACATTTCCCTACCACAACTGGATTGTAGGTATTAAAAATGAAAAGATGGAAAGTACAGGGAAATGAAGCTTAGAACAATAAAGTGTTTTCTAGCACTAATGGAGGAGGTAAAAGTAGCTTGTGTTCTGTTTTATATGTGTTTGGAAATTCAACTTCAGGGCTTCTTATAAAACAAACAAACAAACAAAAAAAACCCAAACCAAACAACCAGAGACATTATCTACCAGAATATGACAATATGATTTACATGACAGGAAATATATTTGTCTTATTTAACATGTATAATATTTGTTATACATCCACTGTGTTTTACCTTAATTTGTTTTTTACTTAAATGCTCATCTGGTAAACTTTAGTTCAGCAGATATGCAGGCAAAGAAAACAATTTTATTTTTAATGTTTAATTATAAAAATTTTCAAAGCATTGCTTTCAAAAGCCCAAATTTAATACTAGAATTAAAAAAAAATGTATAACACCAGGTTGTCTCCAAGGTGTTTGTTGTCAAATATTTGGAATTACAATACTTATGCATTAAAAATGAAATGTCACCCAGCAATAGAAAGAAATAGTACAGTACTGAAAAAAAGTCAGCAAAGAAAAATAAATCACTGTTTTTATGGTAAAAATGTGCATTTCAGGAAAGGCATTCAGTGTGTATAACATGTTGAAAACAAGGTATTCATTTGATTAGATCAAAGCTCAAGTGTTTCAGAGATAGTAAATAATAAAGTGTTTAGAAAGTTGCATTAAATGTTTTCTTTTTCCTTTGGCTGATTGCTCTCAAGTTGTCACACATTTCAGGTCTGGGAAAAGCAAACCCGAATAACACATTTTTCTTGAAACCAAGTAGGAAGCCAAGAATACTTCTGAGCTAGAAACAGGGGAAAACAATGTTAATAGTCACAATATTCTTGTAGCTGCTTACATGGCTTCTACAGTGCTTAGAATGTTATTCCATAGTCTTTTTAATTGACCTGCTTAGCTATTTCGTGAGAATGGTGTGTCTTCAACACTTCCTCAAAAAGTCTGAAATCCTCTCCTTATTCTTGTCAGAGATTAAATGTTGTGTTTGATGTTGTCAGATATTCCATTATTTGAGACGCATTATAAAGGATAGAAACCTTCTTATACTGTTAGTGTCTTTTACCAGAAAGGAAGATTTTCTTTCAAAGAGAACAAGCAGAGAATTGTTCAAACACTCCTTCCTCCCTTTTTCTTTTTATCTTTTTATGCATCAATAATGTTTTATTGTAATGATTGTTCCTGCAGTTTAAGTTAGACTATGTCCAAACATTAAAAACTATTTATGTATTCACACTACTTAGTACAAGATGGAAAATTAGGAAAATATTAGAAGCAAGCCAATAAATACACAATAGAGAAGAAATTTCCAAAGATGTTACACGTTCTTCAGTTAAGAAAACTTTGGCCAGCGCATGCCTTTAAACCCAGCATTTGTAAAGCTGAAGCAGACAGATCTCCTTGAGTTCAAGGGCATCTCGGTCTCCATAGTGAGTTCTACATCATGCTATGTAGAGATATTCTTTCTTCAAAAATATTTTAAAAAGAAAAGAAAAATTAAAGGAAAAAAAAGAGAAGCAAAAGCCTAGAACTAGTCTCTATTCCTAACCTTAGTCCTTAAAGGATAATATTCTTTAATGAATTACCACTGTTAAGGTGAGAGAAAACCTACTTATTGAAGGAAGGGTCTATTTCGGCTCATGGTTTAGAGGAATCAAGTTCCCTGTACCAAGGAAGGCATGGCAACAGAAGTGGATTTGTGCAGGACATTGACCTGGAACCAGTGAATGTGATGCCTTTACTCATCCGGCCTTTACTCTACTTCTCTTATTACTCAGTTTAGTTCCCTACACCTTGTCACAGTGCTACCCATGGGTGTGTCTCCTATGTGACTCTCTTACCTAGTCATGCCAAACATACTGAGTCCTCCCAATAGTGTTATCTAACATCATTTGCAAAGTCTACTCAGTTAAATGAGATTTAAACCATCTCTTAACTGTGAACCTCTATATGTTAAAAAAAAAATATAGAGAAACTTACTTCCCATTTGTGTTACTTACTTTCCTTGTTACAGCCTAAGAGAGAAAGGGTTTATTTTTGGCGTATAGTTCAAGGATACACAGTTCATTATGGTGGAGACATCATGTCAGCAGCAGCTAGAGGCAGCCAGTCTCATTGCGCATGTAGCCAAGAAGCAGAGTGGTAGAAGGTTGCGCTCAGCTCCCTTTCTTATTCAGTCAACAAACCCAGCCTACAGCACAAGCCATAGTTAGTAGGTACCTTTCTACCTCAGTGAACTTAATCTAGATACTTCCTTACAGGCATACATAGACAACTGTCTTCTAGCTAATTCTAGATCAAGTTGACAGTATAAGCCATCACACAATATATAAATGTTATAGAAAAAAAAAAATCCCTTCTGTTCCAAGAAGAGAGAAATGGGGCATGGTAAGGATGGGTTGAACCAATGCAAGACTGAAACTTGATGTAGCAAAAAACAAACAAACAAACAAACAAAAAATATTGTCTCTCTCTGTGTCTGCTAGATGTAGCTTTTGGTGGCAAAACTTAGGTTCCAGAAACCTTGAGTAGCCTGTGTTGACAGCCTTGGGCCTTGACAGTTGGGCTCCTTTATTAGGCAGGCTGCACTGGGCGCCTGTGGCTTTCCTCCATGAATGCCTCAGATTTCTGACCTCTTCAGTAATCAAGGGTCTCCAGTGTAGCAGAGACTTTACCTTGATAGCTTTACACAGCGGCCTGTCAACATTGCCTCACAGGGCATCTGAACCTGCCACACACTGCTTACTTTCCGCCCACCTGCTTGTACGTTGCGTGCTTATGTCTGGTTGAGCAATGATGCTAGGACCAGCTGCCAGGAGGAGAAGTAGGCTTTCTCCCTCAGACCACGGACATTTGCTTTAGGCTGTCCCTGGGGAGGTACTTCTCTGGGCAGCCACTTCTCAGCAGGGAACCCTATGACAGTGTTTTTCTTCTTTCTCTCTTCTTTTAAGTGAATTTGCATTTTCAGAATCTGGAGCCTTTAGTTCTTCCCGTAAGAACTCATACCCAGTTGCCCAATGCAAAAGCATGATTTCTCTTTAATGCATCTAATCTTTTTTGTAACCTCACTGGTTTCTTTCACATCCTTATCTGAAACTTTAACCTGTTCATTCTCTTTTTCTTGAAAACTGTATAGTTTTCATTTTTTTCCTGCTTAAAATGTTTTATTATAAACCCCAGGAAACACAGTAAGCAATAACCATACCTTAGCATGAATGGCATGCTCTACTGTAATTTCTTTTTCAGAACATTGTTGACATGCCAAAATAGCCAGAGCCTTTGCCAGACGGTATCAGGAAGGTTCCATAGGTTGATTCTCAATAAAGCCCCCATCCCCTCTGAAACCTCTTTAGACAGTCTTTACTGCCCAATTTCTATCAGTATTTGCTCTCCCCAATTCCCACAATAATGGCCCCTTAAGCTTTTAATAGCAGCCAAATGCATCTCCAACCAAAGCCCCAAATTCTTCAACATTTCTTCTAAAAAACCAGTCCTTAAGTCCTGGGAATCACGTGGTCAGAATTCTCAGAGCAAGAATCCCGTGTTTTCTGGTACCAGTGCGATTGCTGAATTTCTTCTGTGTCCATTTTGTATTGTTACTTTCTCATTACTGTGACCCAACATAATAAAATTAACTTCAGGGAAGAAGGTTACATCTTAGATCACAGTTCAGAGGAACACAGTCTATGAGTTCACAGACACCATGGCAATAAGAGTATATTGGGTTGCAGTGATGTCCAGGAAACAGGAAGCACAATGCCATTGTCCCCTCTTATTCAGACTGTGTCCTCAACAGATGGAATGCTGTTTCCATCTCACAGTGGGTTTTTCCTCTTTAGTTAATCATCTCTTGATGAATTGATCTCATAGAATGAAAACATCCAGAGGTGTTGCTTCTATGGGACATCTTCTTCCTTCTTTCTTTCTTTTTTTTTTTTCAAATTTGTTCATTCTTGGGGCAGCTGGGTGGATGATCATGGAAGGAGAAAGACACAGTGCATATCTGGAGGTCCTAGGACAACTTGTTAACGCTGGTACTCTCTGTTCACCATAAGCATTTCAGAAATCAGTTATCAGGAATAGCAGCAATCAGCACTGAAACAACTTGAAACTTCCACCAAATGCATTTAAAGTGAGTCAATTTGATGACAAAGATCAGCCATCATGTGAGTGAAGTGAAGGTAACACAAGAAGATAGAGAAAAAAATCACATAGACCTGACATCTCTATGTCTATCTCAGTATTTACAGTGAAAAAGCTGGGCCGTGTTTCCTAGCAGAAACAGACACATTCCCGCCAACTAAGCAAATACAGCTTCTCTGTTGTTCATCTAAGCAGCTTTGACTCTAAAAATGCAATGGTATGCAGTGGTGTGGTTTTATAGATTTTTATTCCTGGGTCTATACAATGACAACCCAGTCTGGAGGGATGGCTCAGCTGTTAAAGGCTAGGCTCAGAACCAAAAGTACAATGACAACCTATGACTGGTTGATCATACACTAATATGTACAGCCTTTTGATTTACAGCCGTAATCTCCAGCTTTTAATATGGAAGTATTCATGCCTGATCCTACCTTAGTTGTTCTTTTTTTCAGTGAGGAAAAAAGTGAACCATGAAAACTACCTAAAATTCTTATCTTTAGTTCTTATTTTCTGCCAGTCCATGACTATCCTTACTCACAAGTTGATAAAAAAAAATACATTATTTCTAAAGAGGTGAAAAAAAATCTTCACAATATTGCCTTCCCTTTCAATTCTATTACCCCAGTCTATTATTACTGACCTTTTACCCCCATTCTTGTCAGTCACAGAAATACACTCACACTTGCACACAAATGTATAATTTTAAGAAACTGAGAAGCTTTACGGAGTTCTGCATAATTGGGAATATGAATTCATTACTTGCTTTCTTAAATACTATAAAATGCAAGTCAGATCACTTTTGTCAGCCTACTAATTGCTTAGTCTACATTGATTTCTATGTGTTCCAAATCATCATGATAAAATTCACTAATGTGATCCTATGAAGAGTTTGGGCCTTCAGCAATTGCTTCACACCAGTGGCTGAGTTCTCATGAATGAAATTTTTACCCATATAAATGAAGTGTGACTTCAAGACTCAGCTATATCACTTCTGGTTATATACCAAAAAGATGTTCCACCATTAACCAAGGACACTTGCTCAAACTGTTCATAGTGGCTTTATTTGTAATAGCCAGAAACTGGAAACAATCCACATGTCCCTCAACCAAAGAATGGATAAAGAACCTGTGATACCTCTACACAATGGAATACTATTCATCTGTTAAAAACAAGGACATCATGCAATTTTTAGGCAAATGGATTGAAAAGTTCATCCTGAATGAGGTAACTGAGACCAAGAAAGACATGAATGGTGTATACTCACTTATAAGTGGATATTAGCTATATAATACAGGATAATCATACTTAAATTCACAAACCTAATAAGACTAAATAACAAGGAGGACCCTGAGGAGGGCAAATAATTCTCATTCAGAAGGGCAAATAGAATAGATACCAGAAGCAGTTGAAGAGAGGGAACAGGTTGGGAGCCTGACATAAATGTCCTCTGGAAGATTCCACCCAGAAGGGGATTGAAGCAGATGCTGAGACTCAAAGACTCAGGGGGTCATAGGAAACAGTGGGGGATAGAATCAGAGTGGATAGGAGCTCCAAAAGGAGACCAACAGAGCCAACAGGGCACAGGCAGGGCTTGCAGAGACTGATGCACCAACGAAGGACCATGCATGGAGAGGACCTAGGGCCTCCCTGCTCAGAAGTAGCCTATAGGCAACTCAGTCTCCATGTGGGTTCCCTAGTAAGAGGAATAGGAGCTGTCTCTGACATGAACACAGTGGCTGGCTCTTTGACCACCTCCCCCTGAGAAGTGGGGGTCATCCTTGCCAGGCCACAGAGGAAGAGGAGCAGCCAGTACTGATGAGACCTGATAGACTGGGGTCATCTGGTAGGGGAGGAGGGCTTTCCCCTTTCTGAGAACTAGCGGAGGCAGATAGGGAGAAAAAGGGAGGGAGAGTGGGATTGCGAAGATAAGAGGGAGGGGGCTACGATCTGGATGTAAAGTGAATAAATTAAAAAAAATAAATTTAAATCAAGAAAAAAATAAATGAGGTGTGAAAGTGTTCTCCTTCACTTCTGTTGTTTACTAAGTCAGAACACTGTTCAACACTTCTTGCCTTCCCTCAGCATATGGAGATGCAGAAAGAAAGCCTTCTCCAGGACAGATGAAGTTTTGTACATCTTGAATTCCATGTTTTGAAATATATAAAATTTATATTTATGAATTAACAATACTTAGGTGTTTTGTCACGGTATTACAAATAAGCCAAAGTAGCTCATCTCTTCCGCTGCATATACATGTATTCATGAGTTGTGTTACATAGAGTTACATGCTCATCCATTTGAGACTGTCACACTTTTAAAGGTTTAAATTAAAATGCATAAGTGAAACGGCTTCTATACTGCTCATGGATATAATACTGCAGAAATGTCTATATATTTATGTAGTTAGAAGATATGCAACCATACTTGCATATATGTCACTATATTCCTCAAGTGTGTGTGACTGTTGAGATAGGAAGTATAAGAGGAGGAAGCAGCAAGGAAAGACTGTGACTCAAACCTCAAAAAGCTCAGGTTTGTAGGACATGAGCCTGTATAACACACCCAGTGTCGGAGGTCCATCTTCACATCCTAGTGCTTCAGAATATGCAGCACTTACTTACTTTGGGAAGTAAGCACAGATGTGTGAACTTTTAATCTGACCCTGACACATTAGTATAACATGTATCACAGCACTTTCCAAACAACAGATACAGTCTGAGTTTAAACAAAGTCATATTTATCTTGCCATTTCCTGAGACATGTTATTATTAAGTGTGATATCTATTTGTTCCCTCTACGCCATTGTTATGTCTATTTTTGTTATCTCTGCCATTTTCGCATCCCCCCTTTTTGTGGTTCCTGATGGCAGGAATATGCACAGCTTTTGTTAATTAATTCCTTTGGCAGAGCATTAAAGTTTACATACTAGAATGCACTTCCAGCAGGCACTATAGAGTTATTAGGAAAGAGTTATGGATCTTGAGACATAGCTTATACATACACACACATTAAAATTAGAATTGAGCCTTTATAAATATATGATAATGACCTTTCCACAATAAACAGGTACTGGGACCATTGTAACTTGTATAATTAGAGGCAGCAAGGTTTAATTATAGAAATAAAGTTATGACATATGACTTGGCCATATGTGTTTATAGGTAAAACCTTGTTAGCAAGAATACACTTCCTATACTTTTCCAAGCTCTTTAATAACCATGAAAACCAGTAATCCTTTTGAGCACAGCATATTGTAAGTATGCTATCTCAAACACACTGATGCAGCTTGAAAATATATTTCAACAGCACTGCATTTTTTTTGGATGTGCTTTAAAAGCAGCAAATTCTCAGACTATCAGTTTGAGACTGTCTTAGCTGCACTGTTTTCTTGTTTGTCAGTCTAAGTAGCTTCCTTGGACAAGAAGAGAATATTTTTCTCTTTGGCTAATGTGTGAAATGTGACAACAGCATCTTGTAGTGGGCATTTTCCATGAACACTCGTACAGCAGGTTGCTCCTCAATGTTCTAATCTGCTTTCTTGTCAGCTATTCAACTGCTTTCAGCCTCTTCCAAGTTCTTTTCTCTAGAGTGTGAAGCAGGCCTACAGAGCAGGTGGGACACCAGTGTCACGGCTGGGCATTCTTCCTAGGATAGACTCAGCACGGATAACATTATTTTCAAATCACATCTCTTTCACTCAACCCTCTCTAAGAAAAAAAAATCATTGGTGTGAGAGCTTGATACTAAGACTTATCAGTATTTAATTCTACCTTTGTTCCTTCCCTTCCTTTTTATTCCGCTGTCTTTTTTTTTTTTTTTTTTTCCTTTTGGACCACATTCCATTACGAGAGACTATGATGCTCATCCACTTCACTGAGGAGATGTTCTCATTATGGCAACAGAACAAACGCTGGAAATAGAAGTCTGAGGACGAGATATCTAATTACCGAATTACAATAAGAATCTCTGAAATGAAGCAGAACATAAAAACACTTTGTGCCACAGTGTCTCATTGTGGTTTCCCCCAGTGAAGCTTTCTTGTGTTTGTCTTTTGAACAGCAAAGCCCTATATTATACTCAGTTTCTGTATGGGACAGTGGGAAAGCATTCATGATTTTAAATCTCTGTTCCACGACCGAGTGAGTATCTGAAGCTCTGCCTGAAGAGGTGTCTTGCTCAGTTCTAATGCAAAAATAATGGTATCGGCTTTGAAGGGTTAATGTGTATATTAAATGTCAGCCATCGCTTAGCAAATATTTACAGACCAATGGAATGTAAGTTCTGGAGGTAAAAGTAAAGAACAGTAACTATAAAAATGAAGAAGGGAACATAAGGAGACTAACAGTGTGTGTCTACAATTGTTTTTTTGTTAAAGCTCCATATCTCCTCTCTTATGGGTCTGACATTTGAATCTTATTGAAACAAGCCTCATTTTTCTCAAGTTTAAAAACAGGAATTTTTTTTTAAAAATTGAGAAAAACATAATGTTATGAAGTAGGGATATGAAATTTTAGAAAGTGAGACAGGAAATGGACAATCTAAGATTAAAACCTAAGCTGTTTATATTCTATAAATAAATAAACACCATGACTGTGAAAGAAGAAGAATGAAATATGTTGTGATGGCACTCGAGTTAAGGAAGGTGACATCATTCACAAGAATCAGAACGAGTGTTCAATACACGCCTGTCTCTAAATTAGAGATTGTATGAAACGTGTGGCTAATGAAATAAGCTAAACTTTAGGCAAATATTTCCCTGACAATGATACTGAACAATGATACTAGGATGAGTCTGACTTTTCATCTCTTTAGTGAGAATATTTCAAATTCCATTAATGTGTTCCAAACATTGCCGTGACACTCCTGAGCTTTCTTTGGGTGGAGCTAAAAGACAAGCATAGCTGATGAGGAGTGCAACTACTTGATAAATAGGACAGCATGAAAAATTAACATTTTTAATATATTCTCTGACATTATTTTGAAAGAGCCTTCTCAGGGACAAGAAGCAAGTGGTAGACTTGTGAACCCAGGACTTCTCTTCCCACTGGCCTTAGAAAACTAGAATTTCTAATATTCAGTAATAATTTATTATCACAGTGATTTGCCAAAATTATCTTAATTACTGTCACCAGAGACCAAGATGATCCTGTTAATTTTTATGTCATTTTATTTCATTCTTTTCTAATATCACTCCATTTTAAAAACATTCTCAGTTGTCTGTTACCATCAGTTTTAGGACCGATGTAATATTCAACAAACACAGTTGGCCTCCATATCATGTGTTTGAAATTTATTATCTTATCTTCATCACTCAGGTTCTATTAAACATTATTACCCACCTTTAATTTTTTTCTCTTATAAACTGTTTACAGTCAGCTAATTTCTTTGTAACAACTGTCAGCTAAACTCCCTAGAGTGCTGTAGAAACCTGAATAGGAATTTGGTGTGCTGGTTGCTTCAGCTCCAAAGGCCATCTAGTTGAATGAATTGGACAGTTATCCTTGCTCCTGCAGTTATTCCAGTCAAAAGCATGCAAAATAAGGCTGGATTCAAGTCATTTAGTAAAGCAACCCCATTCAGTTTTCATAATTGACTGTGAATTCCAATTGTGCAGTCCAGAGGAACTCAGGAGGGCGGCTGGCTGGAGCACAGAAGTGGATTCTTGTGTCTTATTAAATGACAGGCAGTGCTTTCCAAACTGGGCTTGTAGCGTACTCTGCCCCAATTTTCCCATGGAGACGTGGCTCAAGTATAGGTGAATTAATGAGGGACATACACAGAGGTCTTGTTGCTATTTTTACTCACAGAGTCCTGCTAGCTACTGCCACCTGCCTCAACTCAGGGCATCACCAATGCCTGCCATAGCTCAGCAGACAACCAAAGAGGCTCCCTCCCTCTTTTGGACCTCATATCAAATTCCAGATGGTCTTATAAACACTGACCTCAGTTTCCATGCAGGAGTAAGCTGTGACTAGGCATGATTGTGCCTGTCATTTATGACATTTTGTACAGCTCAGAGGCTCTCAATATCTTGGTGCAAAGTGGCATTTAAATCTGGTTTAAGACTCAGGGGAGCTGTCATTGATTTACAGTTTTAACGTAATAGGGTAGTTGAACCTACAGTTTACTTCCAAAAACACTGTCAGCATATGTCCTTCCTTTGCAGATGAAAGCTCACACCACCTTTACATTTTTTTCCACCCATCACAGCCACTATAGTTTGCTTGTCTTCAGTTAGGCAACTTGTGATATTATCCACCACTGAACTCATGCACATTTCAGATAATTAATGAACTTGTTTGTCCAGAGCATGATGCTCAGGCTTTCATCACTTTCCTTCCCTCCCAGTCATTACTTCTATTCTGAACTTGTTTAGCTTCTGACAAAGCCACTGGCTGTGTGTCTTCCTTTACATCATGATTGATTTCCAGCCAGTGAGTCTCTAATAGTTGTCATCGATTCTTACTTTTTATTTCTTCAGCCTGGACCTGGGTGTAAACTGATATAAACGTTGCCAGTTATTCTGGATGGGTTGTTTTCTCATGCCTTAGTCTAGGCTGGCATTGGAAATGTTAAGAACCCTTGGCAGGTGGCACTTGGCTTTTTACCCTGAGTTGCAGTTCTAGAGTGGAGTCACACTGGATCAAGCTGAGGAGCAAGACTGCCAAGGCTTGCCTTCGTGCCTTTCCCAGTTCTGCATCCTAAGTTGAATCTAACACACTAATAATGTTCGCACACCTGTGAATGCCTCTCATTGCACATTAGAAATTCCATTTTCCGCTGATGTTCATAAGCCTTGTTTGGCCACTACCTTCTTCTTATTCGTGTTACACCTCCTCTTTCCTCTGTCTGCTCCACATAAGAGACCTCTATATATGCATTTTTCCTTCCATCTGCTCCACGTGTGAGCCCTCGAGTCCTTTTTACTTCGTTCCTATTGTCCTTCTACCCTGACAAAAATGTCAATAATTTCTATTTTGAGGAAATATTTCAAAATTCACCTTCTTAATGAAACCTCTTTTTTCATTCACCCAACCAAGTTATTTCTTCACACTCTGTACACCTCTCATTTCCTTAGTAGCCCATCATTTTTTCTTTGGTCCCTGCTCTCACAGCATCTATGTTCTAGCTCTACCTCAATCCCCAGTTGGTTGATGGATCCACAAGAACTACAACAATCTCCTTATCATTTTTGTTAGACTTGTATTAGCTTTATTATATTGTTTTTCCTCAGAAAAATGGGTCTTAGCTGTAAGTTTTCTGGCAGAAATTCCTTGTTTTAAAGTCATCCATGTGGGCCCATCATTTGTGAGAGAATGTGGGAAGCAGCCATGGGAAATGACAATCAAGCCATTAGGAAATTGCATGAGAGGGTTATCTGTTCTTACAGGGATCTCTGGAGTATGAAGGGCACCTTGTGTTGCCCAAGTTGCTGTTCTCTCTCTGTATGTAGACCTTTGGAGGCAACAGACACCCAGATGTAGGATTTACCTTAAGGAAGAAAGCAGCTTCCTCTGGCCCAGGCAATGCCTAAGAAGGATTCAGCTCTTACATGTCAGCAGCTCCCTTTTAGCCAAAGGATGAGTTGGGTTTCCCTGAAAGAGGAAGAGAGAGGACAGAACATTCTACAGCCTTAAATAAATCAGCAGACCATGATTCATAACGTAAGCCAAATAAACATTTGCTATGCTTCATTTAATAACAAAGTGAGTCATAAAGTTATAAAGTTGACAAAGTATCCTGGATTCCTAGAATATTGGAGACTTTTTAATGCACCTAATTCATACAAGGAACAATTTTCTGAGCTGTGACTTTATTCCTCATAGTGACCTTCAGTGAGAGTTTGCCACAGAGCTGCTTGTCTCTCCTAGCAGCTGGGGACCACAGGAAACAACCTTTCACAGAGCCTAAGTGTTAACCTTTCCACTCTACAATGGAGTGCCTGTATTTTGTAAATTAGAGCCATCAAGATTACCTATAAGACTCACATTTTCAAGGGTCTCTCCCACTAATTGCTGTGGTAGATACTTTATAGACCAGTGTCCTTCCCATGATTTCCTTTCTGCTACCCAGAAAAAGATGTAGATTTTTTTTTTTTGGCAGAAAGGGACATAAAATCAGGGGTCCTAATTCAACAAAAGAAAACTAAAACTGTGGTACTTTTGAACATGCTATGAATTATGCAGTGGTGGCGAGTATCCAGAGGCCCTATATTTGGCCCTATATTTCTAGAATACTAGAAAAGACATCAGAGTCAGGATTTTGTTGTGTATACTATCTCAGGTATGGTTTTTCCCAGGGTTAAATGATACCAGGCAACATCATCAAAAGGAAGGCCCAGCCAGAACTAGGTCACAGCTCCTGAGACCTTTATCCAGGTTGTCTTCTGGAGTGTGGCCTCTCCAATTCTGCAAGCGACAAAGTGTAACATTTGGAAACAGTGCCCACTAGACAGGCTCATTAAGATACTTGGTGTTAGCAGAGATGGCTCGGTAGTTAAGAGCACTGTTGTTAAGTTAAGCCCAGCATCTGTGACTGGTCAGAGTTATGGCAGCAACACAGTGTGAGTTCTGGCAGACTTGGCCTTGCCAGCCTCATTGAAACAGCAAGTCCTAGGTTCAGTCTACTTTCCCATGTGACTAAAGTGGGAAGCTGATAGAAGATGACAGCTTATGTTGTCCTCTGGCCTGTGCACATGTAGACCAAATGCTAACCCAAATGCCCATCCCCCCACCTTTCCCCCTCCCCTACACTTCTATTACTGTTTGTGCATAGGTGTATAGCCCCAATGCCCCCTACACACACACACACACACGCGCATGCACACACGCGCGTGCACACAAGCAAAGATACTTAAGTGTTCTGCTTTTTGTATTTATCATTTATCTATCTATCTATCTATCTATCTATCTATCTATCTATTTATTTATATGTTTGTTTATTTATTTTTAAAGACAGAACTGATCACTAAGGAAGGCTTTGCCCTACTTCCTAACAAAGTTCTCAGTTCTCAAGTAGAAAGTAGGTTTCTCAGGAGAAACTAGCTTCCTTACACGTTCTATTCAGCACAAGTGAGTCCAGGTTAGCATTTGAGGAGGCAGGGTGAGACTGTTCTTGAAACCTATTATTCCAGATACACAGTATAATCCATTTCTCCCCAGGGTATCACGCTCAGGCCAGCTGTTTTGTTGTTGTTTGCTTGTTTGTTTTCAATATAGATAAATATTTGATAAATGTTTCATTTCAGGCAGATAAACATCTGGAGACAAAGCTAGGCTCTTTGCAGAGCTGGCACAAGAATGCCCAGAGCTAGTGCACAGTGCTTCCAGGTTCTGGCTGCACTGAGACTGTAGCAGACCCAGTAACTTTGCACGTGTGCTGCTCTCTTATCCAGAGTCGCTCTTCGGCCCTTTCTCAGCAAGCAAAGTTTTTGTAGTTACCAGCTTAGAACTGATATCCCTTTTTGAGCTCCTGTTCCCTCTAGGTCTTTCTATCTTCCCCTTCTTTCATAAGATTCCCTGCACTCTGCAAAAAGTTTGGCTATAAATCTCAACATATGTTTTTATACCTTGCTGGGTATAGTCTTTCTGAGGCCCTTTATGATAGGCTTCTGTCTTGTTCCCTGTTTTCTCCCTCTTTTGATGTCCATCTCTTTTGCCTTTCTGGATGAAGTTTGAGCATCTTACTAAGGTCCTCCTTCTTGATTAGCTTCCTTAGGTGTACAAAATTTAGGAGAGCAACAGAACCAAAAAATCTGGGCACAGTGGTCTTTTCTGAGACTGATAGTCCAAACAAGGACCATGCATGGAGATAACTTAGAACCCCTGCACAGAAGTAGCCCATGGCAGCTCAGTGTCCAAGAGGATTCCCTAATAATAGGAACATGAACTCATGGGCTGGCTCTTTGATCACCTCTCCCTGATGGTGGAGCATCCTTACCAGTCCTCAGAGGAAGACAAAGAAGCCAGTACTGATGAGACCTGATAGACTAGGGTCAGATGGAAGAGGAGGAGGACCTCGCCTATCATTGGACTGGGGGAGGGGCATAGGAGAAGAAGAGAGAGGGAGGATGGAATTGGGAGGGGGTGGGGGATGGGGCTACAGCTGGGATACAAAGTGAATAAACTGTAATTAATACAAATAAAATAAAAAATCTAAAAAAAAAAAAAAGAATTGATATCCCTTTGAACATCCATGGGCCTAGATCTGATGACTCAGTTCTTCTTCAAATCTGAGCCCAGAGTGGAAAAAGTCTGTCCTAGAACTTTGCATTGGATGTCAAAATTACAATTTCATTCTCATCTATACCCCGTGATATTTAGTTCCTTGAGGGAAAAAAAAACAGTATTTATTGTTCATACATTTATTCCTATGCTAATCTTTCCACCTGGAAGATGATATTGAATTAATAGTTTTGAATATTGAAGAATAATGGAAAAATTATGATTAAACAGGTTAATATAAAATCACAATTAGTCCTCCAATAAAGTCTATTTTAGCTATTGAAACGTGAGGTACATTAATTATCAATACTGAGAATTCATTGCTATCTTAAAATGTGAATTGTGATCCTGAATACAGTAAGTCTGTTAGAAGACTTCTAAACAGTCATTTTTAACTAACTAATAAATTTAAAAATAAATAAGACAAGCTCACAGTAGTTGTGCTCCACATATGGACTGCCTATTGAAATGCTGGGTAAATTTCCAGATATCTCTTTGTGCTGTAAAAGGAAACACTTGCTTCTTCTCTTCTTTCAAGTTAGTAATTAACCCACATGATTCATGTTTGCACATATTAGCATAGTATCTTAATTGATATTAGTTAGAGTTAAATTCATATTATTTTCTCAGATATCACTGAAACCTGTTGATAAGACAGTCTTACTAACTTTGTTGATCTGATGGGAAATTCATTTCTGTACCTCCTAAATTTTCATTGACATGCAATGCAGGGCCCAGTATCTGCTGAAATCTAGCCATTCCACTGAAAAGCATCAGGTTTCATGAGTACTTGCTGTATAAAATTTGAGGGAGTTTTGAAACTGACACTCTTGATAAGTGGGAAACACGCACACTTGTGTTTCTGTGTTCATTCACGATTGCTAAGATGGAAAAGACTGGCAACATATTGACCATTTATTCACACTCATTGTCTTTGCGGACTTACACTGAAGCCATTCTAAGAAGTACTGTTTCTAAGTCCTACCATGTGATATCAACAGATATTACAAAGCATACATACTATTTGAGTCTCATGATTGTACTTCCTTTGAGAAGGATGTGTTCTAAGGTGCCATAGTGAGGAGATGGTAGGAGGAGGATTCAACAATGATGACAAAAGTGGTACCCAGGAGAAGTACTGAAAAGAACAGGCAGGTTGTCAAGTGTTTGAGCTGGAAATAGTCTCACAATGAGTGGGAAATAAGCTGCCTGGCTCAAGAGGAATGCAAGAAGGAGTTCAGGTCATAGATATTCCCCAAGGGCCCTCTTCATTTGTGTTTGCTTCGACAGCTTTCTCTGGTTGCATCAATAATTATTGAATTGAAGGTCTCTGCCTTCCTAGACCATTTATGAACAGATTAGTGCACAGAAAGCAAGAGGATATGGAGGGAAATGATCCACTGGAACCTGCTAAGTGCTGCACATTGAAAGTCTGAAGTCAAAAGTGGGTCACTGAGTAGAGTTGGTGTTTGTAGTATAGGTATAAAATGACTTGTTTTCCTTTATCATATTTACTTACATGCATGAATACCTTCCAGTTATATGAAGTTATCCTTGTACTTAAAGTAGTTCGTGGCTAACAAGTCCGAGCCTTACATGTTTAGAATTAAGTCCCGTAAAATCCCAGCAAGTATTAACAGCGTAAATTGGTGGCCCATGGATTTCGAGTCACAGTACATTTCTATTGGTTTTGTGATAGGCTTCCTTTGAACTTACCCAGTGTTTTCTCCTCAAAAGTGGTGGATTAGAAACTTTCAGATTTTGCAAGCAAGGATTAAAGGAAATAAGAGCATCATGTAAGAGGAAGTACACTATGGATATTTTTATATGAATGGATGTAAAACACTTTCCATACAACATCCTTAGCAAATACACAATTTCAAAAATTCTCAAGTTGTTATTTCAAGTGAAATGAGCTTGAAGCTTCTTGAGTTGCCCTGATACTTTAAGGTGTTGATTCTGAGTACTGCTCACTGGCATGAGCTGAAATAGTGTTAGGAGTCCTCTTCATAGCTGGGATACATTGTAGGTAAGCATGCAAATAGAAACTTGCTTGTGCAGGTTATTGTTACTGTGTTTCAAATAAGCATTTTTTTTGTAGTTGTTTTCTTTTTATTTATTTTTATTTTTATTATTAGTTACATTTTATTAACTCTGTATCCGAGCTATATCCCACTTCCTTATTCCCTCCCAACACCACCCTCCCTCCCTCATCTCCTCCCTGCCCCTTTCCAAGTCCACTGCTTGGGGAGGACCTCCTCCCCTTTCATCAGACCCTGTTTTATCAGGTATCTTCAGGACTGGCTGCAAAGTCCTCCTCTGTGGCCTAGCAGGACTGCTCCTCCCTTAGGGGATGGGGAAGTCAAAGAGCCTGCCATTGAGTCCTGTCAGAAATAGTCCCTGTTCCGTTTACCATGGGAAACCAATTGGTTACTGAGCTACCACAGGCTACATCCGAACAGGGGTTCTAGGTTATATCCATACAGGGTCCTTGGTTGGAGAAACAGTTTCAGAAAAGACCCCTGTGCCCAGATATATTTGGTCCTTGTGGCGCTCCTATCCTTTCCACGTCATACTAACTCCCCCTTCTTTCATATGATTCCCTGCACTCTGCCAAAGGTTTGGTTATGAGTCTTAGTATCTGCTTTGGTACACTGCTAGGTAGAGTCTTTCAGAGGCCCTCTGTGGTAGGCTCCTGCCCTGTTACTTGTTTTCTCCTATGTCCAATGCACATCCCATTCGTCTTTCTAAGTGAGGATTGATCATCTTACCCGGGGTCCTCTTTCTTGTTTATCTTCTTTAGTTGTATAGATTTCATTATGTTTATCATATCTTATAGGTCTATATAAGTGAGTAAATGCCATGTGTGTCTTTTTTCTTCTGGGATACTTCACTCAGAATGATCTAGAACTCATTGGCACAGGAGACAACTTCCTGAACAGAACACCAACAGCACAGGCTCTAAGAGCAATAATCAATAAATGGGACCTCATGAAACTGAAAAACTTCTGTAAAGCAAAAGACACTGTCGTCAGAACAAAACGACAGCCTACAGACTGGGAAAGGATCTTCACCAACCCTATATCTGACAGAGGACTGATATCCAGCATATATAAAGAATTAAAGAAGTTAAAAAGCAATAAATCAAGTAATCCAATTAAAAAATGGGGTATGGAGCTAAACAGAGAATTCTCTGTAAAGGAATATAGAATGACAGAGAAACACTTAAAGAGATGCTCAACATTCTTAGCCATCAGGGAGATGCCAGTCAAAATGACCCTGAGATTTCACCTTACACCCATCAGAATGGCTAAGATGAAAAACTCAAGTGACAACACATGCTGGAGAGGTTGTGGAGAAAGGGGAACCCTCCTTCATTGCTGGTGGGAATGTAAACTGGTACAACCACTTTGGAAGTCAATCTGGTGTTTTCTCAGACAATTAGGAATAGTGCTTCCTCAAGACCCAGCTATACCACTGCTAGGTATATACCTAAAATTTGCTCAAGTACACAATAAGGACATTTGCTCAACTATGTTTGTAGCAGCTTTATTTGTAATAGCCAGAACCTGGAAATAACCCAGAGGTCCATCAACGGAGGAATGGATACACAAACTGTGGTATTTTTACACAATGCAATACTATTGAGCAATCAAAAAAAAAAAAAAAAAAAGAGAGAAAAAGAGGAAATCATGAAATTTGCAGGCAAATGGTGGGATCTAGAAAAGATTATTCTGTAATTGTTTTCATTTGTGAACTTGTATTCTTCCTCCATTGGGTGTATAAAAGCTGTCATTAGTTAAAGAAACAAACAAGAAGACTTAACAAAAAGGTGGATGAGCAATTTAATTTCACTAGAAGAGGGTGAGATGCTGTGCATGACTCATGATATGCCTTCTTGATGGTCTCTGTAACCTATTAAAACTACTGATTTGAGAGTTGCAGGAAGATTGTGGGATACAGTAAAATGTAAGAGATGTTTAGCTGACACTGCAATGCATTGGGTATATCAAAGTCATAAACTATTTTTTTAATTTATTAATTTTTTATTAATTATAATTTCTTCACTTTGTATCCCAGCTGTAGCCCCCTCCCTCATCACCTCCCAATCCCACTCTCCCTCCCTCTTCTCCTCCCATGCTCCTCCCCAAGTCCACTAAATTCTTAAGTAACATTGCTTATGAAAGATGAAAACTTAATGAGATATGATAATATCTTAGTACTGTGGTTGGCTCTTCTTGTGACTTGTATTTTATTTTATATGACAATAAATTCCTTTTTATTTTAGTCATTCACTTAACATACATGTTGAAGAAATGGGTTGGTTAATTTGTGAGGTTTGTGGAGTGACAGCAGTTTAACTATTTTTAATATTTTAAACTTTATACATATTAACCTAATAAGTTTTAGACTACCAGAATATAATATCAAGATCTGTGCTGATGCAGTGGGAATTAAGTTTATTTTTTGTTTGTTTTGTTTTGTTTTTGTTCTGAGACAAGGTAGTCCAAGTTACCTGAGGCTCTCAAATATATGTTTGGTTTCCTTAATCCAGCATTTATTGGCATACACTTCTATGCCAAGCTTGTACTTTTATTTTTACAAGTACTTACAATGAAATGTTTAGTCTCAGCCCTGTAGAGGCTTGAGAGGAGGAGTGTGTGTTTGAGGGTTACCTGGGCTGCTACACAAAATATCACTCAAAAAATTAAAGTACAAAATAACAACAAAAAAACCACAACTTCTTTGTGTGCTTATAATACTTTATAAAATTAGCTCAATGGATCTTACAGTAACAACACTTTGAGAGACTGTTAGTTCCTGTTATTGATAAGGTAATTGCAGCAAGGAAAGGTTAAATAGTGTGATCATGGTCAAAGAGTTAATAAATGGCAAAAGTGAATTTGAATTATGATCATGTAACGCCACAGTTCGTGTTCTTAAAGACACCACTGAATCATCTTTATGGAAGAGCAAATTAAAGACCTTAGAGTTACACACATTGTGATCTCAATATTAAGAATCTCTTTATCTGTCTATCTATCTATCTATTTTATTTATTTATTTATTTATTTATTTATTTATTTATTTATTCATTCACTTTACATCTGGATTGCAGCTCTCCTCCCTCCTTTCCTCTCAGTTCCACCCTCAAACTACTCCTCCCCCATTCTTCTGGGGAAGGACCCCTTATGAGTACCAACCTGCCTTGGCACATCAAGTCACACAGGACTAAGCCCCCAATCCTCTCCCTCTCAGGCCAGACAAGGCAGCTAGGGTAAAGGGATCCAAAGGCAGGCAAGAGAGTCAGAGACAGCCCTGCTAACATTCTACCATTGTTAGGGGATCAACATGAAGCCTAAGCTGTACATATACATATGTAAAATAGGTGTAGGAAGCCTAGGTCCAGGCCATGTGTACTCTGGTTGGTGGTTATTTAGGTAGTTAGTTAGTTTTGGTATGTGTATTTGTGTGTTTATTTTTTTTTTGTTCAGTATCTGTATGTAGCGTCTGCAGTCCTGGACTCACTTTGTAGACCAGGCTGGCCTCGAACTGACAGAGATCTGGCAGACTCTTGTCTTCCTGAATGCTGGGATTACAGGCACATGCTATTCCACTGGCACCCAGGTTATTTTATTTTTTTCTTTTTTTAAAGTTTTTATATTAATTATATTTTATTCAATTTGTATCCCAGCTGTAGCCTCCTCCCTCCTCCCCAACCAATCCTACCCTCCCTTTCTCATCTTCTCCCATCCCGCTCCACTGATAGGGGAGGTCCTCCTCCCCTTCCATCTGACCCTAGCCTATCAGGTCTCATCAGGAGTGGCTTCAGTCTTTCTCTGTGGCCTCTGAAGGCTGCTCCTCCCTCAGGGGAGGCGAACAAAGATCCAGCCACTGAGTTCATGTCAGAAACAGCACCTGTTCCCCTTGCTATGGTTCCCCTTGGAGACTGAACTACCATGGGCTATATCTTTGCAGGCATTTTAGGTTAACTCCATGAATGTTCCTTGGATTATCAGTTTCAGAAAAGACCCTTGGGCCCATATTTTTTAGTTCTGTTCCTCTCCTTGTGGAGTTCCTGTCTGCTCCAGGTCTTTTTATCTTCCCCTTCTTCCATAAAATTCCTTGCACCCTGCCCAAAGTTTGGCTATGAGCCTCAGCATTTGTTTTGATACCCTGCTGGGTAGTCTTTCAGAGGCCCTCTGTGGTAGGCTTCTGCCCCAGGTTAGATTTTAATTATGATTTTGAATGTTTTCACCAGTTTTGAAATCATATTTTATTTTACTTAAGAAATAACTGAACAAAAAAATATATACCTTGTCATTTTTATGTCCATATATTCAGTTTACAGGTAAAATAAGTATTTATTTGAAATAAATTATACATTTAAATTGTATTTTTAAATTAAATTTTTATGTTAATTACAGTTTATTCACTTTGTATCCCAGCTGTAGCCCCCTCTCTCCTCCCCTCCCAATCCCACCCTCCATCCCTCATCTCCTCCTATGCCCCTCTCCAAGTCCACGGATAGGAGACTTTTATCTGACACTAGCATATCCAGTATCCTACTCTAATTATTATACCATTTTCTAAACTAATACTATACTAAAATCATTTGTATCATTAGTTTAAACAAAACTTATTCTGGTTATTTTTTTTTCAACTTCATACCTGAAGTCATTATTTTCTCATTACTGATATATGTCTTAAATCACTGTGTCACTCAGAGCACAGGCAATGACCAAATTCTAAATTAGCCAATTTAAATCAAGCTTAACAGACTGAGAGAAAAAAAAAATCCTTCAGTGTGCTTTTGAAATAATTGTAATCATCAACAAATCAAATGTTGGCTTTTTTATTTTGTAATCTACCCATCCCACCCCATCCATATGAAACTACAAATCACAATTTATTTTGTGCATTCAGTATATGTATATGTATGTTTTTATGTGAATGAGAAAGAAGTTGGATTCTAGTTCTGAAAGCATGAGCAGCCCTAAACAACACTGCTACACCTGGAAAAAAAAATGTAGAGCACGCTAGGTGTTCTCTTCTGAGTCAGTTTGGTGGTTAAGGACCTCGCTCATCCTCCCTTTTTAGTTTTATGCTTAGCAATCCCACTAAGTTGGTGTGTCCACAGATAGCAGGCTGTGTCCGTTTACAAGTTTTTGATCTGGGCATGCCTCTTATTTTGCTAAGCCTGTAGCACTAGGAAGCTTTGCCAAAAAAACATAATTTACCCTGCAGCATCTATCTCCGGAGATGCAGGAGAGCAAGCAGCCTTGCTTGTGTGAGGGGAAGAACATTCTCAAGGCACAATTAAAGCACTGGCCAGAGAAAATAAAGAATTGGTGAGTGTTTGAGTGAGACATTGTCCTCAGGGGGAAAACATAAGAATGGAAGGGACTAGATAAAAGACTTGGGAAAGGAAGCGTTTGCTCCACGGGACCCCAGAACCGTGAAACAGATTGAGGGCCAGTAGCAGCTTGTGACAGAAATGTAGGGCAGGACTGAGCATCTGAACTCTAGGGAGGATTCCAACTGTGGGGTCTTATCACAGCCTAGGCTTGTGTCCTTTCGCGTCACTCCTTGGGGCTCTCCTGTAAGCTGAAGATATCTGAGACTAGCAGGAGGTTTTTGCTAAGTTCTTCCTGACCTCAAACTGAAGACAGCCTTGTCTCTAAAGAGGGGCACCATCGGTTGGTTTTTTGGAACTCTCTCTAGCTCTTTGAGTTAAAAAACATTTGGGTTCCACTTTGAAATTTTTAACTTCTCAGTTATATGTAGTCTTAAGAAGGGCCATTGCAATAGCTTTTTGCGTTACTCTTCAAATAGCTATAAAATTATTCTCATTAAGTTTATATTAGATAAAACCATTATAACTACTAATTCACTGATAAAAATGAAAGCAAAGTGCAAAAATCAGCAAAATAATTAGTACTTTAATAAAATTCATTTATTGATTGAATCTAGGTGGGTATACAAACATGTAACTACTAAGAAAATATTTGCTATACTTTATAAGAAATCTCTCTTCCTCCCTTCTTTATGTCCTTCCTTTCCTCCCTGTCCTTGTATGATAGTTCTTGATTGACAACTTAACAGGCTCTAGAACCACCAAGGAGACAAGCCTCTTGGCTTGTGTATAAGGAATTTTCTAGTAAATTGAAGTGGAAGATATACCTAATTGTTGCCAACATAATTTATGGGCTAGGGTCCTGGGCTTTACTAAAAAGAGAAGCCTAGTAGAACACTGTTTTAATACTGTTTCAGACTGGGGCCTGCTGCCTCAAACTCTCACTGCCATGATATCCGTGCTGTGGTTGGCTCTACCTTAGAACTGTTAGCCAGAATAAATCCTTCCAAAAGTCGCTTTTGTTGCATGTGTTGCCACAGTGGAGACAAGGCATGTCTCGTTCTTCTTTCTTTCTGTTCTTTCCACGGTTCTCCCCACTCGCCCTCTCTCTCCTTCATTCCCTGCATCCCTCTTTCCTTCTCTTCCCTTTCTTGATATCCAGCTCAAAGCCTGATATATGCTGAGGATACAGTCTACCACAGTGCTATACCCTTGTGCCGTTTTGTGTTAAACAAGTGAATATGAATTGTTAATACCTTATCTAATACATTGTTAATTTGCTAAATATGTAAAAGAAATCAAGAGTTATGGTAGAATAAATTGTTAGTTATTAGTCAAAGTGTACCTACACAAGAATAATCATTATTATGGTAATAAAGTTTAATTTCACCAGAGTTGTTTTTAAAGCTTCACTTATTACAGACATATAATACTATAGGTAAAATAAAATACATTTGTAGATCTTGATAAACAATTTGATCCGATATTACAATATCTGTATTGTATATTGAATGCCCTGTATACAGTCTTTGTCACACTTCTACTTAATTTTGTCTTTTCCTAGAAATCTTTGTTGGCCAGATTATTTTATTTACCAAAATAATTAGAAGAAATAAAGTATTATAGTTCTGTATGATAATGGGATCAGTTTTATATGTGACTGACAAAATAAAACAAGCAATTTTAAAAGGTTATATTACTAGCTTACCAAAATATTCATATTTAATTGATTTTGTCATTGCATAAAATGTGACTTTGTATTGCATTGTATGTTTCCAGTCTTTTTTAATTGAATGGGGATATCTTTAGAGGGCATAACTGAAATTCTTATACAGAGAACTTGCTAGTAATATGGTAAATATAACATTTATCATATTTATGTATATATACATATATATATATTAAATGCAGTAGGGTCCCAGAAAGACCCTATGATCAAATGTTACTTTTTAAAAGATTTTTTACTTTGAGTAAAATGTGCTTATAATTAATAAGCTTGTATTGAATCATCTAGTGGGTATAATATAGAGTAAAATTGAAATATACTATGATGGATATTGAAAATAATGAGAATCAAAATTCTGACATTTTAAGGCTAATATAGAATGTGAAATGGAGCCAGAATTTATATTAGTTGATCCAGTTTAAACTTGTCCTGTTTAGTAGGGATCTGTTATTCCTATTAGATTTGAAAATTACATTAAATCCAAATTATAAGTGTTTATGGAAATTTGCCTTGCTCTTTACAATTAAAGTACCTAACCTCACAGAACTAAATTTGATTTTGGTCTTCTAAGCAACATGAACCAATGTGAGCACAGAGGAAGGTAAAAACTGGTTACTAGGATAAATTCCATATATCTGGGCTTAAATAGAGCTAGTAATTTTGTGTTATCTCCTATGCAATCTGAGGAATTACGGGGGTGTTCCTTTGCAAGAGAATGAAGGTAGTTAGAATGGATTATGAAATTAACTCCCTCAACCTTAGATATTTATTTCTCATATCTTAGCCCCTAATGGCTTATCCCCCTGTCAAAACTGTATAGATAGTCTTATTCTTATGTTTTCAGAATACCTGAGAGCCTCCAAAGTGTTTTCCTATGTGCTGCCTCATCTCATCCAGGGGATTGTGTCAGGAAATGAGTGAGCATGCTACCCACTTATAGAAATCAAGGGACAGATATCAAACATGAATTGGCACATTTAGAACTGAAGTCAAGGTAATTGTGCTGTAATCATACAAGATGATTTTTGGTTGTTGAAGAAAGCTTGCTTGAGGAGAATGTAGCAGAATTTACAAAGATCATCTTTCATCGACACTGAACAAAACAACTTAAAAAAATTGCTGTTTAAAATGTTGCTAATCTTGCTAGCATCTCCAACAAGAAGCAGAGCATGGCAGGAAAATACTATGATGATATTCATTGAAGGGTTTTAGAATCTGTTACAGGGTGGCTCACGCCAGGCTTACACTTGTCAATATCTGCATGTATTTTGTAAGGAAATGACAAATGCTGTAAATAGTGTGTTTTGCAGGGAGAAACTGACATGGTGTCATCGTAAGTGATGTGAAAGCAAACGCAGGAATACTTTGTCTTGTTAAAATAGATTATGATTACATTTCAGGAAATTATTTATGCTCATCAGTTGGAATTCACATCTTTGTGGCAATGGGAATTTTCTTTTTCAGTCCAAGCACTGAACTAAAAATCTACCAATTTCCCACTGATTTATTTCTGAAGGAATATGAAACTTATAATTGTTGTTAAAATGACATGAAATGAACTTGGTGCTTGTCTAGCATGCACAAGGCCTTGAAGTCAATCTCCTTGCTTTAATATTAAAGAGTTGGAATTAAAATAACAATAAAAACTTCCTTTTTATTTTTGAAAAAGAAAAGAAAAGAAAAAGAAAAACAGTCAAAGGCCGACCTTCTATAACGGCAGACACAGACCCATGCTCAACCTCCAAATTGGAGGATGTCTTGCTTGGTTTTCTTGGCACATGGAACACTTTCATTGGCTTCCCTTTCTTCATGTGCAAACTGAGATAATATTGTTTCATGTGGTTCTCATACTAAGTATGATATAATGTGTGTTTGTGCAAATATCATGAATTCAATTTTTGGCCAGGAAACATTTTAAATATTTATAGAAATAGAATGATTTTTTTTTCAACACAGGTTATCTCTCTGTTACCTTGTTTGTCCAGGACTTGCTTTGTAGACAACGCTGGCCTCAAACTTACAGAGATCTGCCTACCTCTGCCTCTGTGAGTATTGGGACTAAAAGCATGTGCCACCATGCCAGGTGAGAAATGTCTTTTTACCTTGAAATTTTCTACATTAAGAACTCTGTAACAAAGCTGTTATTTGTGCTTAATAAATATAAATTGTGAGTAAGGGTTCGAGAGTGCCTAACAATTCTGCTCTTACTTATAAGGAAGGAAACAGTTATTCTAAAAACTCATTTCTTTCATGACTCTTCCAACTAAGTGAATTTTGACCCATATTCATATTCAAAATTAAAATCACTACATTCTCCCTCCTTGGTGATATGCATTAACTCAACAAACTCAGTGCCATTGTTTCTGAAATATAAAATGAATCTCAGATCTCATCATTTTTATCTATGGGGATTTCTATTCTTATAGGCCACTAATGTTATATGGACCAGTAAATATTTAAATAGCAAGAAATACTCTCAGAAGGCCCAGATTCAACACAACTACTAATTATCCTAAACATTCTCACCATTGTACTAGATCTTGTGACACTGGTTCATATAAAAGCTGGTTCATATAAAAGACAATGAACTGGACTATACAAGTAAAATATAATTGAGCATTTTGTGATAGAATTACTTCTGTAAATAGGTAAATTTCAGTATCAGGTTATCCATAATTCTGGAAAAAAACAGTGTTATTATAGATTGTAAATTGGTGGTAAGAAGCCAACTAGTTTGAAATATAGTCTAAGCATATAAAAATTTAAAATTTTATTTTATTTTATTATTTTTTGAGAATTTCATGCATGAGTACTATATGTATATCATTTCCTTACTCCTTTCTTTATATATTTTTAATTATTTTTATTTTTAATTACAGTTTATTCACTTTGTATCCCCCCTGTAGTTCCCTCCCTCATCCTCTCCGAATCCCACTTTTTTCCATCCCTCTTCCTCACCCAATCCCCTCCCCAAGTACACTGATAAGGGAGGTCCTCCTCCCCTTCCCTCTGATCCTAGTCTATCTGGTCTCATCAGGAGTGGCTGCATTGTCTTTCTCTGTGGCCTGGTAAGGCTGCGCCCCCCTCAAGGGGAGGTGATAAAAGAGCAGGTCATCAGTTCATGTCAGAGACAATCCCTGTCCTCATTACTATGGAACCTAGTTGAACACTGAAATGCTATGGGCTACCTCTGTGCAGGAGTTCCAGGCCATCTCCATGAGTGGTTCTTCGCTGGAGTATCAGTCTCAGAAAAGAACCCTGTGCCCAAACTTTTTGGATCTGTTGCTCTCCTTGTGGAGCTTCTGTCCTCTCCAGGTCTTACTATCTCCCACTTCTTTCATTAGATTCCCTGCACTCTGCCCAAAGTTTGGTTATAAGTTTCAGCATCTGCCTCGATACCTTGTAGGGTAGAGCCTTTCAAAGGCCCTTTGTGGTAGGCTCCTGTCCTGTTCCCTGTTTTCTCCATCCTCCGATGTCCATCCTCTTTGCCTTTCTGAATGGGGATTGAGCATGTTAGCCAGAGTCCTCCTTCCTGCTTAGCTTCTTTAGGTGTACAGATTTTAGTAGGTTTATCCTATATTATATGTCTAATATCCACTTATGAGTGAGTATATACTTTGTGCATCTTTCTGCTTCTGGGATACCTCACTCAGGATGATCTATTCCAGTTCCCACCATTTACTGCAAATTTCATGATTTCCTTGTTTTTTATTGCTGAGTAATATTCCATTGTGTAGATGTACCACAATTTCGGCATCCATTCCTCAACTGAGGGGCATCTGGGCTGTTTCTAGTTTATGGCTCTTACAATTAAAGCTGCTAAAAACATGGTTGAGCAAATGTCCTTGTTGTATACTTGAGCATCTTTTGGCTATATGCCTAGGAGTGGTATAGTTGATCTTGAGGAAGCACTATTCCTAATTTCCCGAGAAAGCACCAGATTGATTTCCAATAAATATTTGTCCTCTCTTAGATGTATAGTTGGTGAAGATCTTTTCCTATTCTGTAGACTGCCATTTGTCCAGTTGACAGTGCTCTTTGGCTTACAAAAGCTTTTAATTTTCATGAGGTTCTGTTTATTAATTGTTGACTTTAGTGCCTGTGCTATCCGTGTTCTATTCAGAAAGTTACCTCCTGTGCCAACATGTTCAAGGCTGTTCCCCTTCTCTTTTATCAAGTTCAGTCTATCTAATTTTTGGGGGGGCTTGTTTGTTAAAGACAGGTTTTCTCTGTGTAGCCTTGGCTCTCCTGGACTCCCTTTGTAGAATATGCTGGCCTGGAATTTGCAGAGATCCGCCTGCTTCTGCCTTCCCAAGTACTGGGATTACAGGTATGCACCACGGCACCCAGCCAGTGTATCTAATTTTATGTTGAGGTCTTTGATTCACATGGGATTGAATTTATGCAATAAATGATAAGTATAAGTATGGATAAATAAGTGATAAGTGATAAGTATGGATCAAAGTCTCAGTGAGACAATAAGGGAAGAAATGATAGGCTCTATAATCATGAAAATATCTGCATCAGAATATAAATCCCAACTACAAACAGTAGATGTATGCATTTGAGTGAAGCATAAACTTTTCTGGTCTAGTCGTTAGTAAATAATAGGGTAATAGTTTTAGGACGCTGTAACACCTATTTCCCAAATCAGTAGTAAAGATTTACCTTTTTCAAGTGATGAGAAAGTTGCCATTCATTTGGCAGTGATCAGGTCGAATGATGACTGCTATAGTGCTGAAGAGCAGGACTTCAAATAATGAGACATTTTTGTACCGTGAACAATTATCTATTGGACGAGGCAGGGTCATTATGCACATGAATTTACAGCAGCCATGACTGTGTGCGTAGGACTTACTCAAGAACAATGCAGCACACGTCTCAGCTTGGGTAGGGGAGGGTCTCATGGATTGCTCTCTTGACCTGTAGAGCTATTAGCAGTTGATGACTTCTGAGAGAAAGAGAACAAAATAGAGACTGAATTTTTTATGAACTATAATATAGGATATATATTTAGAGATCTCTGTAACATCTTTTACTCAGGATTTGCCCCTAATTCCCGTCTTTTCAGATCAGTTAAACCAAATTAAGGCTATAGCTACTTCAGGGATATTTTTGGCGGTTAATTCTTAGGTCACTCATAAATTGTTCAGCTCATCACTAGCACATACTCTATGCTGCACTATTATATTTACTTGTTACATATACTTTCAAAATATTTGAAAGCATAGTATCTATTCCATGGAGCTATATGAAGAATTAAATGAGGTTAGTGAATACTCTGCTGAGACATTGCATTCTGTTGATAAATGATAGCTATAAACCATTATAAGATGAACAGCTATCAATTCTTCTGAGCATAGTTGTTTCTATCCTGAGCCATAAGTTTAATAGCTTTTGGTTGGTCACAATGTTAAATTTTTTTTAAGTTAATATTTTTAATTTGATGATTTAATGTGTGTCCTGTGCCTGTTCGTACTTATTCGAGTGCATGTGTGTGCATACGTGATTGTGGAGAGCAGAAGTAACACATAATTCCTGTGTTAGCCATCTCTGTTGAGAAAAGATCTCTGGCTGACTTGGAGCCTATCTGTTAGGTAGAGTCGCTGACCAGAGAGTTCCAAGCATCCTCTTGTCTCTGCCTCCCCCGTGCCGAGAGTACAAGCGTGTGACAGCAAGCTACCTTTTCCTAAATGTGAGTTCTGGGGATCACGTTTCTCAGGCAGCCACACTATTGACTATTTTCTCATCCCCAGGCTATCATATGTTAGGTAAAATTTTAATGGAGATCAATATAGCACATTTCTGAATGCTGATACGATCCATATGATCCAAACCGAATGTAAAACGGTCCCAAACTGAATGAACATTAAACGAGCTGGTCTTATACGAAACCTATGCAAAGCATTGTGGGACGGTGAGGAACTCTCATAGTATGCTGTGTGCTCAGATGGTAGCGTAATTCACAATACCAAAGGAGTAAACCAAGGCTAAGTTTCAGAACTATCAGTAAAGCGGACTCCAATAACGTGTTGATTGCTAACCAACCAGTGTCAGGTACAAAAGCAAGAATCTTCCTTGAGATAGAATCTAGCCCATGTGTATATTTATATCCTTATAACAAAAGTCTTTAAATAAGGTGGTGAGTGCACATTTTATCTCCATCAGAGAGCAAAGATCATGAGAATATATATTTTTTGGCTAATTAATTGATTGGAATTGTTCAACTTCTACATCACTCAACCCCATACACTGTTACTGAGCAACACAGCACTGCTGTGTGGTTTTCCTCTGCCTAAATCTACCACTTCAGATGCATTTCATTAATCTGCCTGATATCTAACACCTGTTACAACCCCACTTTACAGTTAGGTGGTTGGCCTTCCCTAGTTTACTTTGACAAGTACATCGAGGCATTATTTTTCCCAAGTTGATCTGCCAAACCAAAGCTTTTTGAACTTGTTTAACCCTTTACTTTGTCTTTTGCACATCATTTACATCTTCCATTCCTCCTCATCTTAAACTTTTCCATCAATCAGTCCTCACATATTCAAACACTGCCAGGCTTTCTTATTTGTGTTTACTTAACGCTTCATAGTTTTGCATTTTCAGTTTTCCAGCCCTCATTTGCTCTAAACTCCACTTGATAATATTTTCTTTAATCTTCACCATGTTTGTTTGCCATGTGACTTTCTCTCAGATTTAAGATGTTTTGTAAAGATCAAAACAAATTCCTTCTACTTGTGTTTCCAGGGTACACATAATCTTTTGGGGCCAATGTACCATCAAAAAAAAAATGAAAATAATGTTCTTGTTAGATGTAAAAACAATTCAAAATTTAAAATTTGAATTAACCATATTGTGTGTCTTTGTCAAAGGGTATTAAACTGAGAAGATTATGTTTGTGGTTGACCTTGTCTCCAAATCTAATGAGAACATACAGAGGTGATCAGAGACTTAGAATATATGTGAGAAAATACTTTCTGAAAAATATTTTAGTGATGAACATAGTTCATCACCTTTAATGATCTCCTTTTGTGTTTATTTCTTTAAAAAGAAAACCTGGAGAGATTTTTTTTTTTTCTGAAGTCCTTTCCTCTGTGGGACATTCCAAATTAGGCTTTTGTGTTTCCCTGCATAATATGCCACTAAATAATTATCTCATTCAAGTTTATGTTAATGACATTTACAGTGATGAAAGTAAGCTTAATTAACCTCTTTCTGTTCTCCTTTTATTATCCTTTGGTGTGGTTTGATGGTGATATTTACATTTCCTTTTATCTTTTAAATCTTAAGCATTTTAAATCAACTTATTTCTTCATATGGAGAGCTTATGATTTCTACAAACCCACAAATTCCTGCTTTAGCAGATTAAGTTACCAAGCACTTAAAAACTGAGAAAAAAAATCACCTGAATAAAACTGATCTCAATAGATATAAAATTGTTAACTATTTACACATCATCAACTGCTATTCTCCTCACCATTTTGGCTTGATTAAAGATTCCTCCCCTACTGATTTTTTCTCTATTTAACCCGCTTACATTTGCATCATTTTATTTTCTTTTATCACCACTTCTTGAGGCTTCCTGGCAGTCTGAATTCTAAAGTCTTAGAGTCCCTAATTTTTATATGCTTAAATGGTATAAATGTACAGATTTGCCTGCAGGATTCCTTCTGCACAATTTTTAAAACTCACTCTGAGGTCCCCTCCCTGACTAAATTCATTAATGTGTGTTTTATTTAATATTCTTTTAATCTATCAATTTGTCTGTCTGCCTGCTTCTCTGTCTATCACCTATCTATCCACCTATCTCTCTGAAGTGTATGAACATATATTTATAGGAACATATAGTTCCAGGTGAGAGGAATTTCTGTTTTCCATAGTTATAGATGATCACCGTTTTGTTGTGATCACGTTACAGGGATAATCAAAATAAAAGTAAGAGTATGATAATTAAAAGAATTAACTCTAAATCCTCTCAGTATTAGTTCATATTCAGGATTCACATTCCTAGATATGTATCAAAGAAAGTGCTTAACTTCCACTTCATAAGATTATTTTGAACTTAAATAATGTGATGGGTATAAAGTAACTAGTATAGTACCTAGACTATAGGCACCCTTGAAGAAATGTTAGTTTGTATTATCATTATTGTTAACATAGTCTGAGACATTGCCAGTATAATCTAAGTAAATTGCTTCAAAAATGTTTAAGATATTCTAGATGTTAGAGGACCTGGGTGTCTTTTCCATGCTTCAAAATAAATAAAATCTATTGTTAGAGTCATCTGTTGCTTTTGTTTCTTCAGGTCTAATGGTGAGAATATATATATATATATATATATATATATATATATATATATATATATAACATAACATATTAATATTATATATGTGAATGTTTTTGAGCTTTTAAGGGGCCACTTTTAACAGAAAAGCAATCCATTTGACATATGTAACCTGTCACATTCTCTGGCCACACATGTAGAAGACAAACTTAGACACATTGAACAAAGGAACACATTGATGCTAGTTTGCATACAGTACCCAAAACTAATGCAGATGTAGGGAATGAGAGTCTCTGTGAGTATTTACAATACCTTCAAATCTCTAGTAACACACCGATAGTCTATGACAGAACTTAGGGATGAATTCTAGGCATTCCAGTATTTATTATTTACTTCCACTTATATATTAAAAGTATGTGAGTTTTAGACTTTCATCATTACCTCCTTTCAACATTTTATATTTTTTATTAAATTCAGAAAGACATTTCTAACATGTGGTGTAAAAAGTTGAGGTAGTTGATACATCCAATTGGTTCATATTTCTTAGAAATTCTATCTGTATATTAGTTCTCAAACTAGTTAAAGAATAATTATCTACTGAAATATATATGTTGGATGTTCTCTCTTACTTACTGTGAAGAATAAGAAATGGAAGATGAGGGTAGGAAAGATGGAAGATAAGGTTTTTTTTTTTTTGTTAGAGTTCCAGGTTCAATAGGGAGGTGCAGGCATGCAAGCTCACCATCAGTCAAATATGCTGTATCCCATGTTTGTCTTTTAGTTTTTTTTTTTTCTCCTGCCACACTGTGATATAAAGAATGCTGCTGACTAAATTAGGTCACAGGGGAGGGGATGTGGCCCTACCTGAGAATAAACAACAAAGAAATTTTTTTAACTTCTCAGTCCTATATCTAGAAGTCTTGTTACACTTATTACATAGGAGCTATTATGCAATAATGAACCATTTTAATTATCTAAATTTGTGTACTTAAAGTTGTGTTCATAAAGCATTATTAATGTAATTATGAGAAGTTATTTCCATAAATTTCAACTCACTTATTTATAAAATTAAGCTGTTACGAAAACGATTTGATAGATGTATTGTTCAGGGGTGGTAAACATTTCCCAGATTCTTCTTTAGGGATCTTCTTTTGTAGTCATCATTGTGCAAAGTTGCTGAACTATGTGATGTCAGTTCATCTAAGCAGGCATGTGGAATTCTGAGTCACAAAAGGGTAAAGGAGAATCTACTTGCTATATAAATTTAGAATTTCCAGCCTCTCAGATATCTTGGCATGGATTGTCTTTGTCGTTACTCTATTGCAGGGGGACATAGCTTGACAAAGA
>NW_026585797.1:26426783-26747250 GCF_907164565.1 Psammomys obesus | reverse complement strand
GGTAGGTAGGCATGGTCCCGGAGAAGTAGTTAAAAGCTTACCTACCTCTTAAAGTGAAGGCAACAGGCAGGGAGACACACAATGGGCCTACCAAGAGCCTTTGGAACTTCAAATCCCATACCCCGTGACATAACTTTTCTAACAAGGTTGCAATTACTCCAATCAGGACATACCTCCAAATACTTCCCAAAGGTTCTACTAACTGGGGAGCAAACATTCAAACATATGACTCAACAAGGGCCATTTTCGTTCAAACCACCACACTGACATATTAATTTTGACATACTTTTTTAGATACTAGAGGTTTCTCTTTTTCGAATATGTACTTGTGAACAAGATCCACACTTGGTGAGGTTGAGACTGAGACTCTCAGAGAATCTTGTGGTGCATTCTGAGCGCGCATCAGGCCTACTGCCATCACACAACATTTTTGGACTCCCTGTTGCCATCACTGTGTTACTGTAAAACATGCATACATCTTCTTTAAAAATCTGCATATATGGGTTTGGAGAGATGGCTCAGTGGTTAACATAACTTGCTGTTGTTTCAGAGGACCAGACTTCAGTTATGACGTCTCACAGCCACCCATAACCAGACACATGGTTTGCATTCATACAGTCAGGCAGAAACTCATACACAATAACAAAAAATATAATAAATAAATAAATAAGGTGAAAATAAAATCGACATGGTTGGAATAAGTGAGGCAGAAAATAGATTTTGCACTTCAGGGTTGCCTAGTTTCAGTGTGTATCCTAGTTATTCTAGTATGTATTTGATTGAACTCAAATGTATATTTTACATCTACATAATTTTGATGGAAATAGCTGGCCTACAATTTTTCTAATACTGCATTCTACTTATGTTAGGATACAGCTCCCCAGGCTATCAACTTTATCAATATACATTAAATATCTCCCCAAGGAGTCCTTTTTAATATTTTATTGCTTTGTAATATAAAAGGAAGTGATCATATTTTCCCACAAGCTAGTTTGCATTAAACATCACGCTTACTTGTTCCCATGGGTCCTGTTAAATTTACTGTTATAACAGCCGAACTATTGGTTGAAAGTCAAATCTAAAGTTAGATTCTCTTTGTGTCCATGAATACATGGGATACCACACAGGTATGAATTCCTGGGCCTAGAGATTTCACTTCTGTAATTTATGAGACTATCTCATTAACCAGGAAGAGTGGAGAGTTCTTCCTCTGTGAACAAAAGCAGAAACTGGAAAGGAAACTTGTAGGAAAGCCTTGGAATGCCAGCAGCATCTATTTGATAAAGTAAATAATAATTTCCACATGAGCAAGGAATTGGGGAATCATGTTTGACTCAGCTTGGTTAGGAACACTGAGGTGAAATATCAAAACTTCAGGATTTTCTTTTTTTTTTAAGGCTAAATTTGTCACTTTTATTTACACTTTGAAATTATCATTACAAAATTTCTGCTTTTGCACCCTAATGACAACATTCTAATTTAACCAACATTGATGTTTTTTAACTTTTATTAATTACACTTTATTCATTTTGTATCCCCCCATAAGCCTCCCCTCCTCCCCTCCCGGTCCCACATTCCCCCCCTTTCTGCATGCATGCCCCTCCACAGGTCCACTGATAGGGGAGGTCCTCCTCTCCTTCTTTCTGATCTTAGTCTATCAGTTCTCATCAGAAGTGGCTGCATTGTCAGGGTTCTAGGTTATCTCCACGGATAGTCCTTGGTTGGAGTATGAGTCTCTGGGAAGGTCCCTGTGTTCAAATTTTCTTGTTCTGTTGCTCTCCTTGTGGAGTTCCTGTCCTCTCCAGCTCTTACTATTTCCCACTTCTTACCTAAAATTCCATTCACTCTGCCCTTCAGTTGGCCATCAGGCTCAGCATCTGCTTTGACAGTCTGCATGGCAGAGGCTTTCAGGGGCCCTCTGTGGCAGGTTCCTAGGTTGTTTCCTGTTTTCTTCTTCTTCTGATGTCCATCCTCTTTGCCTTTCAGGATGGGGATTGAGCATTTTTAGTTAGGGTCCTCTCTTTTTCTTAGTTTGTTTAGACGTACAGATTTTAGTGGGTTTATTCTATGTTGCATGTTTATATGAGTGAGTATATACTGTGTGTGTCTTTTTGCTTCTGGGACAACTCAATCAGGATGATACTTTTCAGGTCCCACCATTTACCTGCAAATTTCATGATTTCCTTATTTTTCATTGCTGAGTAATACTCCATTGTGTAGATGTGCCACAGTTTCTGCATCCATTCTTCAGTTGAGGGGCATCTGAGCTTTTTCCAGCTTCTGGCTATTACAAATAAAGCTGCTACAAACATGGTTGAGCAAATGTCCTTATTGTGTACTTGAGCCTGTTTTGGGTATATGCATAGGAGTGGTATGGCTGGATCTTGAGGAAGCGCTATTCCTAGTTGTCTGAGAAAGCACCAGATTGATTTCCAGAGTGGTTGTACAATTTTACATTTCCACCAGCAATGGATAAGGGTTCCCCTTTCTCCACAACCTCTCTAGCATGTGTTGTCACTTGAGTTTTTGATCTTGGCCATTCTGATGGGTGTAAGGTGAAATCTCAGGGTTGTTTTGATTTGCATTTCCCTAATGGCTAATGAGGTTGAGCATTTCTTTAAGTGATTCTCTGCCATTCGATATTCTTCTACAGAGAATTCTCTCTTTAGCTCTGTTCCCCATTTTTTAAGTGGATTACTTGGTTTGTTGCTTTTCAGCTTCTTTAGTTCTTTATATATACTGGATATGGGTCCTCTGTCAGATAAAGGGTTGGTGAAGATTCTTTCCCAATCTGTAGGCAGTCGCTTTGTTTTGATGACGGTGTCTTTTGCTTTACAGAAGCTTTTCAGTTTCATGAGGTCCCATTTATTGATTGTTGCTCTTAGAGCCTGTGCTGTTGGTGTTCTGTTCAGGAAGTTTTCTCCTGTACCAATGAGTTCTAGGGTATTCCCCACTTTTTTTTTCTAGCCGATTTAATGTGTCTGGTTTTATGTTGAAGTCTTTGATCCACTTGGACTTCAGTTTTGTGCAGAGTGATAAGTATGGATCTATTTTCATGTTTCTACATGTAGACATCCAGTTAGACCAGCACCATTTATTGAAGATGCTATCTTTTTTCCATTGTATGGTTTTGGCATCTTTGTCAAAAATCAGGTGTCTGTAAGTGTGTGGGTTTTTTTCTGGGTCTTCTGTTCGATTCCATTGATCCACCATTCTGTTTCTATGCCAGTACCATGCAGTTTTTATAACTGTTGCTCTGTAGTACAGCTTGAGATCAGGGATGGAGATACCTCCAGAAGATCTTTTATTGTAGAGGATTGTTTTAGCAATTCTCAGTTTCTTGTTATTCCATACGAAGTTGAGAATTTTTCTTTCCAGGTCTGTAAAGAATTGTGTTGGCAATTTGATGGGAATTGCATTAAATCTGTAGATTGCTTTTGGTAAGATGGCCATTTTTACTATGTTAATCCTGCCAAGCCATGAGCATGGGAGATATTTCCATCTTCTCATATCTTCCTCTAATTCTTTCTTCAGAGACTTGAATTTTTTTTTTTTTCATACAAGTCTTTGACTTGCTTGTTTAGGGTTACCCCAAGGTACTTTATGTTATTTGTGGCTATTGTGAATGGTGTTTCTCTAATTTCATTCTCAGCCCTTTTGTCTTTTGTATACAGGAGTGCTACTGATTTTTTTTTTGAGTTAATTTTGTATCCGGCCACTTTGTTGAAGGTGTAGGAGTTCCCTGGTAGAGTTTTTGGGGTCACTCATGTATACTATCATATCATCTGCAAATAGTGATAATTTGACTTCTTCCTTTCCCATCTGTATCCCCTTGATCTCCTTCAACTGTCTTATTGCTCTAGCAAGGACTTCCAGCACTATGTTGAAGAGATATGGAGAGAGTGGGATTGCTTTAAGTTTCTCTCCATTCAGTTTGATGTTGGCTATAGGCTTGCTGTATATCGCCTTTACTATGTTTAGATATGTACCTTGTATCCCTGATCTCTCCAATACTTTAAACATGAATGGATGTTGGATTTTGTTAAATGCTTTTTCAGCATCTAGGGAGATTATCATGTGGTTTTTTTTTTCTTTCAGTTTGTTAATATGGTGGATCACATTGATGGATTTCCATATATTGAACCACCCCTGCATACCTGGGATGAAGCCTACTTGGTCGTAGTGGATAATATCTTCGATACCTCTAACTTGATATTGTATAACACATGGCTGGTTTGAAAGTGAAACATCCCCTATAAGCTTCCTTATTTGAATACTTGATCTCTGAGTGGTGCTGGTGTTTTTGAGAGCTTATAGAAGATTGAGAAAGTGGGTTCAAGGGTATTCCCCACTTTTTCTTCTAAGCGGTATAGTGTGTCTGGTTTTCTGTTGAGGTCTTTGAGAAAAACAATGCAGCCAGTCCTAATGAAACCTGATAGGCTAGGGTCAGATGGAAGGGGAGGAGGACCTCCCCTATCAGTGGACTTAGAGAGAGTCAGAGAAGAGATGAGGAAGGGTGAGTGGGATTGGAAGGGGATGAGGAAGGGGCTAGCTACAGCTAGGATTCAAAATGAATAAAATATAATTTATGAAAAAAAATTTAAAAGAATAAGAGGCTACAGATTTGAGCAAATAAAAAAATAGTCACTGGTAAAAATCTAATTCTTTCACTTCTGTGTGTGTGTGCCTATAGCCAACATCAAACTCAATGGATAGAAAATCAAATCAATTCCACTGAAATCAGGGACAAGGCAAGGCTGACCACTCTCTACATAGCTCTTCAATTTAGTACTTGAAGTCCTAGCTAGAGCAATAAGGCAACTAAAGGAGATCAAGGGGATACAAATTGGAAAAGAAAAGGTCAAAGTTTCACTATTCGCAGATGATATGATAGTATACATGAGCAACCCCAAAAATTCAACCAGAGAACTCCTTCAGCTGATAAACACCTTCAGCAAAGTGGCTGGATATAAAATTAACTAAAAAAAATCAGTTTCATGAGGTCCCATTTATTGATTGTTGCTCTTAGAGCCTGTGCTGTTGGTGTTGTGTCCAGGAAGTTGTCTCCTGTGCCAATGAGTCCCAATGTCTTACCCACTTTTCCCTCTAAGCAGTTTAGTGTGTCTGGTTTTATGTTGAGGTCTTTGATCCACTTGGACTTTAGTTTTGTGCAGGGTGATAAGTATGGATCTATTTTCATTTTTCTGCATGTAGACATCCAGTTGGACCAGCACCATTTGTTGAAGATGCTGTCTTTTTTCCATTGAATGGATTTGGCATCTTTGTCAAAAATCAGATGTCCATAAGTGTGTGGATCTATTCGATTCCATTGGTCCACCAGTCTGTTTCTATGCCAGTACCATGCAGTTTTTAGTATTGTTGCTCTATAGTACAGCTTGAGATCAGGGATGGAGATACCTCCTAAAGATCTTTTACTGTAGAGACTTGTTTTAGCAATTCTGGGTTTCTTGTTGTTCCATATGAAGGTGAGAATTTTTCTTTCAAGGTCTGTAAAAAATTGTGTTGGTAATTTGATGGGAATTGCATTGAATCTGTAGATTGCTTTTGGTAAGACGGCCATTTTTACTATATTAATCCTGCCAAGCCATGAGCATGGGAGATCTTTCCATCTGATATCTTCTTCTAATTCTTTCTTCAGAGACTGGAAATTTTTTTCATACAAGTCTTTGACTTGCTTGGTTAGGTTCACACCAAGGTACTTTATGTCCTTTGTGGCTATTGTGAATGGTATTGTTTCCCTAATTTCTTTCTCGGCCTTTTTGTTTTTTTGTATACAGGAAGGCTACTGATTTTTATTGAGTTAATTTTGTATCCAGCCACTTTGCTGAGCCTTATTTGAATAAGATGGTCATGGCAGGGGTGAGGGGCTGAGATTGTCCACCCCAGCCTTGCTTCTTATTTCATTCAGCTGTATACTTTAGATGTAAAGAGACCAATTTCATCATATTCAAGCTGCCATGGTTATAATAGATTATATTCCTTCATAAACTGTGAGCCAAAGTAAGCTTCCTCCTTTGTTACTTCTGGTCTGGTATTTGATCACAGTAATGAGAAGAGTAAGGGACAAAAACATTTTAACATCATAAAAATTAATGGATAGCCATTTAGTTCTCTGGCTTGTTGACATCTGCCTGATTGTTCCATGGCCTAATTAGAAAAGTTATGGCCTTCCATATCACCCTTTTGGAAATCATGACACTTTGATTTTCTCCTAATGATTGGTTCTATGGCAGCTCTCCAGATCTGTCAATTCTGAGACCTCTGCTCCTTATCCTTAAGTCCCAATTCTAAATTGTTTTAGTTACCGTTTAACACTTTGCAGCTACATAGTTTTGATCATGTTGTTTCTGAAAATCCTTATGTTTTTCTGCTGAAACCTCCTTATCCATTCTTTAAGGTTTCTCACATGTTCATCTTCTACAGGTATGCTTACTAAACTATACATTTCAGTTATATCATGGAAATTACCTGGTATGTGTTTTCTTCACTATTTTTTAGCACAAGTCTGCAGATCAATATCTTACTCATTTACCTTCTGCATCTTTTTTTTTAATTAAAATGGCTTAGGAAATTAGTTCAAAGTCATCACAAGACAACTAAGTAGAGATCAACATTTTGATTAGTCAATGATAACTAATTAAATTTGAGGACATAGACGCGTTTAGGACAAAGAAAGTTATGTGAAATTTTGGTAAAATGCATTGTAGTTTTTCTGGGAGAAATAATGATTAAGTTTAAATACAAGTTGAAATAAATGTAACTTAATTTTTAGGTGTCACAATGAGATTTCCAAATTAGACAGGCCCATTACTTTCAGGTCAGCCTGTAATTTATGTTATATGCTATAATTTAGGTTTGCTCATAAGTGACCTGAATCCTCAGCTACTTGTTATCCCCTGGTAATTGGCAAAGATACCTCTATGGTACTTGAGTTCAACATCCTGACTAAATGAGGAGCCTATAACCCTACACTTGGTAATCTGACCCAAAAATTACCTGTAGCTAGCTATACCAAATATGAAGATACTCTCATATCATTATTTTTACTTGCAACAGGATCTTTCCTTGTAGCTCTGGCTGGGCGGTGACTTGCTGCTAGGGGAAGTATGCTCTAGTTGTGGTAATCCTCCCGTGTCTGCCTCCAGAATTATATGATTATAGGCATGTGCCACCATGCTCAGCTTAATATCTTGCATTTCTTTTGTGGAAAGAATATGTATTAAAATTATAGAGTGGAAATAAGTTTTCTGTAGAAAAACCTTAACAGGTCTGTGTAGCTTTTAGAGTTTGGAAAGACCCACTCCTCCCCCTGTAAGTTAGCATATCAGTGGAAACTTGATGTCTTGGATATTACTTACCAGTATTCTGATCTGGCTGACGGATGGGTTACACTTTCATTTTCTCACTGAATTAGTCATGGCTGTGATGGCTGATTGAATTGCTCCAGGAGCTGCTGAGAGAGAATAGGCCAAGGAGTTTCTGCAAGATGTCAGCTGCTAAAAGCGAGGACATGATGTTTTAGTAAAACAGAAGCTATCTGCACCCTGACAAGATGACTAACAATTTTATTTTTAGATTTTCATTGTTATAGCACAGTTTAAGATAACAAAAAATAATTTTCTACAGTAGTTACTATACAACAAGAGGAGAATTCTTGGGGACAGAGATCTTGGATTTGTGTTTTTTTTTTTTCTTTTTTGAGCTTCTGTGTGAATTTCCCACCATATCCTTTTTTAGTATATACACAATGAGTGTTAACTTCTCTCGATACTGAGTAATAAAATAGTCTACAAGCTAGTTTGTTTGCGAGAAAATGCATTTTATTGGCATGCAGTTGTTTAGGAGAAATAGTTTGGGGGATGATTTTATAAAAACGGTTGTTCAGGGACTCCTGATATAGCTCAGCTGGTAAAATACCAGCAACCCAAGTTCTGTCTCCTGTATGATGAAAGGAAAGCACAGATTCCTGCAGTTGGCCTCTGAAATCCACAGAGGAGTCATGATATGTGCTACCCTCCCCAAAATAAGTATAGTTTAAAAAATAAGAAATATTAGTTTGAAAATACTGATTTCAGTGGATCATTCAGGAGGGCCAAAGAAGCTTGAGTCAACATAAAAATATATGAAAATGTATTTTTCACTTTTGAAAAAACAGAGCCAGGTTCTTACAGGTAAAAGATGTGATGAATGAAAAGTGTGTGTTCACAAACGTTTTGGTTATGTTTCCTTTTACTGTGAGTGAACCAGTAGACAGAAGTAACTCAAGGAGCGAAGGGTTTTCACTAGCTCCTAGCTCAAGCTTAGAGTCCACCCTGGTAGGAAGGTCAAGGCGATGGGAGCTCAAGGTCATGTTACATTCATAACCATGAAGCAGGAAGTGATTCTGATTTCTTAGTTCTCTTACTCTTCTTCCTTTAGTTCAGGGCCCCATCCCAGAGTAAGTGTGACACCCACATCTTGGATGGTCTTCGTGCCTTAAATAAAATCTCTCATAAGCATTCATGTGGCTAAACTAACCCAGCCTACCCTTACTGACGTGCTTAGAGGACTGCCTCCTGGATAGTCTAGGCCCTTTCAAGTTGAAGACTTTAACTAACACACATATGTTGTAACCAGTTCTATCGTAAACTAAGTTGAAATCAATGCAAAGCTGACTTTGTAGAAACCTTGAAGATACTCCAAATGTTAATTTATGGAAAGTGAGAAAAGCTGGCTATTTTGACCTAAAATATTTATTATCAATAAGATTTTATACTTTTATTTTTAGTACAAGATAGTAGATTTATCAAGAAAAACTTTTGGTACATCATTAAAAAGTGATGTTTCTATAAACAATGTGAACTTTAAAATATATATTATTTTCCTTTTCACATGAAGACCGGATGTGTTGGAATTTAAGTAACTTAGTAATGGTCAGACAGTATATAAATGTGAAAAATAACATTTGAATTTGGGTTGCCTAACCTTACAAAACAGATTTTAAAATCACCATATAGAACTTCATCCAGATTGAAATAAATTCAAATAATATCTATAATACACTGGAAGTGAAACTCCCCTTATTTACAGTTACCTATTTCATTATTGAGCAGCCTTTGCACTTTTCTCTTTTAATTAATAAGAGAAGCTTTATTCTTTCTTGCTTAGAAATTGTAAGGAAATTGGTAGGAAAATGACTGTAGGACCAACACACAAGGCAGATAGGCAGAGGCAAGAAGATCAGAGTTTTGTCACCAAACACATATTCAAAGCATTGCAAGGTCAACTAAGCAAACGTGGCTGGAGAAGCTATCTCAAAATCCAAAATGGAGCTCGGGGAGCCAGTGAAAGAAAAGGAAAAGAAAGGCTAATGAGAGGGAAGGAATGGTCTTATGATGCTATTCAGGAATGGCGTTATGATTGTTTGGCAAGTTGGGAAATAATATTGAGAGTCATATACACATGGCTGGCGGGATGAGAGTACAGGTGTGACTGGACCAGCATCTTCCGGCAGATCTGAGGGATGCTATTATGTTTAGTGCAGCCCATGAATACACACACACACACACACACACACACACACACACACACACACACACACAAAAAAAAAGTCTATAGTGTCAAGGCCAAAAAAACAAAAACAAAGTGCTAATCTTCAGCAAGAGAAGTCACAGGTTTGTTTTCCTGGTGTTCCTTTTGTCTATTTCACTGATCAGTTGCTTCCTGCCCCTAGTTTCCTGGTATAGATACTCTCTTTAAAGAAGACATCTTCATTTTTAAAATCTTTTTTTTTCTGTGACTGGATTTCAAATCATCTACAAGTTAAAGAAGTGTTCACTCATGTTTGAATGGAACATGGTTCATTCCTTAATGCCCAACAAAGCAACTTATAGCTTCTTCTGAGATTTTCTTATCCTCAAGACACAAAAGAATGCTTAAGAACTTCCTTCAAATTAGCAGGTTTTTAAGAATGTAATATGGGACAAATAATGAACTTAGAAAGCAATTTCAATCTAAAAAGAACTCTATTAATGAAGTTTATGTAGAAGGGAAATGGCTGAAAAGATACTATTCTCTAGAAAAATTAGTTTCATCGTGTCTGAAAAAGTAGATACAGATATGTGAAATTTACTTTTGCCTTCCAAATTGTAGCATTTATTTAGCATGCAGGTGCTTTCTAGAAGCTAATCAACAAATTTCTCAACATCTACAGCTATTTGGCACAAAAGTGCCATGTGTAGTAAGCATTTGCTGTTAATATAAATTACCGGAGACATAATTCCCTCTACGGTGAATTGTTTCAATGCCAACATGAACGAAAGGGTTTTCTAGCAGTCACTTACCTCAAATACTAAACTTGAGAAGAGGAAATGAAAAGATCACATTATGCCAATTAAAATTTGTGCTGCATCTTTATAGGGAAATAATACATTGAGGTACAGGTTTCTGTTAGTTATGGGTCTCTGCATGTAAGCCACCTATCTTGTCTTCTAGAACTGTATCTTTCTAACTGCACTCACTCATATCCATTTGGGATATGAGTCTTCTGTATTACTAACCATTCAGGGGTTTGATTCTAGAAGTGGTCATCACCAAGATAACAGAGGACATAGTGAGAATTTCAAAATAATTACCCATTCAGATTATGAACAGAAGGCTTGGCTTGTTCTTAGAAACTTAATAATTTTGGTGTAATGTTCAACTTTAAGGACCTAGCATAAGTGAGGCAATCCCTCCCTTTGAGAGGAGGAAGCAGGTGGGGTAGAGAAGGAATTGAGTTTCCTGGACTCATGAGATGTAGGTGTTTGCGCACAGGATATTACTAACATGATCTGACTGAGGCAGTGTTGCTGCTTCAGTGGAGAAGACTGCCTGAATCTCCTTCTATGCAATGTAGCCATGAAGATGACTGGCCTAATCTTAGTGCAAGCTGCTTTTGCAGAGTACGTTTTCCCCTTTCTTGGAATTGATTGTAGGCTTCAGTTCCCAAGAGCAATGAAAGGGCAAAGATCTGAATACAGAAAGTTTTAGGACGGGTTCATCTCTCTTGGAAGCTGGCAATGGTTCAATTCAAATGTGAGTTACTCTGAGGTACCAACTCAGAATTTAGAGGTAGGTGGGCTCTCCCTTTGTTCTAAGGGAGAAGGTTGTTATAACAACAGAATATAGTTTTTGATGTTCGTTGGTGGGCTCATGTTTCTGTTTGAGTCCTCTGTATTGATCTGTGGCAGTGCTCAATAGAGCATATGAGCTGTGCTCAGGCAATTCCCTGGAGCAGATCCTCTTCTGCGAATGCTTCCAACCTGTTCAAAGAGCCTTTTGTAATTCTTGCAGATCACATCAATATGTTTTGTAAAAACATCCTATAAGACACCTCTAAAACTGTGATTGAACATTTGTAACAATCCTTAATTTTGCTTCTACTTATATATAAATGCACGACCCATTGGTTCTAAAATCTTAATAAGGGGAGAAACTCACTAGCTTCTATTTTCCCTCAAGGGAGATATAGCATAATGCTTTTATGCATGCCATCCAAACATGTTTTCTGTACTCCTTACAGAACTCCTTACGTTGCCTTAAAAACTTTTGGGGTGGTATCAAACACAGAAAGAATACATTGGAAATTCATATACAAAGGATAATAATCCTAACTATAATTTGTGGATGACTATAACAATGATAATTATGTTACTTATTTATAAAATAAACACCATACACAAGATTTGGAGTCCAATCACAGAGTTGTAAACCCTAAACACATGTACATACAATTAACACTACGTGTATATATATATTTTTTTCCTCATGTATATGAGCTACATGTATATGTATATGTATATGTATATGTATATGTATATGTATATGTATATGTATATGTATATGTATATGTATATGTATATGTATATGTATATGTATATGAAGAGGAAGTTGGGGAACATAAGAAAAGTTGGAAGGGGAGGGATAGAAATAATGTACATACAATACTCATGTATGAAATTCTCAAAATAATTTAAAAATTACACATTGTAGAAGAAAATGTTCAGGTATTTAAATAGACTGAAATAAATGAGACATGATCTTTTATCCAATTTGAGTGATGATGAATAATCAAATACATACTACAGCTTGATTCTAGGAAAATGTTTGTGAAGATGCCCGGTGTGGTAGTGCATGCCTTTAATCCCAGCAATCAGGGAGGCAGAGGCAGGTGTATTGCTGTGAGTCTGAGCCCAGCCCGGTCTACAAATCAAATCCAGAACAGCCACGGCTTCATACAGAAACTGTGTTAAAAAAAAAAAAAAGTGTCCTGGTTAGGATGCTTCCCCCTCAGGGGAAGGTGATGAAAGAGCCAGCAACTGAGTTCATGTCAGAGACAGCCCCTGCTCCCTTTATTAGGGAGCCCATTTGGAGACTGAATTGTCTCTGTGCAGGGGGTCTGAAAGACAATCCTGATGAGACCTGATAGTCTAGGATCAGATGGAAGGTGAGGAGGTCCTCCACTATCAGTGGACTAGGGAAGGGGCATGGGAGGAGATGAGGAAGTGAGGGAGGGAATGAAAATGGGGCTACAGCTGGAATACAAAGTGAATAAATTGTAATAAATAAAAATTATATTAAAAAAACCAATGAACATGCAAATAAATAAATCTTTAAGAAAAACAGTGAACAAAAATAACTATTCTTGGTAAAAATATGTGGAGATTTAGCTTAAGGAGTTTATGTATTAACGTTTTCTTATCTTCAGCACCAATAAAGTAGTTAAACTGACTCTAGTTTTGGGCATTTTAAAAGTATATCCACATTTTCTAGTATCTATTAATTTTCTGCTGCAAAACATTTTACTGCCAGTGTATTTCAGCTTTGTAATCTAAGTATAAGCAAGAGTATTACAGAGCAAAAGAACATCTGACCCTGTAATTCATGGAATTATTTTTTTAATAATGTCTTCATATTTATTGAATAGCAGTCAGTAAATGGAATAATCTGAGACTTGGAGAAATCATTACATTGTCCTTTAAAACAAGTGTGATTGAATAGAATGAATAGAATATTTCCCCCTATTTTTGAGAAATAATGAATAATAGAAAAATAATTTTCTCTTTTCTTAGCCATATGATTTTTTGAAAAGCATTCTAAACTCTGTCACTTGCCTGTTCACTCTTTCATTACCCTCTTCTTTTCAGAAATAGCAACATGAGACTAAGTTTCTTTCTCTCATTTTCTTGTGTCAAAGTTTATAATGAGTATACTCATTGAAAAGCTTGAGGTTAGCTCTGACCTGATGGTTTGTCTGCTCTAGGCTCTTTTTGAGACATTTCTTCATGTGCTTTACTTTTGAAAACAATGGCACTACTTTGTATAAGTTAAACAAAGTACATATCTGAATTTTTGTATAAAGATGACGTGGTTTTACATTTCTGTAATTTTAATCCCATTCAAAATGTTATCGCTGTTTATTTTATATGGAAAAGAAACTTGCATCTTTTATTTAAATATATTTTCTAGTGTTCCAAAATTCTTACATATTTGTAAATTAAAAGTTTTTGTTTTGTATTCTGTATTAATTTTAAGCAAAATAAAATTTATCTGTAAAATATTTTTAAAGTTAAACCAGCTAGGGCTGACAAGAGGGCTCAGTAGTTAAGAACATTTGCTTGAAACATAGCTTCTTTTCTTTTTCTTTACCTGGGCTCCTATTTATACCTTCTCAGACTCTACACAAGGATGACTTTTAAGCTGGGAAAAAAACCATACCCCCCCCCACACACACACACCAGGCAGTTTTCAGCTGACAAAGATCACTCGTCCTCTGTCAAGGCTGTTATTGAAAGGGTTAGACTAACTTTGTAACCTGTATGTCTTCTAAAGCCTATAGTTTTGAGTTTTAGGTTCAGGTTAAGCTAAAGCCTCTTAGTACCTTTCCAGAGAATGGAAAAATGTGACCCTATCTATGAGGATAGATAGAAAAAAAGGCAAGCAAGCAATGACCTTCACTCAGCAAAAAGAAAAACTCCTGTCTTTGAGATATCATTTCTTAGCAACAAACCTAGAATTCTTCTGAGTAGCTTTTGACCTCCAGCCAAAAGTCTGTAGCCCCTAATCTTCAAGGATGAGCTTACCACCCCCACCTTCAATTGCAGCTGCATCCACACTTGGCAGGACTGGCCAAGCTTGAGCACCTAAGACTAACCAATTATCTTACTTTATAGCTTCCTCATCCAATCCTAAATTGCCAAGACTGCAACTTCAAATCTCCCGCAATTTTTCTTTTAAAAACCTAAAGGCCTTTGTGTCCCGGTGCCACTCTTTGCTGACCGGCAGGGGTGACCCCATTGCGCAATGGTTAATAAACCTCTTGCTTTTGCAATGAGTCTTGGTCTGGGGGAGTTTCTGGGAAGGGCGCGATCTTGAACTCCTGAGCTGTGAGACCCCAGGTCTTACATTATCAGCTGTGGATTCCCACATCCCACACTTGGTATTACAACAAAAAACAACAAAAACATATTGGCATAACATAAACTTCCACTACAGAGGTTTTCTAATGCCTATTCTCTTTCATAATTATTACACAGCACTGACCTACAATAGCCAAGTAAGATCACTGGCATTTGTTCCTATATAGCAGAATGTTCCAGTATTCTTATATTAGAAGAGGGGAAACAACTTATTGGGTTAAGAAACAAACACTTTTGAAGCCTTGTTCTCCATGGCACAGTGAAGCCTCTTTGAAAGTGGAGACATCCCTTGGTCTAACCTCCTGATTTGCATGTGCACAAATCTATACCTTAGACTAGTGAGGCACTGTGAATAACAGTGAATTTGCAGACAGGGAAAGATTCACCATGAGGAAAGAAATTCGACGTGGTAAGCAGAATCATACTGATGTTTGCAGCACATCAGCAACAATAAACCGGACAGATGTCCATATTTGACAAAATCAGAGCCAAACCCAACCAAACAAGAACACCACCTCAGCTTTCTGGGTATGAACTCATATTTAACCCTGGTTACCGATTGTGCTATGCTACTTCCCCAAAAGATGGATTTTATGGCCCAGGGTGGAAAGACAGCCATGAATGGCCGTAGAAACCTGCATGTCAGTAATGCAGGAGCAGAAACAGAAATCATGGACGTGAGCCACACGGCATGATGTGGCAGGGATGTTCCTTCTAGTTTCGTGGTAGAGCACATGGCAGGCTTTCAGTGCTTTGCCTATGTCAAGACTCTCACTGACTTTTCCTTCATGCATACTCCTGATGGGCAGCGGCTGGTCAACATGTTGGAGTTTCTGGAAACTTCCATTTGTGGATTTCACATGAGAACCTGGAATGAGTGAAACAGTTCAAAAGCAGCAAATGTTTCCTAAAGGGTTATTATTTTTATCACATTTTGAGGAATGTGATTTATCTATTTTTACATAGTTTTTTGTTGTTTTTTTTTTAATTTTTTTATTAATTACACTTTATTCGTTTTGTATCCCCCCATAAGGCCCTTCCTCCTCCCCTCCCGATCCCACCCTCCCTCCCCTTTCTGCATGCATGCCCCTCCCCAAGTCCACTGATAGGGGAGGTCCTCCTCTTCTTTCCTTTCAAAAGACCAAGTGAGATATATGCCTGTATTTTTGGTATATTAAGTTAAATTGACCTAATTTTATTAATAAAAAAATTGATAAATGCTGTAACTTTTTATTAAGATGTTTGTTGTAATTTGACACTTCTGAAAGTAAGACAGAATTATTTAATTTTTTTCAGCATTCCCAAACTAGTCCTGGTTATTCTAGCAGACAAAACCGGAAGAACTCCTGTCATGACTCCTTTGCCTCTGTGCTCAGTAATTTAATAAATAAGACACTGTGGATATTATTCAGAAAGTATAGTTTATACTTATATAGAGATTCATAGTGTCATCAATTTACATTGATATATATATATATATATATACTTCTATAGAGATGCATATTGTCATTCACTTAATATATATGTACTCATATATACCCTGCTGTGTCCTAGGAAATGTTTTAATTCTAAAGTGTAGAGTCAATGAAATCACATACATACTCACCACTCATACCATTGCCTATAAAGGCTTTTATGTGAAAATATGAGAAGAGACCCCGTCACACACAAAAAGAACCAATAAATGAATACACGACAAAAGCTATTCATATGATCAGAACTATGAAAAATCAAAGGAAGGAAATGGGGTCGAAGAGTGCTAGTCGAAGAGAATCACAGTTTTAAAAACAGTATTTACATTCATTGCAGATGGCAGAGCTTTTCAAGTGATGGAAAGTGTTATTCCTATTTATTTGGGAATAGCAGTGGAAATAAGTGAAAAGCCTGAAGAAAGAAATAGCCTGGGCTGAGTAAGAAATAAAGAAGTCAGATGTGAGAATCGTTAAGTTCTCATTGTAGATAATAAGAAAACAGACTATTGGAATACTAGATTTGAAGGTATAGAACGACAGTGCAAGATACACACAAGAAGGGGGAGTGGAGGTTGGGATCTTATCCTGCTCCAATTCTGGATTTGGGGAGTAACACTTTCATATGATGAAATACACTAATCTCAGTTTTATAAATTGCTAAAAATTTAGCAAGTATAAGCACTCATGCCAGCAGCTACTCAAATTATAAAGTGCCACGATTCACCCTGCAAAATGACCCACATTCTTTTTCCCTGTCCATTGGGAGAGCATCATAAAGAAAAATGACCAAATTACCATTATTTCTCTTGTCACAGATTGCCTACTCGATAATATCTGTGTCTGAAAAACTGATCATGACATGACCTGACTCTGATTCCTTTCTCTCAACAGCATGCTTTTTGAGGTATAGCTCTGCTGTTTTAAGTATTGAGTATAGTTTTTTTCTTATTTTGGAGTGCTATTTTTGGATATAGACACTAAAATTGTCATTTTTTTCCTATTGTGTCATTTAGACTGTTCATGGTTTGTCCTTATTGCTATTAAAGCTGCTATACATACTCTGTTTTCTTCTGTTAATGTTTTTGTTTCTGTAGATAGAGTCTTGCTGTTTAGCCCAGGCTGGCCTTAAACTTGTGATGATCCTGCTTTAGCTTCCCGGGTGCTAAGACTATCATGAACCACCATGTACAATATAGAGACTTTTTTTAATAAGTAAAAAAATTTCCTTTATTATACATGTGGTTGTATTTATATCCAGATTGGCTTTAAATATTATATATACACATATACGCATATGTTACATGGAAGAAAACTTATTGTTTTGAATGATAACATCTATACTTGTTTTATTATGTACACAATAGTATTTTTACTATCGTTCAGATGGGATTTTTCAGACATGATTAATATTGCCATCATCCTCTCATCTAAATTAACTAGTTTAACTATTATTCATATTCATATATATATATGAATGTATATATATATACATACATATATATATATATATATGAAGTCAGGTAGTTAGGGTTTCTACTGCAATAATAAAACACAATGATCAAAATTAACTTAGGGAGGAAAGTCTTTATTTCATTTTAAGGTTCTATATTAAACTCTATCATTGAGGGAAGTCAGGGCAGGGAGTGAAACAGTGCAAATACATAGAAGCAAGAGCCACTATGGAAGCCATGGAGGAATACTGCTTGCTGGGCTACTTCCCAAGACATATTCAATCTGCATTCTTGTAGCACCCAGGATTTCTGGCCTCACGGTTACACCACCCATAGGAAAATGGACCTTTCTACATCAATTGTCAATCGAGGAAAGCACCTCAGGCTTGGCTGCAGGCTAGTCTTGTTGGGGCATTTTCTCAATTAAGGTTCCCTCTTACCGAATGACTCTAGCTTGTGTCAGGTTGACATAAACCTAGCCAGCACAGGTAGTATTTGAAAACCTGTCACTGGATAATTCGTAAATCATGGTGTTTTTCCAGGTTCATTCATACAGCTGCATAGGACAGATCTTCTTTAAATGGCGAACAATACTCTCTGTTTTATGTATATGGATCATGGCTTCCATTAACCTGTCACTAGACATCTATATTGCTTTCATGTTGGTGCTTTTCTTTTCTTTCTTTTTTTTTTAAATGTGTCAAACATTTTTTAATTTATTTTTTATTTTTATTAATTATACTTTATTCACTTTGTATCCCATCTGTCGCTCCCTCCCTCTTCTCTACCCATGCCCCTCCCCTGTCCACTGATAGAGGAGGTCCTCCTCCCCTTCCATTTGATCCTAGTTTATCAGGTCTCATCAGGAGTGGCTGCACTGTCTTCGTCTGTGCCCTAGTGACTTCACCCCCTTGAGGAGGAGGTGATCAAAGAGCCGGGCAATGAGTTCATGTCAGAGACAGTCTCTGTTCCCATTACTAGGGAACCCACTTGGACACTGAGCCTCCATGGGCTACATCTGTGCAAGGGTTCTAAGTCATCTCCATGACTTCCAAGACCCATTCATATTGGCATATTTTAAAATTATTTTATTTGTGTTATTCCTCTACCTTCCTTACACTGTTATTCCCTGCATCACCCCAATATCAGGTAGGAGAGACAGAAGGTTAGTGGGGAGAGGGTAAAGCTGAGATCTTTAGACTACTTCTTGCTGATTAGGGTAGTCAGGTCCCTTGTGTCAAATCCAATCTTTATAGTCAGGATTTCTCCAACTTCTTCTAGTCACACAGTGACAAGAGACACCAGGAGCAGTGGTGGGAAGGCAGCAGCTGCCTCTTCTTCCTTGGAGTGCCCACTTCCATCTCTGCGTTCCGGCATTTATACTCTCTCAAGAGTCCCCAGAATTCCAAACATAAACTATCTGCAGCTGGCACAATCATGCCTCTGCTAGTGCACGAGGCAAGTCATATTTAGCAGCTGTGGACAATCTGAACAGCCTCATATTCCACACCTGGGATTAAAAGAAATTCAGATAACACAACTGTTTTTAAAGACACTAAAATTCTCACTACACTTTTGCATCTAGACTATCAAGTAGCTTATAATGACCATAACCAACAACAACTTTGTGGGGAAGGGTTTACCTCCCATTACACTAGTTATTCATGAAGGACATTCAGGGATGGAACCCTAGCAGGAACCAGAAAAGAGATCATGGCAGAATGTTGCTTTCATGCTTCTCATAGCTTGCTCAACTGGCTTAACATTCAACCCAAGCTTATGTGCCTGGGCTAGACGCTAGAAGTATTCACACTGAGCTGGGCCCTTCCAACATTAATTATTAACCAACATTAATTAAGATAATTGCCCACAGGCAAATTGCCCACAGGTCGGTCTTTCTTTCTTTCTTTCTTTCTTTCTTTCTTTCTTTCTTTCTTTCTTTCTTTCTTTCTTTCTTCTTTTTTCTTTCTTTCTAGTTGAAAACATATTATTCACTTATGTAATACATTGGCCACAATTTCCCCTCCCTCCACTCCTCCCAGATACCCCACATCCCCTCTCTCCCAGTGCCACTCTCCCTCCACTTCCTTTACAGGAAAGAGCATGCCTCTTTCCTGTGATCAAGAGATCACAGCCAAATAGGATACAAAACAAGATACAATAAGTCAAGACAAAAGCTCTTATATCAAGGTTGAACAAGGCCACCCAATAGAAAGAAAAGAGTCCCAGGAGCAGGAAAAAGAGTCAGATATTCACCTACTCTCACTTTTAGGAATTTCCACAAAACCACCAAGCTAACAGCCTTGTTCTCTTGCTGTACTCTATTCCCTCTGACTCCTATGATATTTCCTCCCCTCATTTATGGGGTTCCCTGATCTCTAAGGGAGGGACATAATGAAGAACTCCAATTTAGACCTTCACTGCATAATGTCTGGCTGTGGATCTCTGCACCTGTTCTCATGTGATGCCAGAAGAAGATTTTCTGATGGCTATTGGCAAGGCACTAATCAATGAGCATAGCAGACTATAATTAAAAATAATTTCATTGATTTTTTTCGGTCATGTTTGGGTCTACCCTCCCACAAGTTCTGTGCCACCATTGTCCTAGCATGTCTTGAATGCAGGACAGATTGTAAGTCAAGGTTTTGGTGGCTGTTTTGGTGTCCAGGTTTCACTTTCTGTAGCCTGAAGAGTACCTTCTCTTGGATGGAGGTATTTTTTTTTTCTCTCATCAGGGTTTCATTGTCCTAGATGATCTGAAATTGTGTCAAGTTGACATAAAAAAACTAGCCAGAACACAGTAAATGGTGCTTCAGCTCATCTTTGATTGGTTTCCAGACCGGTTGATGGATGTTGACATTGGCACTGTCATTGGGATCAAATAAGATTTTCTGGTTCACAGCAGAGGAAACTTGTAAAACTTGAAATGCAGCTGCAGCTAAAGCAGTGAATGGAAAGATGCCATTCACTTTTATGACAGAATTGTCAGGGATCACCCACCATCAACACAGCAGTGCGTTTTATGCATATTTTCTCTGTATATGTTTTTTATTATTTTATTGTCTGAGAATGTCAAATGTGTATATGGTGTGTTTTGATCAAATATCCCCTGATTTTCCCTCAGTCTCTTCCACTACTTTTCCTTCCACACTTCATGCACTGTTTTTAAAACCCTCGCCCATAGAAGTCATCAGTTCTCAGTAATTCTTCAGATAGGTGTGGAGCATAGATATGAGTCTATGCTGGCATTTTTGTTTTCTTGACCTTGTACAGGTCTTGTTCATCCAGTGGGTTCATGTGTGCAATGGACCTGTCATCTCTGCTGGATATTGTTCATTTGATAACATCCACTACCTTTGCATTTAGAGGTAAAAATCCAGCCTCAATCTCTGTGTATTGATAGATTGCGGTCTCTGGATTAGTAGCATCTATTGCAAAAAGAAGCTTCTCTTGTTAGGATGAGAAGCGCACTAGTCTATGCTATAAAGATAAAACTTTAGGGTGCAGTTTATTACTATGTGAATTTAGCATAATAATAGTATTGCATTCTTCATTAGGACTTGTGGTAGCTTAGGACTACTCAACCATGAGTTCTTGGGCCACCTAATTGTACCAGGTATGAGTTCTGTCTTGTGGAGGGGGCCTTAAATCTAATCACAAGGTGTTTGGCTAAACACATTGCATTCATAACAGTATTCCATCAGTGGTTATCTCTTACCAAACACATTGTTATTGTACCTCTCATGGTTCACAGATGGGTAACACTATTTATGGCTTTTCTCTCCCCTGGTAGTGGTAAACACATTCTGGCACTAAGAAAGGTAGCCAGTAGGGATGAAGATTATGTGTTGGAACAATTTGAATTCTGCACAGCCTGTGACTACATTATTTATGAGGTATCTTCAGCAAGAGAGTCTTACCATCTACTTCTTGATGGTAACCAAGAACAACAGCAATGACCTATAATGATTAAAGTGCTCTATGAGAGCTCACTGACCAAAAACTCAATAGGAAGTAACCCGTAGCTGACAGTGTGCTTTTTATTTGATAGCCTATGGTCTCTGGAAGAGGCTTTGCCACCTCACCATAAGGTAATTCCACTTAAACCCATATAATGTATGTAGATTTTAGAATGGTTTAATGATAGTAGATATCATTATGGCTTTTCACAAGTCTTTAGTATATATATATATATATATATATATATATATATATATATATATGCTCTTAGCAGGCAGGGTTTTTTTTTTTTTATACTTTGAATACGTTATCATTTTCCTCTTCCAGCCTAAACAGTTTCTGTGGAGAGATTGAAGGTTTTATGGTTATGTGAGAAAACTTAGTATTCACTTCCTGCTTTCACATTTCTTTTGTTTTACTTTTGGCAATTTGATTTAGGTATTACTTCGAAAATAGTTTTGGTCATTTGCCACTCTTCTTATTCTGAGAGGTCTAAAATGTGTCAATTATTTTGTCTTATGTTTTTTTTTTTTTTTGTATATTTTAAAACTTGAGTTTCCTGTTACAGTCATACTGAATGAACTTTGGTTAAGCATGCTACTCTTTTTTTTTGCATAATACTGTGTTAGAAAAACGTTAAAATACGGAGATAGAATGGTCTGCATGTTAGAAAATATATAGATTTGAAAGAGTGTTAAAATTCCACATATTTCTTTACACAAAGACAGACAGACAGACAGACACACACACACACACACACACACACACACACACACATACACATACACATACATATGTCAAGGTGGAATAAATACTCTGAGATAGGGCAGTTAAATGGGCCATAAAAGGAAACTTTGACATTATGCTATATAAGCAGGACACAGTGGGAATTTCACTGAGTGTAAACTTAGTAGTTGTTTGCTAATTAAAATTTCAATTTCTTTAATGAAGTTTTACAAAATTATTTTTAAATCAATTAATCTTTATCTACATTAAGTGACATAACCATCCAAATTAAAGAGGACTATGCTCTTCCCTAGGATAGGGGAAACATTGCCACCACGTTTTCTCACATATTCTATACTGAAGGTGTATGGAAGTGCTGCCACTCTCTCATGCCAAAGTCATGAGAGATACTCACACCATTCCTTGCTGTCATAGTATGGCCCCTAGGTTAATATTTCCCTTAGAAAAGGAGTAACAGGAAAACATAGGGTTGCTTCTACTCCAATCCATCTATGTCCCGAGACGTCCAATAATCATGCTTCTGCACAGCTGAATAGAATTTCATTGTATGTGCACCATATTGTTCCTATTCGCTGATATTCTGATAAACGTCTAGGTTTTCTCATAGATTAGCACATGAATAATACAACAGCGCACATGGATGTGCAACTATCGAGTTATGTCCTGACTTATAAAGTACTAGCAGAGCTGGAGCATATGATTACGTCTCGGTTGTTTGAGCAACCGCTATGAAGATGTCTATAGTAACCAATGCTTCTGATATTGCTCACATCCTCATCAGCGTTTTTGATTGTTGGTTTGTTTGGTGATAACCAGTCTGATTGGGTTGTAATGGAATCTCACTGTATGTTCAATTTTTGTTTCCCTGGTCTTAATGATACTGAATATCAAAACTTTCAAAACTTTTAAAAATTGATTTACTTTTACAATCATGCATGTATACAAATGCTCACATGTATGTAAATGGATCATATGGGTGCAGCCGCATGGCTTTTTCTCTACAGGTTTTTAGTGCGGTGTGAAATCAAATATCATGATAGCTTCAACATTGTTTTTGCTCATTAAGATTGTTTTAGCTATTTAGAGCTGTTTGTGCGTTTATATAAATTATATAACTATTATCTTTCTGCTTTTGTGAAGAGGGTAATTGGAATTGAAATGAAGATTGCACTGAATCTGTAGATTGCTTTGGGTAATGTAACCATTTTCACAATGTTAATTCTGCCAGTCTTTGGACATGGAAGTCCTCTCTGTCCTCTAGGGCCTTTCTTTCCTCAGTTTCTTTCCTCAGTATCTTCACTTTTCATTGTAGAGGTCTTTTACGTCCTTCATTTTGCTTACCTTTTCAGTCTATTGTGAATGATTCTTTTTACCTAATTTCTTTCTCCACAAGTTGTTAGTGGTAAAAGGACTACTGATTTTTTTGCATGCTGATTCTATCATCTGCTACTTTTCTGAACATGTGTTTTTAAAACGAGTGGCAAAATACATGACCAGCAAAACTGTCCCTGAGAAGTTTTAACTGGATAAAATTTAAAAGGTAACTAAATGAAGAAGGCTTGTCATATTTTATGGTTTCAATGATATCACTGATTAAAATATCTGATGCTTTTGAAGGAATAAGGTACCTTCACTGTCTAGACTTGTATTGCATTCAGCAAAACTTTTAGCTTTTATTGATGATATAATGGTTACAATCTGTAATTTAACAACTTATCCTTAACAATGTTTATGTCATATATATATTCCAAATCTACATGACATATATTTTTGGAAGAAGACTTTTGCTAAATATATTACCAGTGCAATTTTGTTACAGTTAGAAGGATTGCTACTTAATTTCACTAAATGAGTTTTCAAAGCATGCTTAGCATTTTGAGAACAGTAACAGAATTCTTCTTGGACAGATTACAATTTTCCTGGCAATATGTTATACTTCATTTGTAGCTCCTTTGCTGTTTCTTTGGGATATTTCTAGCAAAGGGGAAATATATATAAATGTGGCTGAGGTTACCTAGTATTCCATCTGGGGTGCCTTTGGCAATTTCACTAAAATGTCCCTATAGCTGTGCCATAAAGCATCTCTGTACTTCCTCTTCCATATGATTTATGTATTGGTTTCGTTAGGTCTTCTGTCTTTATTATGAAGAGATGTTCCTTGAGGTCATAGTAGACTATCTCAGGGAAAGGACTCTGTAAAATGTTTACACACTGTTCAGTGATGTGAAATTGTGTTAACATATCAGATGGGAATGCTTTATGATTTTATAAGAGCTTGGATCCCAGGTATTTCTACTTTAACATACATAATCATATGGATATTAAAATCGGTTGTATGAATTTTCTAAGGGAAGCACTCTGTTTTTCATGTGAACCTTTGATAGAAAGTCAGACTTGAACCTAATCAGTTATCGAGGGCAATGTGGCCAGGTCGTTGCTCTTCATCATACAGCTATGAGGAGGTAATCCTACATCAGCACACTGAGGTTTGTTGTTCTGAGGTTATGTAACTAGAGTAGAGCTCAGACTAAGAGGAAATGATAAAGATAGAGATGTCTGTCAATTTGTTTAATTATTGCTGCTTATAGATGGAGCAAAAGCAAATTCACAATCATTAAGAAATGCTCAGATATAGACTTCCACATATAATTAAGGAAGTATTTGAATTTGATAATTCCGTAATTATAAGAGGGTATACCTAGATCAGTTTTGTAAATGATTAGATATAAATGTTTGGCATTTTGAGGCTTTTACCTTTATAGTTACTTGTCTTCCTACTATGATAAAGACCATGTGATGGTGGAGGTTAATTGCATGTTTTTTTTTTTTCAACTAATAAATTACAAGTGAGTGACTGCTTTTGGTTAGGAAGAAAATTTTATTTCATAGAAAAAAATTGTGCAGGCAGATGCAGTGGGAAGAGATGGTATTGTTCTTGCTCACTTGCTTTGGATTACCAGCTGAAGTTCCACAGTACACTTCCTCAACCTAAATACGTGGCAAAGCAGTTGCTGTCGGGTGATGTATCTGAGGCATTTGGATGTATCTTTCTCAATGCTCCGCATCAGCCCAGAAGCAAGCACTAGAATAGAATCGTCAGAAGGGTCCTATATGTTTTTGTTTTATAGCAACACAGGAAGTTGACCTAGAAGTCTGTGTCTGTGCTGCTGTGGTCTGAATTCAGCAGTGCCAGTGAGATGCTGTTTCAACACCAGCGCTTCTGCTCCAATTTGCTTACTCTATGCCACCATGGTGAAATGTACAACTGCGCTGATCTCATTTGTTTTCCATCACAGAGCTCCAAAATTCTTGGGTTCATTCAAAAATACCTTAGCAAGAATTCTCACCCACACTAAAGAAATGTGGTTCTCCTGGCAAGTTACAACCTTATCGATGATAGCTGCTGACCTTTATCAGCTGAAGTCCTTGTGGGGTTCAGAGTATTTTATTTCCTTCTTGTTTTCTAGTGTCTTAAACTGAGCCACTGTCTTAAGACAGGACAAAATGGAATCATAGAATAAGCTTCCTATGACAGAAATAGAACTTCAAGCATCTTTTCTCTTGATTATTTTTCTAAATAATAATAATGATGATGATGATGATGATGATAAGAGATAATAATAAATGTATTATACCTTAACTTTATCATCTTCCTTAATAATGATGAGGCATGAATTAAAAATATACATATATTAATAGATAATGTAATATAAAGAGTACAAATCAGTAGCAAAAGAAATAGCACTAACAATTAAAATGAAGCCAAACATAAATTTAAAGATTTAATAGAAATGTTCAGAAAAATAAGTGAGAAGCATCGATGACCTTAAGTTTTCTAGTTTCTAAAAATGAGAGAAAAGCAAATTACTAGATTGGAAGTGGTCATTTCGTCAGTGCTGTTTCTCAAAAGGAGAGCTGTGCATCATTCTAATACTAGATGGAATGATCGCCTATATCTGTGATGAGTTTAGAGACATCCTTCATGGTTTTTCTACAGTGAATGCAAAAACAGTTGCATAAAAATTAATGTGGTCATTGCTCTTAGTATATACATGTAGAATGAGCTTGTGGTTGGCAATGACATGCAACTGAAAAATGCACCTGTGTGAGGCCTGAAAACACTGATCTCTAAGGTCTTTAGTCTGATAATGTGATTTTGTTCCTAGGAGAAAAAGAGAAGCTAGCATACCAGAATAGAAATGGGCAAACATGGGCTAACCATTCCTATGTGACTATGTGTGGTTGACTCAGAATATTGCAGGCTGCAAGCTGATGACATCGCATTTTAAACCCAGATCATTAGCTAATCAATATTGAGAGACATTTAAGAGAGAAATCTAAGACTTGACCTTGCTTAATTACACTGCCCAGTTGTTCTCACGATGCAGGATATGGATTCATCAATACCTCTGGCCTTTCAGTATGAACTGCTACTTTCCTTCCTATGTAGTACTGTTTTTCTCACTTTCCCATTGAAAGAGCAGTCTGGGTGTTGTCTTACAGGCTCTGTCTGAAAGTGTTTAAAAAATAGATACATACATGAAAATCAGTCTCTACTTACTGCAAATAATAAAACCCCTTGTATTTCATTGGCATGTCATAGGAAGAAAGGTGATTTATCATTAGTTTATTGGCAGACATAGTTTGCATTTCTCCATTTGTCTATCAGTACATAGTTCAAATGTTCTTACTCAATTTTCAGTAATCACCTCAAAAGATTATCTATATAATTTCATTTGTGAGGACTATGTCAATTATTTTATTTCCAGTTACATTACATTGATGGGAAAGTGTTAATGGGAACTTGAATGATTTAATGTAAACAGAAATCACATCAACAAATCTATTATTCACTATGAATAATTATCCTGCCTTTCAGTGTAGTCATGTTTTAAAACAAAATGTTACTCAGTCACCCCAGATCCTTGCACAGGATACAATGCTAGAATAGCAAGAATGTGAGCTTTCAAAATTGCCTTCCACTCATTTTTGTATTAGCTCATTTCTCACCTTGTGAGCCATAAAAGAAAACAGAACTGATACGAATGATTAGTTTCTTGTTGATCTTCACATTGAAATTTTTCTTCTTTTGTTCCCTTCTACATCACCGCTTTCCAGAGCCAAGACAGACAGGTGGTATTTTCTTTGGAAATTCTGTGAAGGTGGGGGTTGATGGGCACAGGCTTTTCATCCTTATCTATACATTGCTATTCTTCTCACTGTTAGCACTATCACCTTTCTGTCTACACTCTTGCCATTATTTCAGCTAGCTTTACAGAGTGTCCATTACTGCATTTATTCAAATAACAGGTAATAGGCACCTTTGCATCTGTGTGTGTGTGTGTGTGTGTGTGTGTGACTAGATCCTTTTTAAATTTAGATTTATATTTGAGCAAAGAAAACAATATTTATGTGAACATCGTCTAAAGCAAAGTCATTCTGTCTTTTAACGGTAACCGTGTTTGACTTGCTCCATTGTAAATTCCAAATATTTATAAATAACTGTGGGCATACAAAATATAGAAAATGCATTTATTTTCTATGAGTAAACAAGTATATGAAAGTGTACTTAATTATAGCAACTTTACACAAGTCAGTCCCAGCTCAGTTTCTTTCTCTCTTCCTTGTCTAGTGTGTCCAGGCACACACAGTCATGACACTGTGGATGCAGATTATATCTCTTGGCATGCGTGCTAGGCCATATTGCCCCATGTCTTTGAGAGGGTCATCTCTTGACTCACTCTCTAATGTTAGTCCCACTCTTCAACGTAGTCCTTCCAAGAGCAATAAGACAACTAAAGGAGACGAAGGAGATACAAATTGGAACAGAAGAGGTCAAAGTTTCACTATTCACAGATGCTATGATAGTCTACATGAGCGACCCAAAAAATTCAACCAGAAAACTCCTTCAGCTGATAAAGACCTTCAGCATAATGGCTTAATACAAAATCAACTAAAAAAAAAATCAGAAGCCCTCCTGTATACCAAAAACAAAAGGGCTGAGAAAGAAATCAGGGAAACAACACCCTTCACGATGGCCACTAATAACATAAAGTATCTTGGCGTGACTTCAACCAAACAAGTGAAAGACCTGTTTGAAAAAAAAAAAAAACGAACAAAAAAAAAATTCTAGTCTCTGAAGAAAGAATTTGAAGAAGATATCAGAAGATAGAAAGATCTCCTGTGGTCGTGGATTGGTAGGATTAACATAGTGAAAATGGAGATCCTGCCAAAAGCAATCTACAGATTCAATGCAATTCCCATCAAATTACCAACACAATTCTTTACAGATCTTGAGAGAATAATTCTCAACTTCATATGGAGAAACAGAAAACCCAGAAGCTCCAAAACAATCCTGTACAACAACAAATCATCTGGAGGTATATCCATCCCTGATCTCAAGCTGTACTATAGAGCAATAATATTAAAAACTGCATGGTATTGGCATAGAAACAGAAAGGAGGATCAATGGAAACAAATAGAAGATCCATAAATAAACCCATACACGTATGAATACTTGATTTTTGACAAAGAAGCCAAAACCATTCAATGGAAAAAAGACAGCATCTTCAACAAATGGTGCTGGTCCAACTGGATGTCCAGATGCAGAAAAATGAAAATAGATCCATATTTATCACCCTGCACAAAGCTAAAGGCCAAGTGAATCAAAGAACTCAACATAAAACCAGATACACTAACTTGGTTTTAAGAAAAATTGGGGAAGAGCCTAGAACTCATTGGCACAGGAGACAACTTCCTGAACAGAACACCAACAGCACAGGCTCTAAGAGCAACAATCAGTAAATGGGACCTCATGAAACTGAAAAGCTTCTGTAAAGCAAAGGGCACTGTCATCAGAACAAAACGATTGCCTACAGATTGGGAAAGGATCTTCACCAACCCTATATCTGACAGAGAACTAATATCCAGAATACATAAAGAACTAAAGAAGTTAGAAAGCAATAAATTGAGAAACCCAATTAAAAAATGGGGTACAGAGCCAAACAGAATTCTCTGTAGAGGAATATAGAATGGCAGAGAAACACTTAAAGAGATTCTCAACGTCCTCAGCCATCAGACAGATGCAAATCAAAATGATCCTGAGATTTCACCTTATACCTATCAAAATAGCTAAGATCAAAAACTCAAGTGAAAACACATGCTGGAGAGGTTGTGGAGAAAGGAGAACTCTCCTCCATTGCTGGTGGGAATGTAAACTTGTACAACTACTTTGGAAATCAACCTACTGTTTTCTCAGACAATTAGGAATTCTGCTCCCTCAATATCCAGCTATACCATTCCTAGGCATAAATCCAAAAGTTGCTCAAATACACAACAAGGACATTTGCTCAACCATGTTTGTAGCAGCTTTATTCATAATAGCCAGAACCTGGAAACAACCCAGATGTCCATCAATGGAGGAATGGATGCAGAAATTGTGGTACTTTTACACAATGGAACTACTCAGCAATTAAAAACAAGGACATCTTGAAATTTGCAGGCAAATGGTGGGATCTAGAAAAGATCATCCTTAGTGAGGTATCTCAGAAACAGACACATGGTGTATACTTACTTATAAGTGGGTACTAGATCTATAAAAAAAGGATAAACATACTGAAGTCTGTACACCTAAAGAAGGTAAACAAGAAAGAGATCCCGGGGTAAGATGATCAATCCTCACTTAGAAAGACATGTAGGAGAAAAGACGTAACAGGACAGGAGCCTACTATGTAGGGACTCTGAAAGACTCTACCTAGCAGTGTATCAAAGCAGATACTGAGACTCATAACCAAACTCTCAGCACAGGGCAGGGAATCATATAAAATAAGGCAGAGTTAGTATGACCTGGAGAGGACAGGAGCTCCACAAGGACCAAATACATCTTGGCACAGGAGTCTTTTATGAAAGTGTATCTCCAACCAAGGACCATATATAGATATAACTTACAAACCCTGATCAGATGTAGCCCATGGTAGCTCAGTATCCAAGTGGATACCCTAGTAAGGGGAACAGGGACTATTTCTGACACAAACTCAATGGCTGGCTCTTTGACCTCCGCCCACCCCTGAGGGAGGAACAGCCTTGCTAGGCCACAGAGGAGGACTTTGCAGCCAATCCTGAAGATACCTGATAAGCTAGGGTCAGAGGGAAGGGGAGGAGGTCCTCCCCTATCAGTGGACTTGGAAAGGGGCAAGGAGGAGATTAGGGAAGGAGGGTGGGATTGGGAGGGAATGAGGGACCAGGCTACAGCTGGGATACAAAGTTAATAAACTATAACTAATATTTTAAAATAAAAATTTAATTAATAAAAAAAGAAATTATAATCAAGAGGACCCAAAAGACATGTGTACATATGGGTAGGCATGGTCAGATAAACAAAATAAAGCAAAACCTTCCAACCAATCAACCAACCACATTAAAAAAAAAAAAAAAAAGAATGGTTGATGGGGTCTCAGGAAAGGAAAGGGAATTTCCTAAAGAATGTTATTAATTCTAGGCTGAATTGGCATCTCTATAAGCTGATGTTGGCTAACAAAATGTCCTTAGAGCCATTCTTCCTGTGGTTTTATCTACTTGTGACATATTTAGCACCTGAGAAGACAGTACACATTTGTAACTTTGATATTGAAAGTGGTGAGCAATGGGGAGAAACCTGGATATTTTCGAAGTTCTTCTCATAAAGTAAGAAGCTTCAGGGGTGTTTCCAGTCTGACATTAGGTTCCCAGTATTAAAAGCCCATCTTCTGTGCTCAAGATTATCAAGTAGAGACAGTGAGTGCCATCTGAAGGTACTAAGTCTTTTAAAGTGAAGTATAACAGACCAAGTCTTTGTGCTAATTCTCAGACCCTATGTATAACATACTAACCTCACAGCCTAGAGAACTGAGATCTAGTCACACTTCTAAAAATTCTGTAACACAGATGGAATTTGAGCACTTAAATGTGTAATAAAAAAGAACTGAATTTATACCTACTCATACACAGGTATTACTTATTATATTTAATATGACAATCTAAGGCTAACTACTAGCTAATAATATTGAGCATGCATCATTTATCTTGTGTAAACTACGCACTATTTAAGTCATTGAATCTTTGTAAGAATCAGAAGGAACAGAAATTAATATACCCTCTTTATAAAGGTGTAGAAATGATGATGTAAGAGGAAAATTAACATAGGAAGAAAAGGGGAAAATGGGGGTTTAAAACGTGGTAGTATATCCACAGAATGCATAACTGCATTTGCATTTTTAAACCTTTAGTGAATCTTCCCCTTGTTTTGCTTTCTCACATCATTGAATTTTGGATATTAGGACGTGTGTATATCCATGAAGTAGGCCTTTTTGTGTTGTACTTTCTACTTTCTCCACTGCTATTCCTGTAACAAGCACATGCTCACACTGTGTATGAATGACAAGAGAGCCTGCCACCCTGCCCCTTGAAGGCAGTCATTTAATAACTACAGGTGTTGCAAGCATTGGCAGCAATGCAGGTGGCCATTTTCCAAACAGGAGCCTCAAAGTAGGCCTGGGAAATTTGCTGCTGCTGTTGGCTGTTTTGAAGGCCTTATTTGAGATCCATTTCTCCAAACCATCTTGCAAGAATGTACTGCCAGGCAAATTAACTGAAAAGGTAATTGCCAATACTTTTCAAAATTTTTAAGTAAAAAGTGCCGTTTTTTTTTTTAAGTGGGCCTTGTATACTATAAAATAGTAAGTTATGATTTTACCAAGAGTTAAAAATCCAACTAAAAACTATTAATGAAAGAAGAAAGTAGAGGAAGAAAGATGGGATGGGAAGGGGAAGGGAAGAGGAATTGAGGAAAGCAAGAAACAGAAAATAAAATGGTTTATGTAACTGAAAAGTCTCATGAAAATCATGCTAAACTCTAAAACCCATGCCAATGTGGTTAGCCATGTCAGTTAGAATGAATCTACCCATAAACCATTGTGATCAAAAGAGGGGTAGGTTTTTGTTGTTGTTGTTTCAGTTATATTGGACTTTGATCTCATTCTAAGCAAGTGTTTGACCACTGAACTGTGTATATGCAGCCTTCAGAGTGTCACTTTATAAATAAAGTTTGGATGCACAAGCTACACTTTTCACCATTTTCTCACCAATGCATTTACTGTCACGAGTATTGTTTCTACACCACTTTTGAGTCGGGGGAAGGCTTATGAGTGTGCTACACTGAATGTGGAGCAGCACCAATCAACTGCAGAAAAAAATGGCGTCAGATTTCGATCATTCCACCTGTCTTGTCTCTTTCTCTAAACAAAGTTTTGTTTTGTGCAAGTTATATCATTAACGTTTATATACTTGTGGTTATTAGCTTTAGGCTCCTATGATTGCTAGTCACTCCACTCTTGATGAAATAGACAGAATTTCCTCCAGTATCGACAGCAGAAACCCATGACTCTTTCCAACTGTCTCAGCTTTATACATATGCTCCCTGCTCTGGGATGGGAAGGAACAATGACCTGGAGGGAAAGTGTGAGAAATCTGAGTGCCCAACATAGAGTTAAGGTACTGTCATCCACACCAAGACAGATGAGTTGTGGCTTTAAAAATTACTGGATCCGTTGCTTAGAGATGCAAGCAGAGTTATGAGGAAGTTATGACATTACAAATATCACTCTTTCACCTAAGACATGTTTGCCATATGTTTATCTCATAGTATAAAACTATTTTCATTCATGATGAATCACAAAACCCTCATCCACGAACACTTACATAATCCTTATTTCAAATGAAAGTTTCTCAAACAATTAACCATTGTAACAATTCTGGAAAATATCTATCATCAGCCTGAGAATTAATTTTGATTTAACATGGAGTTACATGTAGCCTTAGCTACATTTTCACGATGTAGCCAATAATAACCTCGAATTACTCATCATACAGTTTCCACATCGCAAATGCTGATATAACAGATGTGCACCATGATCAATGTTAAAAATATTTTATATTTTGTGGTTGTTTTCTTTTATTCTACTATGTATACCCATGTATGTGTACATAGGAATGTTTCTAAGGAATTAGTACAGGATAAAAGTGAATTATATTTTTGGCATAGTTACTTTCCGGTAGATTTCAGTATAGAAATCTATCTGTTGAGATCAACAGACATGCTTTCTTTAATTTGTGGACCTTAACTGCTTATTTGAATATATGTATTTTTTACTTAAAAGAGTTCTAAAATAGTTCAACAGTAGGGTTTCTAATTCATAGGAAGCCTTGTGTTCAATTCCTTGTAACCCCCCCAAAAAGAAAATGACTGTTGGTTGATAGCTCAGTTTGGCATAATTGGCTAGCATGCACAAAATCTCTAAGTTTAATATCCAGTACTAGCAACTAAAATATTGTGTGTTATGTAATATGTGTATGATTAGTTTTGTATGAAGTGTGTGAAAGGACTATCCAGGTACACAAATTTTATTGTTTATATGATAGAGATGATGGTGGATAGAAACTGATAAATGTGAACTTACCTGAGACGTAGAGTCAGTAATATTTCCAGGAAGCCAAACTATTAAATCAAGCTGCTTGTTCAATTAGTAACAGGGTCAATACCCCCTCCAATGATAGAGGTGCCTTGCTGGAGACTCCAGTGTGTTTGTGTTCTATTTAATTTTGCCTGAAATGATTCCTACTGGCAAGGGGATCATAAGTATGCTATTATTTTATGTGGTGTTTATAATGTTTCCAGTATTTGTAATGCCTTTAATGTTAGGTGAAAAGCATTTAACTAAGTTACCTGTTAAAATCTGATTTTTCTAGCAGTTGTTAAAGGTAGTAGTTATGTGAGACAAAAAAAAAATCACCTAGAGCTAATTTACATTACTCATTATCCTTTTTGTACACATTCATGTGGTTTATTACTCTCATACATTGATTGGGCTATATAAATGGGTGTCCTTAGTAAACTGTTTGAGGTATTTCATTTGGACAGTAAAACGTTCCATTATAGTTAATAAAAAGTATAAAATAAAATTAATGCAAACCTTAACTTTATAAAATGCTTCAATTATTGAAGGTTTCTATTATTTTTCCTAACATTATCGAATTATTTTAATTCCAGTTTTCCATGATCATAACTAAATGTAACAGATGGTCTAAGAGCAGCCACGCTTTCCAAAAGCTGACTATTTCTCTGTACTTTCCTCTCTTGGAAAATAAAAGTTAAGGTTCCATACAAATTTTATTAAGATAAAAATTTTACAACCAAAGGTGGCTAAATATTAAAATCTTTGATTCACCACCTCACATAGATTCAGAAATTACACCCTGCACACTCAATTTCTCTTTACCTGCTGGAGACCTGAGTCTGGGAGAATGGGGGCTGCAAGCTCCAGCTATCATGAGTAAAAAGCCATCGCATTAAAGTATGCAAACTTTAGCTGGGAACTGGCAATACCAAGATTGTTAAAACTGAATGTAGTTCTCATCCACTACTGGAAGGATTGAACAGCAAAGCATCTTGAGTTAGCTTTAGGCATCAATCTTCACCCTTGAGACTTCCCTTTTGCATAATACAAAACGTTGCTATGGTTTCAAATAGAATATTTTTATTTTGCCATCAAGAATTATGCAAAATGTATTATATGTAGGCTTCAAAGTTAATGACAGTTCTCTGAGTGACTGAAAAGCATGAATTCTCAATATATATCATATTTATTCATCATTTGGAAAGTTATTGAAAATCTTCTTGGTATGAGACTATTTGCTGCCCATTAGCAGATAAAAAGACACAGAAAAAGCATTAGAAAGGCACAGTCCATACAACAGACTATGTGAACTGAATTACTGAGGTGCTGTTGCCTTTCATTCCAAGAATGTTTCACTGGACCATTTTTACGCTCTAGCACTTCTTTCCTGGAATGGGTTAATGGAAAGAATGTTTGTGTATCAGTGCCTTTTTTTAGCTGACCAGCAGGGTGACTCAGGCCTAAGACACTTTCTAGACCATAGTTACTGACCTCTACAATGATGCATTTGACCTAACTGACTCTTTTTTTTCTCTTTTTTTAATTTTTTATTAATTACACTTTATTCATTTTGTATCCCCCCATAAGCCCCTCCCTCCTCCCCTCCGATCCCACCCTCCCTCCCCTTTCTGCATGCATGCCACTCCCCAAGTCCACTGATAGGGGAGGTTCTCCTCTTCTTTCTGATCTTAGTCTATCAGTTCTCATCAAAAGTGGCTGCATTGTCCTCTACTGTGGCCTGATAAAGCTGCTCCCCCCTCAGGGGGAAGTGATCAACGAGCAGGCCAATCAGATTATGTCAGAGGCAGTCCCTCTTCCCATTACTATGTAACCCACTTGGACACTGAACTGCCATGGGCTACACCTGTGCAGGGGTTCCAGGTCATCTCCACGAATAGTCCTTGGTTGGAGTATGAGTCTCTGGGAAGTTCCCTGTGTTCAAATTATCTTGTTCTGTTGCTCTCCTTGTGGAGTTCCCGTCCCCTCCAGCTCTTACTATTTCCCACTTCTTACATAGAATTCCATTCACTCTGCCCGACAGTTGGCCATCAGGCTCAGCATCTGCTTTGACGGTCTATACTGCAGAGGCTTTCAGAGGCCCTCTGTGGCAGGTTTCAAGGTTGTTTCCTGTTTTCTTCTGGCTTTCAGAGGCCCTCTGTAGCAGGTTCCGAGGTTGTTTCCTATTTTCTTTTTCTTCTGATGTCCATCCTCTTTGCCTTTCAGGATGGGGATTGAACATTTTAGTTAGGGTCCTTTCTTTTGCTTAGTTTGTTTAGATGTACAGATTTTAGTGGGTTTATTCTATGTTGTATGTTTATATGAGTGAGTATATACCATGCGTGTCTTTTTGCTTCTGGGACAACCCACTCAGGATGATCCTTTCCAGGCCCCAAAATTTACCTGCAAATTTCATGATTTCCTTATTTTTCATTGCTGAGTAATACTCCATTGTATAGATGTACCACAGTTTCTGCATCCATTCTTCAGTTGAGGGGCATCTGGGTTGTTTCCAGCTTCTGGCTATTACAAATAAATCTGCTACAAACATGGTTGAGCAAATGTCCTTTTTGTGTACTTGCGCCTCTTTTGGGTATATGCCTAGGAGTGGTATGGCTGGATCTTGAGGAAGCGCTATTCCTAGTTGTCTGAGAAAGGGCCAGATTGATTTCCAGAGTGGTTGTACCAGTTTACATTCCCATCAGCAGTGGAGAAGGGTTCCCCTTTCTCCACAACCTCTCCAGCATGTTTTGTCCCTTGAGTTTTTCATCTTGGCCATTCTCATGGGTGTAAGGTGAAATCTCAGGGTTGTTTTGATTTGCATTTCCCTAATGGCTAATGAGGTTGAGCATTTCTTTAAGTGCTTCTCTGCCATTCGATACTCCTCTACAGAGAATTCTCTCTTTAGCTCTGTTCCCCATTTTTTAAGTAGATTACTTGGTTTATTGCTTTTCAGCTTGTTTAGTTCTTTATATATATTGGGTATGAGTCCTCTGTCAGATGAAGGGTTGGTGATGATTCTTTCCCAATCTGTAGGCAGTTGATTTGTTTTGATGACGGTGTCCTTTGCTTTACAGAAGCTTTTCAATTTCATGAGGTCCCATTTATTGATTGTTGCTCTTAGAGCCTGTGCTGTTGGTGTTCTGTTCAGGAAGTTTTCTCCTGTACCAATGAGTTCTAGGGTATTCCCCACTTTTTTTTCTAGCCGATTTAATGTGTCTGGTTTTATGTTGAGGTCTTTGATCCACTTGGACTTCAATTTTGTGCAGGGTGATTAGTATGGATCTATTTTCATTTTTCTACATGTAGACATCCAGTTGGACCAGCACCATTTATTGAAGATGCTATCTTTTTTCCATTGTATGGTTTTGGCATCTTTGTCAAAAATCAGGTGTCCATAAGTGTGTGGGTTTATTTCTGGGTCTTCTGTTCGATTCCATTGATCCACCAGTCTGTTTCTATGCCAGTACCATGCAGCCTAACTGACTCTTAAAGTCATAGGTACCTTCCTTCTAAAACTGGTTGTTCCTATATATTACACATTACCCAAATTGTACACATTCTTAGTTGAAAATAGATGATAAAGGAAAATTTGAAAAAGGGCATGGATCTTTGCTTTTATTCTTTGATATGAAATGTTTTAGAATAATTTATTAACCGTCTATCTTGACCCTATCATTAAGCTTTTCCCCAATTAATCCAGTTCTCCAGACTCACTCACTCTGGTTGCTACTCTCATGAAATGTGGGGAGACTTTGGTTCTGTCTTAAGTTCCACCTTAGAACATATGGAAAATTATAAGACCTCAAGAAACATAACAAGTTTAAATTTTATACAGTTAGTACAAAACCTGTGATGTCCACTGGTATAGGAGATTTCTGCCTTTGCTTCACTGAGATGATTGAACAAGGTGCCGCTGGAGATTTAGCCATTCAGGAACTGCTCATCATTTATCACTCAAAAATATGAATCAGGACTGGCTGTCATGTTCTCCTCTGTGACCTAGCATGTCTGTTCCTCCCTTGGGGGGGGGGGAGGTAAAGGAGCCAGTCATTGAGTTCATATCCTGAAGATACCTGATAAGCTAGGGTCAGAAGGAAGGGGAGAAGGATCTCCCCTAGCAGTGGACTTGGAAAGGGGCAGGAAGGAGAAGAGGGAGGGAGGGTGGGGTTGGGAGGAAATGAAAGAGAGGGCTACAGCTGGGATACAAAGTATATAACTTGTGATTAATATAAAAATATAAAAATATGAATCAAAGTTGACTTTATTACTGAAGTACAGAAAAATTATAACCAGTGTGACCTCATTTTCCTGGGAATATTGCAAGATTGCCTATGCTTATTTTCAGATTCGAGAGATAGCAAGCTTTTTGCTTTAAAGGTACACTACGAGCTTAAAATATTTGACTGAATACCATGTCGTCATCCCTAAAAACACATATGCAAGTACACTATACAGATTGACCTGTTTGTATTTGTGTATTTAGGAATATATATATATATATGTAGAAATGTTTGTAGCAGCAAAAAATGAAAACTAAGTTCATGAATTTGAAAAGGAAAGAACAAAGAATGGTGTATGATAGGACTTGGAGGGAGGAAAAGGAAACTAAGAATGATGTAATTATATTAGAATATCAAAATAAAATGAATAATTGAAAAGTATTTCATTTAAGGTCTGAGGATATAGTTCAGCTTGATAGCTTCATTCAGTCCTGGCAACACAAAAATAGCATCATAAGTGCTTATCATGTTTCTATAGTGAATTTGATATTTACATAGTTATTCAAATTCAAATAAAAAATTATGATAAAACACCAGCACCTAAGCTCCCAGTGTAGCTCATAGGAGGGTTTCTGAGTCTTGGGGGAAAAAAAAATGTACTTACACTATTTAGTATAATTTACTTACCTCTGTTTTAAATTTCTTCAACTGGTAATTAGTGTGGTCAGTTACTACCCCTGTTTATTTCCTATTTTTCATCCCCTGAGTGGGTTTTAGACAGCATCCCTAATTGACCTAGGCAGGGAAGCTTAGCTTGTACTGGAATCTCTGACATCTTTTCTCATTCCTGGTTTCTGCTCAAGTATAACTAATGTTTGCCTCTATTCCTGATGCATCTGTTGCTCACCGAAGCCTAAAGCTCTCCGCTCGCAGAAAACAACCTCATTGCTTCTGTAGATATTTTGAGCTTCTGAGCCAGCTCCTGACACTTCTAATATCTTAAATTTCTCATAGTTTCTTCTATATTATGTTAGTTTGTCTGTGGTAAGTTAAAGATGTAGTTAGGACCTTCCTTCAGAGGAGACAATACTTTGCCAAAATCTAGGTTCCATTGGCAATTAAATGGTCTCCAAGGGGTTAAAATGTCAATGACTGCATTTTGGGCAACTATCTGCCTATTATGGGCCCATGGAATAATGTTTCAATAATTTAAACCTACACTGTGTTAACATTGTGTGGCTGGTGTCCTTGAACTCATGACTAGATGACATTCTCACTGTAACCATACTTTCTTCTTTTTTGTCCCCTCCGTCAACAATGCTCTTATTACTTTTGCATGAGAAGACAGCTCTAAATAACTGTGAATGTCTTTTCATGTCACATTTTTTTTTGTTTTGTCACATTTATATTAGTCCTGTGGGATTAAAAAAATATCTTTTTTTCATTTAAGTTCTTTTTCTTGTTACTGAAACCCAAACAGCTCAAGAATACCCTCATAGATACCTTCCCAAAACACTTGAAAACAGGAAAAACAGAGTGTGCTTATTGTTTTGACTTTATCATCTCTTCCTGAATGTCAATTATTTCTTGAAAGTGTTTGAGAGTAAGGGAAATTAAAGAATGGTCTCACAGTTGGATATCAAATATTATGCTGCTATGGTTGAATTTACATATTCAATAAGTGTTTGTGAAATAGTATCTTTGTAGCTTAATTTCATTTATTTTCAAAAAACTTGAATTTTATGGCACTTATTGTCGAGAACAGAAAGCAAATCTATTATGCTATGCCTAAAGAAAGGAAAGAAAATAATTAGGTCATAAATTAGAGTGTTTTTATATTCTAATTATAGACCATCTCATTTATGGTATTACTTTTTTCTGAATTATTTTATATTCTCTATGGACTATCACAGTAACAATAAATAGCAGTTAGAGGGTGCCCCCTTTAATAACGGGAGTGGGAGCTGCATCACACAGACTCACCTGCAAGGGCTTTTTTAATAATTTATTTTTTAATGATTACAATTTATTCATTTTGTATCCCAGCTGTAGCCTCCTTCCTCATCTCCTCCCAACCCCACCCTCCCTACCTCATCTCCTCTCATGCCCCTCCCCCAGTCCACTGAGAGGGGAGGTCCTCCTCCCCTTCCATCTGGCCCTAGCCTATCAGGTCTCATCAGCACTGGCTGCATTGTCTTCCTCTGTGGCTGCTCCCCCATGAGAGGGAGGTGATCAAAGAGCCAGCCACTGAGTTCATGTCAGACACAGACCCTGTTTCCATTACTAGGGAACCCACTTGGAGACTGAGCTGCCATGGGCTACATCTGGGCAGGGGTTCTAAGTTATCTCCATGCATGGTCCTTGGTTGGAGTATCAGTCTCAGAAAAGACCCCTGGGCCCAGATTTTTCTATTGCTCTCCCTGTGGAGCTCCTCTCCTCTCCAGGTCTTTCTTTATCCCCCTTCTTTCATATGATTCCCTGCACTGTGCCCAAAGTTTGGCTATGATTCTCAGCATCTACTTTGATACCCTGCTGGGTAGAGCCTTTCAGAGGTCCTCTGCTGTAGGCTCCTGTCCTGTTCCCTGTTTTCTCCCTCTGCCAATGTCCATTCCATTTGCCTTTCTAAATGACAATTGATCATCTTACCCAGGGTTCTCTTTCTTGCTTAGCTTCTTTAAGTTGTACAGATTTTAGTATGTTGATCCTATATTTTATGTTTAATATCCACTTATAAGGGAGTATACCGTGTGTGTCTTTCTGCTTCTAGGATACCTCACTCAGAATGATCTTTTCTATTTCTGACCATGTGCCTGCAAATTTCATGATTTCCCTGTTTTTAATTGCTGAGTAGTATTCCATTGTGTAAGTGTACCACAGTTTCTGTATCCATTCCTCTGTCAAGGGACGTCTGTTTTTTTCCAGATTCTGGCTATTATGAAGAGAGTTGCTATGAACATGGTTGAGCAAATCACTTTCCCTGGGTAGATGCCAGGCCACAGGGGAAGAGGACACATTTTTTTTTCCTGATGCAACTTGATGAGTTGGGTTGAATGGGAAAGGAAGTTCTTCTTTCCTGAAGAAAAAGTTGGGACTGGGAGGAGATGAGGGATGGGGCTACAACAAGGATGTAATGTGAATGAAAAAATAAAGACAAAAATGAAGCTCCATTTACCTTAAGCATGTAAACATGCAAAAATAATACAGTTTTTTTAAGCTGAAGGAAATTATCAACAAGAAACACTCTTGATAAAAATAAACTCTGAACAAACTATGAAGAAAACAAATTTTTATGAGCCAAGAATAACAGATACCTAAAATTTTCATGTAAATATTAAAGTTACATATGATATATTAAAAATAAAAAATAAGACGATGATGTCTGCCACATATTTATTCAAAACTTTTCATAGATTTTACTCAGCGTAAGACAAAGTATTGTAATATTTTATGTAGATTTGAAAATAGCAAATATAAGTGAAAATTCACTAAATTTAGAAAACACAGTACAAAAAAATACCCTAAAGTATTTTCACAAAACATAATCTTATGACTTCATTTAAAACAGTCGTTAGATTAAAATTTTGTGAGTTTATACTGAAGTTATTAAAGGACTTTCATACATGTGCCATGTGCTTGAAAAATATTATGTTAATCAATTTGATAACAATAACAAAACAATGAAGAGATCTATGGTTTAACTGGTTTATTTTGAAACTTAATTCTTGTCCTTCAAAATAATGATGATTGTATTACCAGATAAATGGAGCAGAATAAATCCAAGATATGACAGAGATTTATACTAACCTTTTCTTTCTTTGAGAAGAATACAAAAACAATTCAGTATTGAGAGAAAAAGGTTCTAGAATGGGCATGCACACGTGTGTGTGTGTGTGTTGTCTTTGACTTACCGCTGATCATAGAAATTAGCCAACATGGGTAATTAAGTTAAAAGTGAAAATAAACCCATGCATTATTTAACATAAGTAAGAGAGACTATTTGGGTTATAAAGTCTAGAGAGGGACGTAAACTTGACAACAGAAGCTTTCTACATAAGAAAGATAAACTAAATACATACAAGATTTTTTTTTTCTCTGAAAAATTATACGAGAAGAACTTTTTGTTCTTTTTGTTAGAGCTAGGAGAAAGCATGTGCAGATTGTGTGCTTAAAAAAGGCCTGCTGTCTAGTATACACACAGGATTTCCGACACAAGAGCAGCTTCTAGTAACAGATGGACAATACAGGGAAGGACCAATGGTTCCTAGGTTAAGAGCATTGCTGGTCTTCTGGTGGACTCCAGTTTGCTTAGCACTAACAAGCTCACTTATAATCATCCAAAACTCAAGGTTCATAGGCATGACACTCTCTTCTGGCCTATTGCAAAAGCACACACGCACATACACACACACTTGGTAAACATATACACCTGCTGGAAATAATTTTATATATATATTAAATTAATCAAAACATCTTCCTTAAATAAATGGGCAAAACACACATTCATAGTTTTTTTTTTTTTCAAATTCTTTATTTGTCTATTATGTGAACCAGAATCTGGGGAAGGAGAAGGAAGGAAAGAAAGAATGTAAAATCTTGGAGCTTCAATTTTCTTATCAGAAAGAAGGCAGTTGGCTCAAAACAAGGATCTTTTCCACACCACAACATGCTGATGTGTTGAGGCCAGAAACATCTTACTGAAACACCATTTTCTCCTAAGTCTTCCTGCAAGCTAAGCAGGCTTACAGTTATACTGGAAAGTGAGACTGTCTAGAATAGCCTCATTGAAAGCAGAGAGGTGAAGTGCAACAAAGTGAAGTCCAACCTATCAGCTAATGATAATTCCACAGAGAGAGAGAAAGAACAGGTATGAATCAAGGATTGTGTCACAAAGACTGAACAAGTGAACTCGACTTAGTTGAAGACAGTGGGGAGTTCTAAACCCCTGCCATCTACATAGAGCTTTCTGAGGGAGACAGAGCTGGTGGCTTGTTCTCTCATCAGTTTCTAGACAAGTTCCTTCTTGGTTTGGTAAAAGCCCTGGTTGCTGAAGTACACTTCTATGGCTTGATATTCCTTATTCTGTAGCTGAGCGTGAAAGCCATACATGTTTGCATGGAGACATAGCCACCCATACTGGAATCCACAGTATCCAGGTTCACCTTGAACTCAGGTTGGGTTCTCCTTCCTGTACTTTAGGGAGGTCATAGGCCATGGAATGAAGGCAGAAATCCTTGTGGTTTGTCTGGCCAGACTCATTCTTGTCAAACTGAATTGAATAACATGCTTAATTCCTTGAGAGCTTCATTGATCATTCCTGTTGTGTTCCTGCCCTCAATCTGCACTTCCAAGTTGTGTGGTATGTGCATGCCCGACCACTCTATCGGGAACCACAGCTAGGCCACACTCATTTTGCTGTGCTCCTGTACTTTTCCATGAAGTACAGATGAAGGATTCTTCTACAGCCCCCAGCAAATCTTTACATTTCACTTGACTTCTAGTTCAGACCTTCTTCTGCTGCTCATGTTGGGTAGCCTCAAGGTGAAATTCAAGAATTCCTGCTTCTTCTATTGTGCAGAACCCTCCAGGCACATAATTTCCCAATTTATGCTGATAAACATGAAGGACCCATTGAAAAACTTAGCCATTGAGAAACCACATTCTGTTTTTCTGGATCAGCTGGAGGAAGGCATCTGCATACTAGGAAGATTCCTAGCAGGGCTTATCAGTATCCTTCTGTCAGTGCTGCTCCTTCTTCAGTTCCAACCTCCTCTCATTTGATAATTTTTTGCAGGCTCCTCTGGGATCGCAGTGTTGAAGCAGAGATAGGCCATTTGGAAAGTCTTGATCTAGATGTCCACCTTGGCAAGCTGGTTTAAGTAAATATCAGGTAGTGTTCTTCATGGCCCAAGCAATCACTAGGAAGAGAGCCTCTCTTCACAGGTGAAGAGCATGAGTGGTGAAATGTCTAACCTGGAAAAAGCTGTATCCCAGCAGAAGGTAAATCCAGATGAGAGCTCAGCCTTTTTCAGTTCAACTGAAAGGATGATGTTGTCCTAATTGGTGAAATGGAGAACAGCTTGAAGACAAATGGTCATGATCAAGATCTGTCTTCTGTGTAGGAAACCTTTGATGCTGGATGTCATCACATTATAACTGTCCTCAAAGACCAGCTGCTAGAGACAAAAGACATCCAGGCCTGAAACATCTCCTTGTGAAGAAGTGAATCCAGCTGCTGGCCAGCTTTCTATCAGGAAGAAGCTGCTTTAGAGGCATTTCTGAAAAAGGAAGCACCTATTCTTGACTTTGCCAAGATACATTGGCCTTCAAGAGCTATTTAAGAATGTACAAGAAGACTTGACAGACCCAATGTGCTGCAACTCCCTGGAGGAAATCAGTCATGCATTTCAACAGGGAGAGCATACAGATAACAAATAAGCAGATAAAAAGTGTTGCCCAGTGTTAACTATGAGAAAATGTAAATTAGCACTTTCCTATGATGCAATTCAATGCTATCATAAAACTAGTGATGATGCAAAGCTTTAATTCAGGCACAGAATGGCTTGTAGGAATGTAAACATTACATATTATCTGGAAAATTTTTGTAGAATCCCTTATAAAACTGACTATGAAACTAACACACAACCTAAGAGCCACCATTGTGAGAAGTGACTCAAATTTATAAGAACACAGTCAGTATATTACTAAAATACATGCATTCAAAAAATTTTAGTTTCCAGGTTATCTCTAAACTATCTAAAGAAATCTAACACATCAATTAAAAAATAATGTAGTAGTGGGTATAAAGAATGTATAGACCTGCTTTTGAAACAAGGGGAAATTGAAAAGGTTATAAAAATAAACTAATTCTGTTATTCATTAAATATATTAAAATTTAGGTTACATTACTATTTTGAACTTACACAATGACAAGCATTGAAAAAGATTTATTGACCAATAGGATTGATAATAATCCAGGGAATAGGGCTTCATGTGTTGGGAAAGATCAGAAGTTGTGCAATCTCTCAAGAATTAGCAATACTTCTTTTTATGCATATAAGAATGTGTATGCAAATTTGTGTATTTAACATTATTGAGGAAAGCAACAGAAGCAGATCACACTAGAATTTTTAAAATCTATATTATAGTTACATGGCCAAAAAGTCTTCAGTCAAAATGAATGAGCCTACATCTACATGGGTGAATCACACAAGCCAAATGTTGAATGAAAATACAAGCTATGAAAATAGAGTTATTCTTATAGTGATATCAACACTGGCCAAACTAGATGCATTCAATTTTAGACATATCTATATTACCAGAAATACAAATACTGAGGAAACCACAGGAATGATGAATTATAAAATGCAATAGCGTATTCTGAAGAAATAGAAGTGGTCAAGGTTATTTTCACTGCTACATTTTCTAAGCTGTGTGATTACTTCAGGATTGCTAGCTAGCTTAACCATTATCTTTTAAACCCTTGAGTATATAATAAATCTGCTCATTTTCGGAATGACATATTTCATAAAAATTACCATTATCAGCAAATTATGCATCTTCTCTGGTAACACTTATGTTTGTAGAATTCAGTACATTCTTGCTGCTCTCTGTCACCCCCTTGATTACATGATAGATACATATTATAACAGGAGGAGCCACACTGAGAACTCTCAGAAAACATCTCTGTAACCTTTGCCACTACACTATGCCTTCATTCAGGAAACACTGGAAAGCGTGACATTTCGATCCATCATTATGAACGTTCAGATGAACCTCACTAACCTGAGGAGAGTGAACAATGGCTGTTGTCACATATGTGGCTGCCTGCCGTCTCACTCTTGACCTAAGGTTGTTAAGGATCAGTTCCAGAGAATCAGCCACACCAACACATGAACAAGCTGTGAATATAAAAGTGAGAAAAAGGAGCCACAAAAAAATGATGATGTCTAGTTTATGCCTAAAGCAAAGAAAGTAAGTAGGCTAAAATAAATGCTCCGAAAAGGTCTGTTTTCTAAGACAAACCTCAGATGTTGATAGGTTATTGCTCAACCTTCTGTACTTCGAGGTTTAATTAGGTGATGTCAGAAAAAGAAGCCATATTCTTCAAAGGAAAACACTATCAAAGTGACTTTCTCTTATTAACTCTCTTGTCTGTTAAACGTCTTCAGCTGACGTGTTCACTGTTGAAACTTGCTCATTTTGCCTCCATAAGCTATTCCTCTTAATCCTTTGGTTTAATTGCCCGTTTCATGCACTGCTAAAGCTTTTGAAGTCATGAAATCCTTAACTCAGCGTGCTTCCTTTCCATATAAAAGAACTATATATGACTATGTGCATGTGTGTAGAAATCCACTTTACATTCTAGACTAGGGGTCAATGACCTCAAATTTCTATCTTGTCCAGGCTCTCACTTCTGTATTTCGTATTGCAGATTTCCCACCTATTGCTTTGGCATTGTTTTTGCTGAAGGTTATGTGAGGGAGTATAAACATATGTCTGCTTGTATATGGAGTGCAGAGATAGGTGTCACATGTCTTCCTTTGTTTCTCTCCCCCTGATTTTTGAGGCAGAATCTCGTGTTTACTTGCATATTGCCATATTAATTACTGTAAGTTGCCAGCAGGTTGCAAAAACTTCATGACTCTATCCAGACTCCTGGCACTTAATGTCCAGACACGCCACCATGCTTGGCCTACTGTGTGGGTGGTGAGTATCTGAACTCTAGTCTTGTAGTAAATACACACGGAGTGAATATTTTGAAGGAGTTGCAATACTGCAGTGTTTGAACAAACATTAGTTGCAAGAGTTTTTTTGAAATGTAGATTTTACTGAGAGCTATACGTATGTAATACCGTATGTAGTACCACATGTCCCGAGAGAGAGAGAAAAGAAAAAGTGTTCCAGAAAAGAAAGTGTAGAAGCTACATGGGAAGTTGTGGCTTGCACTTTAGAGATGCTAGGTGTTATACACCTTCATGCAATACTTTTTTAAATATCAGATGCCTCAGTAGGTGCATGGTGTCTGAACAATTTCTCAAGGGATGTTAAATGAGCAAGAGTAAGGCAAGTAAATGAAGACAGCTTTAGACTTGAGGAGATGCCAGAGGTGACAGTGATGAGAGGCTTATTTAAAATAGATAATGAAAATGTATGTACTTAATATATGCTGACGTTCTTACTGTGGGGTTTCTGTCAAAAGGCAATGCTGATGTGATTCAACAATTCTATGATATGGAAATAAATGACAAAAACAATTTGAAGGAAAACAAAGCATATTATGCTGATGAACTCAGGGTTAGGGAACTCACACACACTGATAATAGGGAAACAAATAATTGATGAATGTAAATGAGGAATAAGAAAGCTGATATTTTAAAGAGTAAAATGAGATAGGCATGAATGTAGATAAAATAATGTGACACAGTCCCTTGTGTGCCTTCAGTTTTAAATTGTACCTTAAAATCCCTTAAGGACATTTGTTCAACCATGTTTGTAGTAGCTTTATTTGTAATAGCCAGAACCTGGAAACAACCCACATGTCCATCAACGGAGGAATGGATACAGAAATTGTGGTACTGTTACATAATGGAATACTACTCAGCAACTAAAAACAAGGAAATCATGAAATTTGCAGGCAAATGGTGGGAACCAAAAAAGATCATCCTGAGTGAGATATCCCCGAAGCAGAAAGACACACACTATATATACTCACTTATAAGTGGGTACTAGACCTATAAGATAGGATAAACATACTAAAATCTGTACACCTAAAGAAGATAAACAAGAAAGAGGACCCCGGGTAAGATGAACAATCCTCACTTAGAAAGACAATGGGAATGGACATTGCAAGTAGGAGAAAACAAGTAACAGGACAGGAGCCTACCACAGAGAGCCTCTGAAAGACTCCACCTAGCAGTGTATCAAAGCAGATACTGAGACTCATAACCAAACCTTCGGCAGAAGGCAGGGAATCATATGAAAGAAGGGGGAGTTAGTATGACATGGAGAAGACAGGAGCTCCACAAGGACCTAATATATCTGGGCACAGGGGTCTTTTATGAGACTGTATCTCCAACCAAGGACCATGTATGGATATAACCTAGAATGGATGTAGCACATAGTATCTCAGTATCCAAATGGGTACCCTAGTAAGGGGAACAGGGACTATTTCTGACATGAACTCAATGGCTGGCTCTTTGACCTCTGCCCACCCCCGAGGGAGGAGCAGCCTTGTTAGGCCACAGAGGAGGACATTGCAGCCAGTCCTGAAGATACCTGATAAGCTAGGGTCAGAGGGAAGGGGAGGAGGTCCTCCCCTATCAGGGGACTTGGAAAGGGGCAGGTAGGAGAGTAGAAAGGGAGGGTGGGATTGGGAAGGAATGAGGGAGGGGGCTATAGCTGGGCTACAAAGTTAATAAACTGTAACTAATATTAAAAAAATTAAAATTTAACTTAAAAATCCCTTAAACAGAATCACAGTAGCAATAACAAGTCTAGGAATATAAATATCAGGGAGATGCAGATACAGGAAAAAGGATTAATGAATTCTATTTTCCATGAATTTTATATCCAGTCTGTTGGGAAAGTAGAGTTAAGGATGTAGCTTTGTGTTTGATAGAAGTGAAGCCTGTGTGGACACAAATGCATGCAGTACATATTTACTTGAATAAATTTAAAGGATTAGTTGTAGGGAATGAAAAGTAAATCTTGGATACTTGTTGATAATTAAGCTGTAACAGAGAGAAATAAAGGGAAAGAACTTAATGTTTCTTTTTCATTGATGATGTTTCCTATCAGAGTAGAGTGAGCGGGTCTTCCATCTGGTACTCAACATTCATGCATGCATACTTCTTTACCAAAGACCTCCCTGATGACCCCGAGAGTAGCTGTCAGCACCTCAGCAATGAGGACAAGGAGAAGGGAGCCAGAGAAGTTTTGAAAATGAGCAATTCTCTGAACTAATCTAGGAGTGATGCCATAGAGTTACAGGCATCTAGTATATCCAGGGAAATCATTTGTGAACATGAAGTGATCCAAAGGAAGAACGCATCAGACAGGAAACAAGAAACTCAAGAGCACTGGAAAGTCTTTGGGATCAGATAGATGTTCCCAGTGTTTGAAAAGAGGCAGCATAGTGGGAACATCATAGCACAGGGGTTTTCAGAGACAAACAAGGCACAGACCATGAAGGACACCATAGAACACTTGAAAGAGCTGCACACAATTCTGCTTTCATTCAGGGAGAAAATTATCTGAAAGTCCTCAGCAAGGGATTGGAGAGAAATCTCAGTTTAAAAATTTAAAGTTTGGGGATGGAGAGGTGGGTTGAGCAGTTGGCTGCTTTTTGCAGAAGGTCTGAGTTCAGTTCCTAACACCCGTGTGTGAACTCACCAGTATCTTTTCCCCCAGTTCCAGGGAATTTTATGCATCTTCTGACTTCCAGAGGATCTTACACACATGTGCTATACATTCTAAATTAAGGCACACATAAAAATAAAATAAATAACTCTTAAAAATAAATATTTAAGGACTACCCAACTACTTAATGAACAGTAAAAGAGGGGAAGGGGGAAGTGGATGGAAGGAATGTAAGCAACTGCATTGCATTTGAGAAAAAGTGGCGACCAGAATAAGCAGTAACTTTCAACAACAATATCTTTAGAGCATGCAAGGGATGATGCATCATCAGAAACTTGATGGTCTCCTAGGAAAACAGGAGATATTTACTATTAGTATAAATAAACATGTGTGTATCTATTGTATCTTGATAAATTAAGGGATTTTAGGTTCCTTAAGAAACTTAACCAAATAACTGCTTTTGGTGTTTGTTCCTCTGTTTTATGATGAGAATATTATTTTTGATGATACTATGTATAAATAAAAGAAAATAATACAGCTGTTTAGGAGAACAGTATGGCAGTTTCCATAGTCTGTCATATGCCATGGTTGGTTGGCTTTTCTTTTTCTTTATTTTTTCTTTTTTAAAATATATTTTTTGAAACAGGTCTTTCACTTGCTTGGTTAGAGTCACCCCAAGGTACTTTATGTTATTAGTGGCTATTGTGAAGGGTGTTGTTTCCCTAATTTCTTTCTCGGCCCTTTGTCTTTGGTATACAGGAGGCTTCTGATTTTTTTGAGTTGATTTTGTATCCAGCCACTTTGCTGAAGGTCTTTATCAGCTGAAGGAGTTCTCTGGTTGAATTTCTGGGGTCGCTCATGTATACTATCATATTGTCTGTGAATAGTAATACTTTGAACTCTTCCTTGCCGATTTGTATCCCCTTGATCTCCTTTAGTTGTCTTATTGCTCTGGCTAGGACTTCAAGTACTATGTTAAAGAGATATGGAGAGAGTGGGCAGCCTTGTCTTGTCAATTGATTTCAGTGGGATTGATTTAAGTTTCTCTCCATTGAGTTTGATGTTGGCTATAGGCTTGCTGTATATTGCCTTTAATATGTTTAGGTATGTGCCTTGTATCCCTGATCTCTCCAAGTCTTTAAACATAGATGGGTATTGGATTTTGTCATATGCTTTTTCAGCATCTAAGGAGATCATATGGTTTTTCTCCTTCAGTTTGTTTATATGGTGGATCAGAGTGGCTAAGATCAAAAACTCAAGTGACAGCACATGTGAAGAGGTTGTGGAGAAAGGGGAACCCTCCTCCACTGCTGGTGGGAATGTAAACTTGTACAGCCACTTTTGAAATCACTCTGGTGCTTTCTCAGATAATTAGGAATAGCGATCCCCTGAGATCCAGGTATACCACCCCGAGGCATATATCCAAAAGATGCTCAAGTACACAACAAGGACATTTACTAAACCATGTTCATAGCAGCTTTATTCGTAATAGCCAGAACCTGGAAACAACCCACATGTCCATCAATGGAGGAATGGATACAGAAATTGTGGAACATTTACACAATGGAATACTACTCAGCAATTAAAAACAAGGAAATAATGAAATTTGCAGGCAAATAGTGGGATCTAGAAAAGATCATCCTGAGGAGGTATCTCAGAAACAGACACACATGGTGTATACTCACTTATAAGTGGACACTAGACCTATAAGATAAGATAAACATATTAAAATCTCTACACCTAAAGAAACTAAACAAGAAGGAAAACCCAGGGTAAGAGGATCAATCCTCACTTAGAAAGACAAAGGGGAAGGACATTGGAATAAAAAGAAAACAAGAAACAGGACAGAAGCATACCACTGAGGGCCTCTGAAAGACCCTACCTAGCAGTGTATTGAAGCACATGCTGAGACTTATAACCAAACTTTGGGCAGAGTGCAGGGAATCATATGAAAGAAGGGGGAGTTAGTAAGACCTGGAGAGGACAGGAGCGCCACAAGGAGAGCAACAGAACCAAAATATCTGGGCTCAGGGGTATTTTCTGAGACTGATACTCCAACCAATGTACATTCATGGATATAACATAGGACCCCTGCTCATATGTAGCCTATGGCAGCTCAGTCTCCAAATGGTTACCCTCGTAAGGGGAACAGGGGCTGTCTCTGACATGAACTCAGTGGCTGGCTCTTTCACCACCTCCCCTGATGGAGGAGCAGCCTTGCCAGGACACAGAGGAAGACATCGTAGCCGGACCTGAAGAGATCTGATAAGCTGGGGTTCAGATGGAATGGGAGGAGGACCTCCCCTATCATTGGACTTGGACAGATACATGGGAGGAGATCAGGGAGGGAAGGTGGGATTGAGAAGGAATGAAGGAAAGGGCTACATTTGGATGCAAAGCGAATAAAATGTAATTAATATAAAAAATAGAAATTTAATTTAAAAAATAATAAAATGAAATATATTTTAAATTAAAAAAATTTACACTGTATTCTGATTAGCATTTTACTCCCTGCACTTCCTCCCAGATCCTCCCCACACATCCCCCACTAAATCCCCCCCTCTCAGAACTATAAAAACACAAAACTGGGAAAATGCAGAATCATAACATACAAACAAAAGACCAGTAAGACAAAAGGCCCCTCCCCAGGAAACAATATGAGACTAAAAATCTGCAAAAGTCCCATTGAGTATGTCTTATGTTATGTTGGCCATGCACTGTTGGGCATGCGGCCTACCCTTAGGTGTAATTATTATAGTCAGTGATACTCCAGTGGAGAATACCAATTTCTAGGTTGTAGCTGGATGTCAATTCTTGGTTAGTGAGGGGAGAGCAAGTCCACTAAGCGCTCTCACTACTGGACTCCTGTCCAGCTTGAACCTGTTTAGGCTGCCATAGTCTGTATGAGTTCATCTTTGCATCAGCACTGTGTGTGGAAGTCATGGTTATCTTGGTTCTTATAATAGTTCCACTGCATCTTCTACATAGACCCTTGAGCCCTGAGGAGAGGGTATTCATGATGATATCCAATTTAGGACTAATTATTCCAAATTCTCTGACTCTCTACACACTTTCCATTTCTGAATCTCTGTTTTTGGTCTCATCCACTACAAAAGGAAGCTTCTCCAACAATGCTGAGTAAGACATTGCTCTACAGGGATAAACAGAATGTTGTTGGATGTTCCTAAAGCAGAATAATAGGATTTTGGTTTTTCCCTTAGGCCCATGCCCTATGCACTCTCAAGTTCTTGGCAACCCTAGCAGTTTCAAACGTAGTTTCTATCTTATTGAGTGGGACTTAAATCCAAACAAAAGCTAGATGGTTTCTCCCATAAGCTTTTTGCCTCTGTTGCTTCAGCTTATCATGCAGGCTAGTCCTCATGATAGGGTAGTCGTATTTCATTTACTATTTTATCACTGTTGTTGTTTGTTACTGTTTGTCTTGAGAAAGAGTACTTTATTATCGTTGTTGTTTGTTACTTTGTCTTGAGATAGAGACTCACTCTATTAGGGCTGCTCTCAGATTAATAGATGGTCCTCCTGCCTCAGCCATCTTAGTCCAAGGATCACAGGTGTGAGATAGCACCTCAGGATGTTGCATTTTTTTAAACTCCTGTTGCTTTAAAGTATACAACATGCTTATCATTTTAATGTAAGACTAATCACTGAAAACAGACATAATCAGGTATGCAAATGATCCATGTGTGTCCACATTTACATACTTACACATTTGGCCTATATTTGTAACTATCAAATTCCTAAGTGTCAAAATTCCAACATGGCTATCAATGTCAACAACTCACTCACTATTTATTTATTTATTTATTTATTTGTTTGTTTGTTTGTTTATTTATTTGCTGTATTAGTGTTGTCTTTCAAGGTGTTTTATTTAACTCACTGCATGCTCTTCATTACTCATGGGGACTTAAATGCTCTTTTTAAGAGTCTTAGAACTGGATACCAAGTGTCATTCATGACTGCATATCTAGGGAGTGAAGAACAATTGTGATTTAAAGCTGCACAGCTAGCTTTATCAATTGCAGAACTATGAAGATTTTAGAAATATGAAAAGAAAAAAAGAAATTCAAGGGCATAAAAGATATACTACATATTGGCTTCCTTAATGAAAATGAATATATGTTTTATAATTCTGGAGGCAGAATTTGAAAATTGAAGCTACATTACAATTAAGATTAAGTTTTCCTGTGCTCTTCCCCCTTGTTGTTGAAACATTTACCACCTTGCCAAGACCTTATCTATGCAGGAACAACTTTATGTCACTCTGTATTTTAACGTCTGAATGGTATCACATCAAAAGAACATCCATATCAAAGAAAGCAGACTTTACCTCTTTGAAATTTGACAGATGTTTTAGTGACTATAGTCATGTCCTGAGATATCAAAGACACTATCTTTCCCCGTTTAAGTTGGAACCTACACTTTAAGTACGATGGAGTGCTGAAAAGTGAGCAGTCATGGGAAAAAGTACACACATTCTTGGTGTACGCTGAGATTTAGAGCTTACAATCACTTCAAGTTTGGAAGAAACAAGAATATCAACATAGCTTCATAAAAGATAAATATACTTTAAATTTATTTCCTAAAATGTCCTTCTAAGAAACAGAGGGTCAGCTGAGTATATGTCCTACTTGTCCTACTTGTACTACTTGCATACATCTGTGAAACTCTTACAGAATTCGGTTAAAAGTTATATGTAAGCTGAGACCCACATGTACATTGCATAAGTTTTAGAAAATTTTGAATATAAAACTCAGTATTCTATCAGCTGTCACTCAAATAATCCCTTACTTATAATCCAGCTGTGCAGACATGTGTTTTATTATTTGTTTTCCAGAAACCACACTAATGTGACAGTTTCTCATGTCTTCTCTCAGAGGAGAGTTCAGTAAACCAAGACCTTCAAATTGTTACTTCTTTATACTTCCTTAATTTCTGCATATGCAAACACTGAATTGGTAACATATCTTTCAGTATTAGAAATTTATTGTCATGTGTGAAGGAAATTTTTATTGATCATAATGTAAAATTATCTAGTAACTATCAAACCCAAATTAACAGATTTGGTATCAGCTTATTGTGTGCAGTTTCACATTTTTGTTGTAGGAATAACTGCCCGCAGAAAGTCTGCTACATGGAAAGAGAAAAAGAATAGAGGAAAATATGACCTGATGAATTAAAATAGTGGTTATACATGATGGCGCCACAATGACAAAATACTCACAGTGAAAGTAATAAAATCAGAATATACATGACCTCTGAAACCCAAGGACAAGAGGCAACTTTTATAGATACATCAATATGCCCAATAAAAATTTATGTTTACTCAAAAAATGTAAATACTATAAACATGCAAATTTAACCGGCCTGCATCCAAGACTGTATATACTAAATCATGGCCTTGACTAAAACATTTAGTAATCTTTGGCCTCCTGGTATTTGCTTTCCCAGTTCCTCACATACCACTCCTTTTAAAACCATTTTGGGATTTGGTTGTTGGCAAGGGTGCTTATTCTTAGGCAGGCAATAAGAATTATTTACTGGGGATAGGGTGGGGACAAAGAGTAATTAATCTTAGCAATCCTAGTGTGCATATCTATCAAAGGGTGATCAGAGAAAAAAAATCTCCCTTCAAGATAAGGTTCCTATTGGGAAATGTATTCACTTAAATGTGCTGATCTTTACTGAAAATGGGACAGATCCGCAGGATAGGGAAATAATCTTGCTTCGTGTCCTCTGTAGTCTCTTCTTTTTCACACCAAATGCTAACAGCAACAATATGGCTTTATGGCCACTCTTGTTCAACCCAAGACCCACTAGTTCCCAAGTGTACTTTATCCATTGTAAGCTCTCAAGAGGCTTCAAAAAGAATTCTACAAGAAAAAGAAAACATTCATGATTCTTTTCAAATGTCTAAAATTGGGGAATATTTTATTTCCTACATTAAATTTATGATCCATTCTATTTTATAAAGTTTATATGTATAATACATATTAAACTGAAGTTAGAATGCATTTATAATTTGTATCTGCATTAAATGACTATGCATAAACAAATATTTTGCATATATCAAGAGTCTCTAGAATGGTCACATTTCATTGATTACAAACAATTGTTTTAAGATTCAGTTTATTTGTTTGCTTGATTTAAAAAAATTTACAATTGTGTGTGTGTGTATGTGTGTGTGTGTGTGGTGTGTGTGTGTGTGTGTGTGTGTGTGTGTGTGTCTGCGTGTGTATGAGTGTGTTATTCAGAGGGCCACTCCTCAAAGTAGGTTTTATTCTGTCATCTTGGGGAAGTTGTGCTGGCCCTTGGTTTTTTACTTTATGACAAGGTCCTTCTAGCCCATGCAGTCCTGGAATCACAGTGAATATTGAATCCTGCATTCTTCCAGTTTCAGTTCCGAAAGTCCTGAGATCATAGACATAAGCCACTATGTCTCACTCCTTGATTTAATATGGTTGACAGTGAAAGATCTGATAGATGACAAAGGATCAGACTTATCACATTGATCTCGAAGTACCAAAGATGTAAGTTTTAGATTCAGGAGGTCACTTTGTAGCAGAGTATGCATGGTCTGTTGGAGTCATAAATTATTCTGAACTGCCCGAAATTTTAAATTTACAACAAATTTTTTGTTTTTTTCTATGTTAGTCTCTGCTTTCCCATAGGCATTTCATAAAAGCAAATAAAATTTCCATTGTTTTAGATTCTAAGACCAAATTACTCTGTAAAAGTTACTCTGTAATACCTTCTCAGATTTAGTAAATACAAATGGCCAAACCAATCAAATTGTTGATTGGTACTTACATTTTATCATAAGATAAAGATGGAGGAAGGGTGGAATAAGGAGGAGATAAGGAATGGGGCCACAGCTGGGATGCAAGGTGAATAAAATGTAATAAATAATAAATAAAAAATGTGACCAACCTGTAAAGGACTTTTGCAGGTTGATCCTATAATTTTGTTATGAATTGTTATTTTGGCATGTGAGTATGAAAGCCAGTTGATTTTTTTTTAAATTTTAGATTTCAGTACTTGTTTTAGACTATATTCATAACATTTTGCAATGTCATCATGCTTCCTACTGAAGTTCAAACCTAAGTTTCAGGTTAGCTGAAGTGTTGAAAACTAAGAATACAGAGGGTCATAGAGCATTTTTTTGTCGCGCGCGGCCTTTGCCGATAAGGACGACGCGACAACCGAGGATTTCTTCAGCAGCAAGTTTATTGAACAGCTCTTTCTTGCAGATGGTGAAGGACCCAAACCCCGGGTTGTGCTCTGCTTAAATAGCCAGCAGCGCGACCTGTCCGTCTGTAATTGGTGCTCTGTTCAAGTCTTCATAAGCATATGGCTGGCAATTGGAGTGCAGCCTAAACCCTCATTAGCATAAAGCTGCGCATGCGTAAACTGCAGGGCGGCGCAGGCAAGAAGCGCGAAAATGCTGGCAAGAAGAACCAGGAAGCAGGAAGCCGGCGCCATCTTGTAATGGCGGGAGCGGCTCCCGACATCTCCCCCTTTTATATATATTAAAGGCCATCTCAATCAGAAAAATAACACACCATGAGGTTACCGATCAGCCTGCTGAGCCAACAGCGTCAGCGATCAAGGAGTTTACACAGTGTAAGAGACCCTCTGCACCTTGAGTCCCGTGCAATGGGAACCTGAGCCCTGGGAGGTGCAGAGGTGTGTCTTGAACAGCATCCTGGTGCAATGGGAACCTGTGCCTGTCAGGAGTGCTACAAGTTCAGACAGTGTCTCAACGACTGAGCATGTTAAGCCAAACTTGGGGAGATGCTCCCTGTTCCACAGCCAGCATAGCCCGCACCATGGCCACATTTTTAAGATGTTGCTGTCTCTTAAAACGGCAGAGCAACCAAAAACAGAGAAACAGTCCAGCCAGTAGCAACACTCCAAATATTCCCACGCCAACCCACTCCTTAAAATAGGAAAAGGCAGAAGATAGACATTGGCAAATAAGGTAGTCCCAGAGAGTCATTAGTGGAATCTCCTGGGTCTCCACTTCCAAGCTCGTCAGCAGTCCGTTCAACATCAGGATCAGGATCAAAGTTAGGGTCAGGCTCATCTTGCTTTACCACCCGGGTCAATTGCGCCAGAACCCAAATTGGATTTTCTTGGTCCTGTGGGAAAATACACACAGCTCCCCTGGATCTTATAAAAATAAGATCCGGTCCTTTAATGATTATAAGAGCAGAGAGCACAGCTGCTGCCAAGCTTTGATTTGTTACCGGTATTTGTTCATATACTTCAGGTGGGTATAAGGTCTGATTAATTACCCGAGCGTCCTCCCAGATTGGGAACGCGGTTTTAATCCGCTTCCTCTCTTTTTCTGATATCAGGGAAAATTTTGTCTCTGTAGATTTGGGTTTTTTAGTGGCTGACTTCCGCATGGAGAACCCGGAAGTGCCAGCATAGGCCACATATGGTGGCGGATCCGGGCGGTAACGCCCTTCCTCATATTTAGCTGCTTCCTCATCCAACTCTGCCTGCTCCTCAGGGTCGAGCCCTGATTCCTCATCAGTTTGTTGATTCTCAGAAGAGCTGTTTTCGCTCTCTGTAGACTCCGGCTCGCTCGATGACGAGGCGGCTTTCTTCTTTTCCTTGCTACCAGTCTGTTTTCGTTTCTTAAACTTCTTAACTAGCTTTCGCGCCTTCAGCGCTTTAGCCTTATCTTCCTTGGTCCCATCCTTAGGGGATTTACCGGTCTTAATTCCCTTTTCTGCTTCGGATAGACTATCTTGATGGTCCCGTTTCCCACAACTAAGACACAGACAACACAACAAGACAAAAACGAGACTAACATTGAGAAACAGAATACACCAGACCACAGAAATCATACCTTGCAGAAAAGTACCGCGGTTTCGCACTGCTGGCTTGAATCCTCCTCCGACGAGCAGTCGGGGGTCCTTCGAGTCGTTCCTCCGCCTAGGGTTCGGCAGGTTTCCCGGGTTTCGGCACCACTTGTCACGCGCGGCCTTTGCCGATAAGGACGACGCGACAACCGAGGATTTCTTCAGTGGCAAGTTTATTGAACAGCTCTTTCTTGCAGATGGTGAAGGACCCAAACCCCGGGTTGTGCTCTGCTTAAATAGCCAGCAGCGTGACCTGTCCGTCTGTAATTGGTGCTCTGTTCAAGTCTTCATAAGCATATGGCTGGCAATTGGAGTGCAGCCTAAACCCTCATTAGCATAAAGCTGCGCATGCGTAAACTGCAGGGCGGCGCAGGCAAGAAGCGCGAAAATGCTGGCAAGAAGAACCAGGAAGCAGGAAGCCGGCGCCATCTTGTAATGGCGGGAGCGGCTCCCGACATATTTTATAGTGTAATCTGAGCTTTACACTTTGACAGAAGTCCAAAGTTTCTTCCTATAATATTAGAAAATGAATATAAATTACAGGTAAAATGATTTTTAAATGCTTTTTGAGGCGATTGGGGAAATCCAATATTAAATAAAGTACTTACAGTTTATAGCAAGTCTGTTAATTCTATAGGCATTAATTTTAGACATCGTATGACATATTTGTAACAAATTACCTTTGTTTCAACAGACATGTTAATAGGGTGAAGCTGTCTTAGAGAAAGTGTTAATGCATGTGAATTTACTTTTAGATACTATTATCTTAATCTGATGTGAATACGTCTACTAACTGACTAAACATGGCAGTGGAGTGCTGTCTTAGAATATCATGGTTCCTTGATCTTTCCTTGTTATTTAGCTGTTTCCTGAAATTTTGATCAATTATATTTATATATTAAACATATTAGGCTGTTTTGCATGTTTGCATTATTAGTACTGGGATGCTATTGCTTATATGGCACATGAGTATTGATGCAAACATATTGCAATTTAGGATGAGGTAGAAATTTTACACAAAACACATATACAAAAAGGAAGAAGGTTCATCTTATTTTATATAAGCACAAACATGCATTGTAGTTTGAAAACAAATTATAAACTAAAATAAATGTATGTGTAAATAAAAAGAGTATTACCATGAAAGCACAAGAACCAAACTAGACCACTCCATGGATAGAAAGAAGGGTTTATCTGGGATTAAACTGCCAACAGTTTGATATCTCAAAAGGGTGTCAGTCTCTGAGCTGATATAGGTTATTCAAATTGAATTGCCCAAGTAGATCAACTTTGGGGCAGATTAAGGGAAGCTCCTGTTAAATAGACCCCCCCCCCCATAAAGCCTCTTTTTATGCAACAACAAACCTGTTTATCCAGCCAACTCTTTCTGTTTAGAACATTGTCAGCAGTACTGACATTTGGGGGTCTGCTTTGGACCTAACATTGCATTGGCATTTTCTTTGTGAATTTACAAGGTGTCGCTTTGAGTGATATTTTATTTACAAGGTATTTAATATAATTTTATTTAAATAAATTTTAAAAATTGTTTATATGAAATGTTACCTAACAGTTAAGTCAAGTTTTATCAAAAATCTATGAGTAACTTACTGATAGTTTCTTTACTTGTATATGTAAAAAAAATAATAATAATAATTGCAAAACTGCTTCTACAAGATTTTTCTTGTGTGGTTCTTAATCGCAAAGAGTGATTTTCTCCAATATCTTATCTAATGTATTTTTTTGAGGATGTATTATTTTGAAGCTTAGTAATACTGGATAATATCTAAAGACCAGAAGAAAGATAATTAAAGAATCAAAGGTAGAGCCTGTGAGCCAAGATGAAAGGGAATCCATGTCATTTGGATTAAAAAGGCTGCAAAAAGTCTTTACTTACAGTGAGCTTTAATACTGCAGAGAAAGAACACTAGTCTCCATTGATCCAATTGTTGGGTTAATATAAAATGAACTAGAAATAAAGAAAGACAAATGTCAAAACAAACCCTGAGGTCATGACCTTAGAATGACTAGAGTTCTAGGATATACTTTTTGACTCCTCAGTTACCACTGAGGCATATGTAATGTCTTTTAATAATGCCTATTACTATGCACAAAGTAACGTATGTAAAAATCATATTTGTAAAATGTAAAGGTGTTTGGTGAAATACTGCTTTCTTATGGTTACAAAGGTTGTAACTATAAGTGTCAAGTTCATAAGTTTAACAGATATTTTGTATTCTTATTTCAGTGTGTTAAGTTACTGCTCTGTTCTGCTCCATGTCCCCCTTAGGCTTGTAGACATATTATCATGCAAAATGTGTTCCATCCATCTTCAAAAGCCTCCATTGTGTATCAAAATCTCAACACCGTTTAAAGTCCAAAGTTCAATTATCTTCTGAGACTGTAGATAATCTCTTAACTGTAACTTCCTTTGAAATCAAAATAATAATAAAAAAAGCACACACTTTCAACATACACAAGCACAAAAATATACATTACTATTTCAAAAGTAGGAAATGGAGCATAGTGAAATACTGGAACAAAGCAAGGCTGAAATCCAGCGGAACAAACTCTAAATTCTCTGTCTCCATATCTGATGCCAAAGTGCCCCACAGATCTCAAACTCCTTCCAGCTTTGTTGAATATAACAACTCTCTCTCTTGGCCTGGTTCTGTACTCTGGTAGACAGTGATCCTTGACAGATTTCCCATGACTCTGGCATCTAGATGATCTTGGAGCCTCCAGTAAAATTCAGACTTCATCTACACAGCTTCACACAATTGCCTCTCCAAGCCTTCAGTTTGGGTCTGTCCTGCATTATGCTGGGCCTTAGTGTTTTTTCTTAACCATGGGGGCAAATTGCAAAACCTTTTTACTGTAGCTGTTTTCTGTTGTGTTTTGTTTTGTTTTTTTAATTTTTTAAAATGTATTCTTCTCTTTCTTTAATTTTTACTATTATTTGTTACATTTTATTAACTCTGTATCCCAGGTGTATCCCACTCCCTTATTCCCTCCCAATCCCACCCTCCCTCCCTCATCTCCTCCCTGCCCCTTTCCAAGTCCACTGCTTAGGGAGGACCTCCTCCCCTTTCGTCTGGCCCTGTTTTATCAGGTATCTTCAGGTCTGGCTGCAAAGTCCTCCTCTGTGGACTAGCAGGACTGCTCCTCCCTTGGGGGATGGGGAGGTCAAAGAGCCTGCCATTGAGTTCCTGTCAGAAATAGCCCCTGTTCCCCTTACTATGTGAAACCAATTGGTTACTGAGCTACCATGGGCTACATCCAAGCAAAGGTTTTAGGTTATATCCATACATGGTCCTTGGTGGAGTGTCAGTCTCAGAAAAGACCCCTGTGCCCAGATATATTTGGTCCTTGTGGAGCTCCTATCCTTTCCATGTCATACTAACTCTCCTTCTGCCACAGGTTTGGTTATGAGTCTTAGTATCTGTTTTGAAACACGGCTAGGTAGTCTTTCAGATGCCTTTTGCGGTAGACTCCTGTCATACGTCCAATGCAAATCCCATTTGTCTTTAAAAGTGGGGATTGATCATCTTATCCCGTGTCTGCTCTATTGTATTTTTACATTAATATTTACTATTGATATATCTTTTAGTAAAGCTGCGGTTAATCCTAAACAGCTCTATAACCAAATCACCACACAGAAACTAGCATTTATTTAAGTTAACCTAGAACACAATGCTGGGCAATAGTTACGCCATCCTGAACCTCCAACCTCCTACCATACAGATTTACCCATTATACTTGCTTTTAGTGACATCTTAGGTCCAGTTCATTTTCCCATGTCATTCCAAGACCTCTCCTCCAGCCTCTGCTCTACCAGCTTCTCTCCTGCCCTTCTCCTCCTCTGCCTCCCACTCCTTCCTGTCTTCCTCTTCTTTCCTCTCCTCCCACTCTGAACCAGGATGTCCTACCCTATCCTCTCCATTGGTCTACATTGTGGTTGGTTGTTTTAATTGACATTTTAGAGAACAAATGGTGGCATGTTTACACAAACTTGAGACAGGTGATGCTTAGAATAAACATCACAATGCAATGTCCGGATTGAAACCAAATAGTGGGGAAGAGAAATCAGCATTTGAATGAACAAGGATAAGGTGTATACATTTCAAAAACTTATACCAACTTATATCCTTGACTCTTAAGCCAGAATTAGATAGCTGAAGCTGCCAGTTTCTTCTGCTTGCTAGAGCTGGAACCTGGGTTACTCCTTGTATTACATAAACTTTTGGTTGTTGATGATTATCTTTGCTACTTAAACTTTCCCTTAATTCCGTGTAACAAGTTGGACCTTTACCTTGGTAGGTCTTGTGAATTAACCTTTCAAGCTATCTCTGGCTACATTTCCACATTATTCTGTGGAAAATAAAACCCAGAGTAAAAGAGCCTATGTCTGTTTGTTTTTAAGGACTGTGATGAATGTCCCAGGAGCATGAGAAAGAACTTAAAGGGAATCATGGGGCATGTCATTCTTTAGGGAAAGTAGGCAATATACTACATCCATATCATTCTGCACTGATTGTCCCTGTCAAAGAAAACATCAGCTCACTATAATTTTTTGTAATGTCAAACTATAAAAGGCTGCTTTTTTTCATGTTTCCTCAGATAGAAAGCAAGTATTTTATGAAAGGCACTACATGTAACAGGACGAGAGCACCACTAGTTATGTTATAGCTTGCATATCCCTGCAAAGGCACAAGCACAATATGAGTAATTACAGTTATTTATAAATAAATAATTTTATTTATATAAATGTCTACCTCATATAACTGATAAGCACTTCTTAAAGTGTTTCACCTTGCATATCTATTTAAGTTGAGCTGTGAGTATATTCCTTTTCAAGCTTTACGTATACCCTGCTGTGATACGGCACTATGAACCCAGGCAATAGAGGCTCTCTATTGGCTTTAATTTTTCTTTTCATTAAGGAAAAACATGCATCTCATATTCTTCATAACTTGTCCGTGTTGATGAGTGTGCAGGTTGAACCCATTAGGTGAAAGAACAGTATGTTTATGGTGTGTGTCTGTGTTTATCTGTGCATTCATGAGTATACACGCTCATATGTGTTTGAGTTCAAATGTAAATGTGTGTGTGGGAATACTAAATATCTGTCTCACGTGTTATTCTCTAGACCCATTGTTTAAGAGACAAGGTGTGTCTTTGTTCCTGAGGGTAGCCAAATAGGCTAGCCTGGGTAGGTAATGATCCTCAAGGATTTGTCTCTCTCTACCTCCTACCTCTATGTTAAAATTACTAGTAATACCACAGAACCCAGCTCTTCAGTCCTGTGTGTCAACCACTTTACAAACAGACCTGACTCCCCAGCCCGATCCCATTGATTTTTACTTAATTAGTATACTTCTTTGCAGAACTCACAAAACACATCATTGTTATGTTTGTCACAGTACATGGGGCCATAAATGTGGGCTGCTGAACATTTCCTCCTTGTTTGTGAAACACTAAATATGTACAGCATTTCAGAAAAGCCAAACATTTATTCTGCCTCAATGTCAAATTACTTGTCATTACCACTGAATCTAAGCTGGAGTTTGAAGCAAAAATCTAATTAGTATCTGTCTAGTTTATCATCTATTTACAAATTGAACATTCAGAATATTGATGATAAAATACAGTATCATATTACCTCATTGTCAGTTAAATCAGGATTTCTGTATATACTGGCCATGAAACTGCAAAATCTGATAGAGTAATGGAGAGACTTATCACCTTCAAATCGTCACATGCAGCTGACCAATAAAGATAACCTCATGAGGATCACACAAATTTCTAACAATGGTTTTGCACTTCTGAGTATTGAAACTGGAAGAGATTAGCTTTAATTTATTTTAGATGAGATCTTTTTAGCTTTATTTACTGTGTTTGTGGGGTTGTTCATACAACAAAATAAACTTGTGAAGGTCACAGAACGACTTGAGGCATCAATTCTGATCTTCTACCATGGGGCTTCAGGAGACTGAACTCAGAGCATAAGCTTGGCAGCTAAATTCCTATACTTCTTAAACCATCCCATTGGCCCTAATTTAATAATTTTTAGTATTCTTTAACAACGTAGGGATGTTGTTATATGTGTGCTGAATTTTGAAGGGACACTTTTGGGTTCACGTAGACTATGTTGAAAACAACTTTATATAAAAAATGCTAATTTATAAAATGAGACAAAGTTTGTTAAATTGGATTCCTTTTTAATTTACATGGAAGAAGTTACATATATCCCACAGATTTTATTTAAATTATATGAATATAAGAGACATTGCTGTGTGCTGGTCAATTCATACATAAAGGTCTTTAGTAGTTATGAAATTGTCTATAATTCAAGCACAATCTTTTTTTTATTTTTTTAAATTTACTTTTATTTTTTATTATTAGTTACATTTTATTAACTCTGTATCCCAGCTGTATCCCATTCCCTTATTCCCTCCCAATCCCATTCTCCCTCCCTCATCTCCTCCCTGCCCATTTCCAAGTCCACTGATAGGGGAGGACCTCCTGCCCTTTCATCTGACCCTAGCTTATCAGGTATCTTCAGGTCTGGCTGCAAAGTCCTCCTCTGTGGCCTAGCAGGACTGTTGCCCCTTGGAGGGTGGGGAGGTCAAAGAGCCAGTCATTGAGTTCCTGTTAGAAATAGTCCTTGTTCCCCTCACTATGGGAAACCAATTGGTTACTGAGCTACCACAGGCTACATCTGAGCAGAGGTTCTAGGTTATATCCATACATGGTCCTTGGTTGCATGTCAGTCTCAGAAAAGACCCTGTGCCCAGATATATTTGGTCCCTGTGAAACTCCTATCCTTTCCATGTCATACTAACTCCCCTTCTTTCAAATGATTCCCTACACTCTGCCAAACGTTTGGTTATGAGTCTTACTATCTGCATTGAAACACTGCTAGGTAGAGTCTTTCAGATGCCTACTGTGGTAGACTCCTGACATACATCCAATGCACATCCCGTTTGTCTTTCTTTTTTTTATTATTTTTTTTATTATTCTCATTAGTTACATTTTGTTAATTCTGTATCCCAGCTGTATCCCTCATTACCTCCCCAATCCCACCCTACCTCCCTCATCTCCTCCCTGCCCCTTTCCAAGTCCACTGATAGGGGAGGACCTCCTCCCCTTTCATATGACTCCGTTTTGTCAGGTATTTTCAGGACTGGCTGCAAAGTCCTCCTCTGTGGCCTAACAGTACCGCTCCTCCCTTGGGAGGTGGGGAGGTCAAAGAGCCAGTCATTGAGTTCCTGTTAGAAATAGTCCTTGCTCCCCTTACTATGGGAAGCCTGATTACTGAGCTATCATGGGTCACATCCAAGCAGAGGTTCTAGGTTTTATCCTCTCATGGTCTTTGGTTGAGTGTCCATCTCAGAAAAGACCCTGTGCCCAGATATGTTTGGTCCTTGTGGAGCTCCTATCCTTTCCACATCAAACTCCCCTTCTTTCATATGATTCCCTGCACTCTGACGAAGGTTTGGTTATGAGTCTTAGTATCTACTTTGGAACACTGCTAGGTAGAGTCTTTCAGATGCTTTCTGTGGTAGACTCCTGTCATACATTCAATGCATATCCCATTTGTCTTTCTAAATGAGGATTGATCATCATCACTCATGTTCGCTTTCTTGATTACCTTCTTTAGGTGTATAGATTTCATTATGTTTATCATATCTTTTAGGTCTATATAAGCGAGTATATTCCATGTTTGTCTTTCTCCTTCTGGGATACTTCACTCAGAATGATCTTTTCTAGATCCCACCATTTGCCTACAAATTTCATGATTTCCTCTTTTTTGATTGCTGAGTAGTATTCCACTGTGGAAAAATACCACAATTTCTGTACCCATTCCTCCGTTGACGGACATCTGGGTTGTTTCCAGGTTCTGGCTATTACAAATAAAGCTGCTAAAAACATGGTTGAGCAAATGTCCTTATTGCGTACTTGAAAAAATTTTGGGTATATGCCTAGCAGTGGTATAGTTGGGTATTGGGAAGCACTATTTCTAATTGTCTGAGAAAGTGCCAGATTGACTTCCAAAGTGGTTGTACCAGTTTATATTCCCACCAGCAATGGAGGAGGGTTCCCCTTTCTCCACAACAGTTTTTCATCTTGACCATTCTGATGGGTGTAAGGTGAAATCTCAGGGTCGTTTTGATTTGCATTTCCCTAATGGCTAATGACGTTGAGCATTTCTTTAAGTGTTTCTCTGCCATTCGATATTCCTCTACAGAGAATTCTCTGTTTAGCTCTGTTCCCCATTTTTTAATTGGATGACTTGGACTGTTGCTTTTCAGCTTCTTTAGTTCTTTATATATACTGGATATGAGTCCTCTGTCAGATAAAGGGTTGGTGAAGATTCTTTCCCAATCTGTAGGCAGTCGTTTTGTTTTAATGACGGTGTCCTTTGCTTTACAGAAGCTTTTCAGTTTCATGAGGTCCCATTTATTGATTGTTGCTCTTAAAGCCTGTGCTGTTGGAGTTCTTTTCAGAAAGTTGTCTCCTGTGCCAATGATTTCTAGGCTGTTCCCCACTTTTTCTTCTAACAGATTTAGCATATCTGGTTTTATGTTGAGGTCTTTGATCCACTTAGAGTTTAGTTTTGTGCAGGGTGATAAATGTGGATCTATTTTCATTTTTCTGCATGTAGACATCCAATTAGACCAGCACCATCTGTTGAAGGTGCTATCTTTTTTCCATTGAATGGTTTTGGCTGCTTTGTCAAAAATCGAGTATTCATAGGTACATGGGTTTATTTCTGGGTCTTCTATTCGGTTCCATTGATCCTCCTTTCTATTTCTATGCCAATACCATGCAGTTTTTATTACTATTGCTCTGTAGTACTGCTTGAGATCGGGGATGGAGATACCTCCAGATGATCTGTTGTTGTACAGGGTTGTGTTGGAGATTCTGGGTTTTTTCTTTCTCCATATGAAGCTGAGAATCTTTTTTTCAAGGTCTGAAAAGAATTGAGTTGGAATTTTGATGGGAATTGCATTGAATCTGTACATTGCTTTTGGCAGGATGGCCATTTTCACAATATTAATCCTACCAATCCATGAGCACGGGAGATCTTTCCATCTTGAGATCTTCTTCAATTTCTTTCTTCAGAGACTTGAAGTTTTTCTCAAACAGGTCTTTCACTTGTTTAATTAATGTTACCCCAAGGTACTTTATGTTATTAGGGGCTATTGTGAAGGGTGTTGTTTCCCTAATTTCTTTCTCAGCCCTTTTGTCTTTTGTGTAAAGGAGGGCTTCTGATTTTTTTGAGTTGATTTTGTACCCTGACACTTTGCTGAAGGTGTTTATCAGCTGACGGAGTTCTCTGATTGAATTTTTGGGGTCACTCAAATATACTATCATATCATCTGTGAATAGTGACACTTTGACCTCTTCCTTTCCGATTTGTATCCCCTTGATCTCCTTTAGTTGTCTTATTGCTCTGGCTAGGACTTCAAGTACTATGTTGAAGAGACATGGAGAGAGTGGGCAGCCTTGTCTTGTCCCTGATTTCAGTGGGATTGATTTAAGTTTCTCTCCATTGAGTTTGATGTTGACTGTTGGCTTGCTGTATATTGCCTTTACTATGTTTCAGTATGTGCCTTGTATCCCTGATCTCTCCAAGACTTTAAACATGAATGGGTGTTGGACTTTGTCAAATGCTTTTTCGGCGTCCAAGGAGATGATCATGTGGTTTTTCTCCTTCAGTTTGTTCATGTGGTGGATTACATTGATGGATTTCTGTATGTTGAACCACCCTTGCATGCCTGGGATGAAGCCTACTTGGTCATGGTGGATGATATCTTTGATGTGTTCTTGGATTCTTTTTGCAAGTATTTTATTGAGTATTTTTGCATCAATATTCATAAGAGAGATAGGTCTGAAGTTCTCTTTTTATGTTGGGTCTTTGTGTGGTTTGGGTATGAGGATGACTGTGGCTTCATAGAATGAGTTTGGTAGTGTTCCTTCTGTTTCTATTTTGTGGAATAGTTTGAGGAGAATTGGTATTAGCACTTCTTTGAAGGTCTGGTGGAATTCTGCGCTGAAACCATCAGGCCCAGGGCTTTTTTTGGAGGGGAGACTGTTAATGACTGTTTCAATTTTCTTGGGGGATATAGGGCTATTCAGTCTTTCTACCTGATCTTGACTTAATGTTGTAGATGGAATCTATCAAGAAAATTGTCCATTTCGTTTAGATTTTCAAATTTTGTGGCGTATAGGCTTTTGTAGTATGACGTAATGATTGTTCGGATTTCTTCGGTGTCTGTAGTTATGTCCTCCATTTCATGTCTGATTTTGCTGATTTGGATGGATTCTCTCTGCTTTTTAGTTAGCTGGGCTAAGGGTTTGTCTATCTTGTTGATTTTTTCAAAGAGCCAGCTTTTTGTTTCATTGATTCTTTGGATAGTTTTATTTGTTTCTAATTGATTAATTTCAGTCCTGAGTTTGATTATTTCCAGCCTTCTGCTCCTCTTGGGTGTATCTGCTTCTTTTTTTTTTTCTAGAGTTTTCAGTTGGACCATTAAGTTACTTGTATGTGATGTTACAAATTTCTTCTTGAAGGCACTTAGTTCTATAAATTTTCCTCTGAGCACTGCTGTCAATGTGTCCCATAAATTTGGGTATGTTGTGCCTTCATTTTCATTGAGTTCTAGGAAGTCTTTAATTTCTTTCCCCATTTCTTCCTTAACCCAGCTATCATTGAGTAACAAGTTGTTCAGTTTCCATGTGTGTGTAGGTTTTTGGCTATTTCCATTGTTGTTGATGTCCAGCTTTATTCCATGGTGGTCCGATAGAATACAATGAATTATCTCAATCTTTTTATATCTGTTGAGGCTTGCTTTGTGACCAACTATATAGTCTATTTTGTAGAAGGTTCCATGAGGTGCTGAAAAGAAGGTATACTCTTTTGAGTTATGGAGGAAAGATCTGTAGATGTCTATTAGGTCCATTTGATTTAGGGTCTCTGTAAGTGTTTTTATTTCCCTATTTGGTTTCTGTCTAGTTGATCTGTCCCTTGGTGAGAATGGGGTGTTGAAGTCACCCACTATTAGGGTATTGTGATCAATGTGTGCTTTAAGCTTTAATAATGTTTCATTTATGAATGTAGGTGCTCTTGTATTTGGGGCATAGATGTTTAGAATTGTGATGTCTTCTTGGTGAATTTTTCCTTTGATGAAAATGTAGTGCCCCTCTATGTCTTTTTTGATTAGTTTTGGTTGAAAATCTATTTTATTAGATATTAGGATAGCCACTCCTGCTTGTTTTTTGGGTCCATTTGCTTGGAAAACTGTTTTCCAGCCTTTTACTCTGAGGTAATGTTTATCTTTGTTGCGTAGGTATGTTTCTTGGATGCAGCAGAATGTTGGTTCCTGTTTCCGTACCCATTCTGTTAGCCTGTGTCTTTTTATTGGAGAGTTGAGTCTATTGATGTTGATAGATAATAATGACCATTGAATGTTATTTTCTATTATTGTGGAGTTGGCGATGTTACTGTGAATCATTGCTTGTTTGCTTTTGATTTTTTTTGGAAATTATCTTTAACCTATGTTTTCTTGGGTGTATTTGTTTTCATTGGATTGGAATTTTCCTTCTAGTATCTTCTGTAGGGCTGGGTTGCTGTTCAAATATTGCTTAAATTTAGTTTTGTCATGGAATATTTTATTTTCTCCATCTATGTTGATTGAAAGCTTTGCTGGGTAAAGTAGTCTAGGTTGGCATCTGTGGTCCCTTAGGGCCTGGATGATATCTCCCCAGGCCCTTCTGGCTTTCATAGTTTCTGATGAGAAGTCCGGCGTGATTCTGATAGGTTTGCCTTTATATGTTACTTGGCCTTTTTCCTTTGCTGCTTTTAGTATCTTTTCTTTGTTCTGTAGATTAAGTGTTTTGACTATGATGTGGCGTGAGGCGTTTCTTCTCTGGTCTAGTCTATTTGGTGTTCTGTAGGCCTCTTGTATATTTGTGGACATCTCTTTCTTTAGGTTGGGAAAATTTTCTTCTATGATTTTCTTGAAAATATTTTCTGGACCTTGTAGCCTGTACTCCTCTTCTTCTTCAATTCCTATTATTCTTAGATTTTGCCGTTTCATGGCATCCTTGATTTTTTGGATGGTTTGTGTTTGGGATTTTTCTGATTTTATTTTTCTTTGAGAGAAGTATCAATTTCTGTGAGTGTATCTTCAGCACCCGAGATTCTCTCTTCCATCTCTTGTATTCTATTAGTGATGCTTACCTTTGTGATTCCTCTTTTCTCTAAGTTCTTCAGTTCCAGGGTTTTCTCTTTTTGTGTTTTCTTTATTGATTCTAATTCTATTTCATGTCTTGCAACATTTCCTTCATCTGTTTGAGTGTGGATTCCTGTGTCTCCAAGATGGTCTCTATTTTTTTGTTTGTTTCCTTTCTTAGTGCCTCTGCTTCTGCCTCCAATTGTTTGGCTATATTTGCATGTATTTCTTTAAGAGCTTCTTTGTTCACTTCGTTTTTCTTTGTTTCTATTTGGGAAGCCAAATCTTTAAGGGATTTTTTTTTTTTGTATCCTCTTTAACTGTTTGAATCTCTATGACTATTTCTCTAAGAGATTTGCTGGTTTCCTCTTTATGTGCCTCAAATAACTGGATAATCATAGCTTTAAAATCATTTTCTTGTGTTTCTGCTGAGTTGGAGTGTCCAATAATTTTTGAGGTTGCCGGTGAAGCCATGATATCTTGATTTGCTTTGGTTGTGTTCTTTTGCCGACCTCTGGCCATTTGGTTATCCATAGTGTTCACTGTCTGTTCCTGGCTTCTGCAGGTCAGACTGGCTTTTCTCTGGTATCTGGAGAATTCTTCAGGAAAATGGGTGAGGTCTAGTGGTTTCAGTGTGCGCGTTGGTTATTCAGCTATACCTGTAGAAGGAAAGTTCACAGGGGCAGAAGGACAAATGTGGGGTAGTGTGTGTTTGAGCGTGTGCTTGTGGGTGTGTCCTAAGGGACAGGGTGTTGGTGAATGAAGAGGCCTTCAGTGTGTGAAAGGGGTGCCCTGCAGGCACTGAAGTTGTTGCAGGCGCTAAGGGAAGCACCATTAAAGAATGTGAGCGTGTATTGATTTTACAAGTCTGCTGGTCTTTGGTGTCTATTCATCTGGTTTTCTGCCACTTAGGTGTTGGATGGCCCATACAATCACTGGCTGGGCAGCCCTGTGTATTCCGTGCTGCCACTTGCAGACTTGGGGGTCTGGGAAGGGTTCTACTGTGGCTCTGAGTCTCTGTGGCTAGCACTGTACTGGGCATACGCTCTGGCAGGGCGGTGCGTGCACTCCTGCAGAGCCGGGTGGTGGTGGTATGGGGGGGGGTGTTCCGCGGGTCAAGAGCTCGGCGAGAGGGCCCTAGGTGGGGTGTGTTCTCCTCTCAGTGGTGGCCTTCAGCAGGTCGTTACTGCTCTCCGCTGCGGCTGCAGGGTCTGGAGCCCTGCCTCCCTGCCTCCGCCCATCTTGGGTCCCAGACACTGAGCTTTGTGGCTTTGGTATCCAGGAAGAATTATATTGTGGATCTGAGTCTCTGTGGTTAGCTCTCATTGGTTAGAGCTCTGTGATTGGGCCTGCGCTCCTCCTATGAGGAGGTTTCTGGGGTTATTGCACTCTGGCCGCTTGGGACATGAGCTCCACTGCACTTCCTGCTGAGGTCTAGCTCAGGATGACATTGGCGGGATGGGGGAGGGGATGCTCCACGGGTCCTGAGGGCCCTGAGTGGGACATGTGTCCAAGGAGGGAGGGGATGGGTGTTCAACGGGTGGTTACAGCAGACCGCAGCTGTAAGGGACCCGGAGCACTGTCTCTGCTGCCTTGATCTCCCAGATGTGAGCTTTGCGCTCAGCTGCCTGGTGCTGTGTGCAGGTTTCCCCTCAGGAGGCCCGGACAAGGGAAGCGCCCTATTTCCTTCCCGGAGAAGTCCGTGCCCGATCTAAATCTACAAGCACTCCACGTTTCTGTGGTGTCCCCTCTCCTTTAGAAAGCCCAAAAGTCCAAATTCTCGCTTCGATTGACTCTCCACTCACCAATTCCAGAGATTCATGTCTTCTGCCTCTCCAAAACGGTGTGCTCTGCTTGCCGCCATCTTGGAGTTCCACTTCTGTGTCTCGTTTGTCTTTCTAAGTTAGGACTGATCATCTTACCCCGGGTCTGCTTTCCTCTTTATCTTCTTTAGGTATATAGATTTCATTATGTTTATCATATCTTGTAGTTCTATATAAGTGAGTATATACCATGTTTGTCTTTCTCCTTCTGGGATACTTCACTCAGAATGATCTTTTCTAGATCCCACCATTTGCCTGCAAATTTCATGATTTCCTCTTTTTTGATTGCTGAGTAGTATTCCATTGTGTAAAAATACCACAATTTCTGTATCCATTCCTCTGATGATGGACATCTGGGTTGTTTCCAAGTTCTGGCTGTTACAAATAAAGCTGCTACAAACATGGTTGAGCAAATGTCCTTTTTGTGTACTTGAGTAAACTTTGGGTATATACCTAGCAGTGGTATAGCTGGGTCTTGTGGAAGCGCCATTCCTAATTGTTTGAGAAAGTGCCAGATTGACTTCCAAAGTGGTTGTACCAATTTACATTTCCACCAGCAATGGAGGAGGGTTCCTCTTTCTCCACAACCTCACCAGCATGTGCTGTCACATGAGGTTTTATCTTGGCCATTCTGATGGTTGTAAGGTGAAATCTCAGGGTCATTTTGATTTGCATTTCCCTAATGGCTAATGAGATTGAGCATTTCTTTAAGTGTTTCTCTGCCATTCAATATTCCTCTATTGAGAATTCTCTGTTTAGCTCTATTCCCCATTTTTTAATTGGATTACTTGGTTTGTTGCTTTTCAGCTTCTTTTTCTTTTAAGTTTTATTTTTTTCTTATCAGTTACATTTTATTAACTCTGTATCCCAGCCGTGTCCCGTTTCCTTATTCCTTCCCACTCCCACCCTCCCTCCCTCATCTCCACCCTGCCCTTTTCCAAGTCCACTGATAGGGGAGGACCTCCTGCCCTTTCATCTGACCCTGTTTTATCAGGTATCTTCAGGACTGGCTGCAAAGTCCTCCTCTGTGGCCTAACAGGAGTGCTCCTCCCTTGGGGGGTGGGGAGGTCAAAGAGTCAGCCATTGAGTTCCTGTTAAAAATAGTCCTTGTTCCCCTTACTATGGGAAACCAATTGGTTACTGAGCTACCACGGGCTACATCCGAGCATAGGTTTTAGGTTATATCCATACATGGTCCTTGGTTGAATATCAGTCTCAAGTTCTTTATGTATACTGGATATTAGCCCTGTGTCAGATAAAGGGTTGGTGAAGATGCTTTCCCAATCTGTAGGCATTCATTTTGTTTTGATGACAGTGCCCTTGGCTTTACAGAAGTTTTTCAGTTTCATGAGGTCCCATTTACTGATTGTTGATCTTAGAGCCTGTGCTGTTGGTGTTCTGTTCAGAAAGTTGTCTTCTGTGCCAATGAGTTCTAGGCTGTTCCCCTCTTTTTCTTCTAACCTATTTAGAGTATCTGGTTTTATGTTGAGGTCTTTGATCCACTTGGACTTTAGTTTTGCGCAGGGTGATAAATATGGATCTATTTTCATTTTTCTGCATGTAGATATCCAGTTGGACCAGCACCATTTGTTGAAGATGCTGTCTTTTTCTCATTGAATGGTTTTGGATTCTTTGTCAAAAATTGAGTATTCATAGGTGTGTGAGTTTATTTCTGGGTCTTCTATTCAGTTCCATTGATCCTCTTTTCTGTTTTTATTACTATTGCTCTGTAGTACAGCTTGAGATCGGGATGGAGATACCTCCAGATGATCTGTTGTTGTACAGGATCGTTTTGGAGATTCTGTTTTTTTTTTTTTTTTTTGTTTTGTTTTGTTTTGTTTTTGTTTTTTGTTTTTTGTTTTTTTGTTTTTTTTTTGTTGTTGTTGTTTTTTGTCGTTGTTTCTCCATATGAAGCTGAGAATCTTTTTTTCAAGGTCTGTAAAGAATTGAGTTGGTATTTTGATGGGAATTGCATTGAATCTGTAGATTGCTTTTGGCAGGATGGCCATTTTCACAATCCTACCAATCCATGAGCACGGGAGATCTTTCCATCTTCTGATATCTTCTTCAATTTCTTTCTTCAGAGACTTGAAGTTTTTCTCAAACAGGTCTTTCACTTGTTTAGTTAGCGTCACCCCAAGGTACTTTATGTTTTTAGTGGCTATTGTGAAAGGTGTTGTTTCCCTCATTTCTTTCTCGGCCCTTTGTTTTTTTTTTGGTACAATGGAGGGCTTTTGAGTTTTTTGAGTTGATATTATATCCAGCCACTTTGCTGAAGGTCTTTATCAGCTGAAGGAGTTTTCTGATTGAATTTTTGGGGTCGCTTAAGTATATTATCATGTCATCTGCGAATAGTGACACTTTGACCTCTTTATTTCCAATTTGTATCCCCTTGATCTCCTTTAGTTGTCTTATTGCTCTGGCCAGGACTTCAAGTACTATGTTGAAGAGACATGGAGAGAGTGGACAGCCTTGTCTTGTCCCTTATTTCAGTGGGATTAATTTAAGTTTCTTTCCATTGAGTTTGTTGTTGGCTATAGGCTTGCTGTATATTGCCTTTTCTATGTTTAGGTATGTCCCTGATCTCTCCAAGACTTTAAACAGGAATGGGTGTTGGACTTTGGACTTTGTCAAATGCTTTTTCAGCATCTAAGGAGATGATCATGTGGTTTTTCTCCTTCAGTTTGTTCATGTGGTGGATTACATTGGTGGATTTCCATATTTTGAACCACCCTTGCATAGCTGGGATGAAGCCTACTTGGTCATGGTGGATGATATCTTTGATGTGTTCTTGGATTCTTTTTGCAAGTATTTTATTGAGTATTTTTGCATCAATATTCATAAGAGAGATAGGTCTGAAGTTCTCTTTTTATGTTGGGTCTTTGTGTGGTTTGGGTATGAGGGTGACTGTCGCTTCATAGAATGAGTTTGGTAATGTTCCTTCTGTTTCTATTTTGTGGAATAGTTTGGAAAGAATTGGAGTTAGCTCTTCTTTGAAGGTCTGGTAGAATTCTGCACTGAATTCACCTGGCCCAGGGCTTTTTTTCGAAGGGAGACTGTTGGTGACTGCTTCTATTTTCTTGGAGGATATAGGACCATTCAATTTTTCTACCTGATCTTGACTTAATTTTCATAGACGGAATCTATCAAGAAAATTGTCCATTTCTTTTAGATTTTCGAATTTTGTGGCATATAGGCCTTAAACTCAAAAGAGTATACCTTCTTTTCAGCACCTCAGGGAAACTTCTCCAAAGTAGATCATATAGTTGGTCACAAAGCAAGCCTCAACAGATACAAGAAGATTGAAATAATCCCCTGTATTCTATCTGACCACCATGGACAAAAGCTGGATCTCAACAACAATGGAATTAGAAAAAAGCCTACAACCACATGGAAACTGAACAACTTGCTGCTCAATGATAGCTGGGTTAAGGAAGAAATAAAGAAAGAAATTAAAGACTTCTTAGAATTCAATGAAAAGGAAGGTAAAACATACTCTAATTTATGGGACACAATGAAAGCAGTGCTCAGAGGAAAATTCACAGAACTAAGTGCCTTTAAAAAGAAATTTGTTACATCTCATACAAGCAACTTAATGGCCCAACTGAAAGCCCTAGAGAGAAAAAAAGCAAATACACCCAAGAGGAGCAGATGGCTGGAAGTAATCAAACTCAGGGCTGAAATCAATCAATTAGTAACAAATGAAACTATTCAAAGAATCAATGAAACCAAGAGCTGGTTCTTTGAGAAAATCAACAAGATAGACAAACCTTTAGCCAAACTAACTAAAAGCAGAGAGAATCTATCCAAATCAGCAAAATCAGAAATGAAAAGGGGGACATAACTACAGGCCCATTCTTTTGGAAGGCAAATAGAGCAGATATAAACATAGTAATAGCCTATTAAACATTTTGTCGAATGTGTTAAAATAATCCTGTTCATTTTTGCTCAGAAAATTATGTAATTCATTGGCATAAATATACCACCAATTGCTAATCTGGGCAGGAAAAATTCTACAAAGTCCCATTCATAGATGAAGAGCTACAGCTAGGTGGTCAATGCCTGCTGAGAAAGGGATAATCAGCTGTGGGTGAGACTCACATAGCATGTTAAATTCTAAATGCTCAAAGCTGGTCATATGTACACACTCACAATTATAAATGGACTCAGTAGATTGTGTTAGGTGTATATAAAACACAAGTACATCATGAATTTTTGAGAAAGACAAGAAGAAATGGAGATATTGAGGAGAGAGGAATGGATGGCTACAACACAAAGGAGCTATTTGTGTCTGAAGTTCCCAAAATATTTTAAGTTGAAGTATTATTTAATGCAACAAATATTCCAGAATACTATTAAATATACAATTTTCAAAGTTATGCTATTTACTTATCTGTTTTAGCAATAAGAATATTTAGAATGATTTCTGTGTCTTGTATCTTTTCATAGCTATCTTATGAAATATACTAAACTCTTAAAATCATAAATTTGTATACTTTTGACATTGGTATTTCATCTGTTTCATATATATCAGTGTATACCCTGCTTCTCACTATATGGATGCATGAACTAATGCATATGTATGTTTATATATAAACATATATAAATGTATATAATATGGTAGGTATTATCATTCACATCACTGTGTACCCACATTATTTAACATTACTTAATAAATACATAAAATTGCTAATATTACTTTGCTCAAAACTCATTTACATAGTCTTAAAATGGATTTCTCTTAAATCCAAGAAAAGTTGCTGATATCTTGAGAAACAGCCTTGATAAAATTTAGGTATTGCAAGAGGATAATTCCATTAAAAAATAATTAAATGAATGACATTTACAGACTTTGTGCACATTCTACTATTGGGCTATACCACCAGCCATATTATTCCTTTTAAGTTTTCTAAAGGTTTGTCAAAATACGAAGCATATTCCACATGAACAGTGACAAGCAATGGGCTACCTGCTACAATCAAACACCCAGGTTTGACGTAAATTACTACATTTTAACATTCAAACAATGTATTATAATAAGAGAGGTAAAACACTTAGTGTTCCCTCAAGAATAAAATATGAGTTGAGAAATTTATATCTGTAGCACACGAAGGTCTTTTATATAAATTTCTTTTTCCTGATAAAGTTTTTGATAACGAAAAAATCAAGACCTTGCTTTTGTAAATCTAAAAAAACAAATTTAACTTTGTAAAATATGGGAGCAACTAAAAGTAGAAAAGTCCAGCATGTCTTTTTGTTATGGCAACAGCTGCATTTTTTTTTAATTTGAATACATTTTAGTAAGTTAAAGGATGGTATATAATCTATTATTAGATTTTGAAATATATGATATATAAAATGAATATTTATTGACTACACTAAATTATGCCAATTGAATTAATCTGGTGGCTGGTGTGAAAACCTTGCACACTGGAAATTTTCAGGAATGTATGTAGGTGATCTAAATGAGAACTCCTCCTAATGAATGATCCAGAGTCTCCAGTGGCCATCTCTTGAGGCTTGGCAAGGCTTGCAGTGGCGGGAATGGGTTGCATTTAACTAAATTGTTCTACAAGGAAGTCCCATGAAAATCGCAAAATCCTAAGACAAGGGGTTGCTCTCCTCAAACCGACAGCAGAGCACCATTGCTGAGGACAACATCCGCACAGCTCACTGAACACGGAGAAGTCAAGCTGGCTCGTATGGGGGTTGCCACTCTCACATTTTAGTCTCTGGTGCAAGACATCACTCTGCAGGCTCGCAAAGGAGAAATATGGACTCTAAGCCAGCCAAAAAACCTTTGTCCTACAATCTGTCCTGCCTGAAAAACATGCTAGGGCAATGGTGGCACAAAGTTTGTGGGAAAAGCCAACCAGATTCTTATTTGACTTCACGCCCACTCCGTGAGAAGGAACCCATACCAAACACTGTTGGGGAAACCAAGAACCAGAGACTAGAAAACTCAGAGTGTTAGGATAAAACAAAACACTAATTGCCAAAGGGGGGAAAAAGGTATTAATAAAATGACTCCTAGTGATACTCTGCTATATTCATAGATAAGTGCTTTATCCAATTATCTTTAGAGAAGATTCCTTTAGCAGGAAATGGAACTAAATACGGAGACTCACAGCCAGACATTCTGAAGAAAGAAAGAGTCTAAATCGGTATTATCCTGCAAATCCCTCCTCTCAGAACTCAGGGAATCCTGCAGAAGAGGAAGCAGAACAATTCTAAGAGTCAGAGGGGATGGAGAACACCAGGAGAATGAAGCCTTCTAAATCAACTAAGCAAGACCTCTGAGCTCCCAAGGGCTAAAGCAGCAAGTACAGGGCCTCCATAGGCCTCCATCAGGTCCTTTGTTATACATTATGGATATTAGCTGAGTATTTTTATTTTCTGACTATAAGAATAAATGAGTGGATATCTGACTCTTTTGACTGCTCTTGAGACAATTTTCCTCCTGTTGGGTTGTTGTGTCCAACTTAGATATCAAAGTTTTTGCTTCATCTTATATTTTATTTTGTCATGTTTGGTTTCTACCTCTTAGAAGCCTCTTCTTTTCTAGTGAAAGACAGAAATGGCGTAAAGTGGGAGTGGAGGAGAGGTGGGAAAGATTTTTGGGAGAAAAAGGGAGCAAATGCCTGTGTGCTCCATCTTGGGTTAAACAGTGAGCCTTAAATCTGTCAGGTTAACGTGGGAACATTAATAGTTTGATTTATTTCATATAATGGTATTTTGAAAAAAAAAAGTATCATCCTCAATAGTCACCTCATTTAGGGGTTAAAAGAAGTTCCAGAAGAAGGGAAACTTAATTGAATTACTCTCTTTTATGTGCTTAATTTTTATTATTTCTTTAGGAATTTGCACATTTTGACGATTTTCCCTTCCACTCTTCACACATCCACCCCTTCCTTACCCACTGAACTTCATGGTTTTTTCTTCAATTCCTGTTAAGGCCTATTTGTGATGCTAAAATGTTTTTGGGTGTGTTGGCTTTGAGTGGCCTGTAGCTGACTTATCAAGACCAAGACCGTACTTTTAGAGAACCCTGAATGTCCTTCTTCCAGAACCTGCCAATTATCAATAGCTACTTATCTAAAGGCTTGACTGGCTAAAGCTTGCGCAGATTTTGTGCATCCTGCCCCAACCACTGTGAGTACAGAATACACTTTATCTATTTATTTATTTATTTATTTATTTATTTATTTATTTATTTATTTTTCTCTCTATCTATCTATTTATTTATTTATTTTTAGTCAACTATCACCTCTGGCTCTTAAACACTTTTCTGGCCATCTTTTGTAACAATCCTTGAGCCTTTGGGGAAGGGGGTGAAATATCCGTGTTCCATTTAGGGTTGAGCAGTCTATGGTCTCTTATTCTCCAAACATTGCCCTATTGTGTGTCTGTGTTAATCACCGTGTACTGTACACAGAAGCTTGTTTTATAAGGATGGTCAATATTTATTGATCTGTGGGTGTAACAATAAGTTGTTAGGAGTTGGTATGATACTCAGTCCATTTAGGGCTGTAATAGTAGTAGCTTCTTTCCGAGGTTACATGACTTGTCTAGCTCTACATTCTTGGCCTAGTAGCAGTGCAAGGTACATTCTACAGTTAGGCATCTATCATACTTGCCACCATGTTTGGACCCTTTTTCCTTGTAAATCCTTACATGGTTTACTTTATTGTGTAATTCAAATCTGTTTAATTGCTACTTTCCATTTTCCAATCCCTTCTTGTATGTCTTCCTTTTTTTTCTGCATTATTGTCCTCTCACAACAGTAGCTGCTCCATTATTTAAATGTTCTTTTCTCTGTTTTCTCTGGTCTGACTAGCACTGTAGAAACTTTTTCTTACTTAATGCATTTCTATTAATACTTAGCACAATTCAGAGTTCAGATATGTCTGCTGAGTGAGTAAATAAAAGAAGATGTTATTGCCACACAGAGTAAAAGATTTCCACTTAGCCTATCCTAAATTTATCTTGGCTGAGTGGAAAGTAGGTAGAGAAAAGAATCTTGCATAGACACAAAAACAGTTGTCTGACCAGGAGGAATCATTAAATTTAATAGCTGTAGTCAGATACCGAAAGTTTGAAGAATTATTGTAGAATACTTTTCTCTATCTTTCCTCCTCACAGTGAACTGAGTTTCCTTAAATTAGAAGAATCTGATTTAAGAAATCTGCTTCTTGGAGTCTACTAAACTGTTTGATAAACAATGGACTTGGTATTGAAGACTATTTTCTAAATAATGTGTATAATTCAGCTACAAAAGTATGTAGTACCATGAGTAAAGATGAGTAATCTGTGTTTAAATTTCATAAATGTTTCCTAATAAGTACTTGATGAACCTCCAATATCTGTACTTACCTGAGCTTATGTGGCTCCCATCAGCTCTTTTGTCCTTTTTGTTAGAATATTCTGATAGAATTAATAACTATGGATCCACGAATACTGCATTTTTTACCAGTTCAAAACAGCTTGCCTGGGTATAGCAAAGTACATTGAAATAAATTTTGTTGCATATTTTTTTTCAGAATCTTTTTTTCTCTCTTGATAAAACACATTTTATGATTCCAGACTTTTTCTTTAAAAAGTTGGGTTGATATGTGAGACAAAAGTGAAAAAAAATGAAATAAAACATTCAATTTCTTTTTTCCTTGAAGAAGTTTCAGTAGGTTTTAAAATATTTTTCAAGGCCCTGTTGCTGAGAACAACACCCACACAACTCATTGAACATGGATGGGGTCAAGCTGCTGCCAACAAAGAACCTTCCCCCTTATGTTCTGGTGTCTTTGGTATAAAAGGAGACACTCTGCTGGCTACCAAAAGAGAAACATGTGCGCCCATCCAGCCTCAAAACCTTTGATGTACAATTTGCCCTGCCTGCAAAATGAGCTGGGTCAAAGCTGACACAAAGCTTTTCAAAATCACCAACCAAAGTCTGATTTGACTTATTCCCACTGCCTGAAATGGAACCTATGCCTGACACTGCATAAGCAAGAACCAGACTAGAAAACCAGAACCCCTAAGGTAAAACCAAATACTACTGGCCTTTTGGGAAAAAATAGTAAGAAAACAACTTGCAGTGATATTCTGCTATATTTGTATATCAGTGCCTTATTCAGTCATCATCAGAGAAGTTTCTTCTGCAGCATATGGGAACAAATACAGAGGCCCACGGTCGAACTTTATACAGAGAGTGAGAGTTCTTGGAAGACTCAGCTATGAGTTGGATATGTCTAGTATATCCCTCTACTCAGAGCTCAGGGAAGCCCATGGAAGTGGAGTTTAATAGCAAGACCGTGATGTAGAATAGTAGAAGAACAAGGGCCTATGGGACAAGTGGATGAGGCTTTATGAACTCACAGAGCCTGAAGCAGCAAGCACGGGGTCTGAACAGGTTTATATCAGGCCCTCTGTATATATGTTATGGCTTTCAGTTAAGCGGTTTTATGGGACTCCAGAGTGTGTTAACAAGTGGAATTGTGATTCTTGTCCCTCTAAGGAGATACTGAGCAACTCTTAGCCAAATTTTGGGCAGAGTACAGGAAACCTTATGGAAGAAGAAGGAGCTAGAAAGACCTGGAGGAGACAGGAATTCCACAAGAAGACCAACAAAGCCAAAAACCTGGGCCCAGGGGCCCTACAGAGAACTGTACTCCAACCACGGACCATGCATAGATAGACCTTAGATCCCCTACTCAGAAGAAGCCCAGAAGCTGCTCAGATTCCAAGTGGATTCCCTAGTAAGGGGAGCAGGGGCTCTCTCTGGCATGAACTCAGTGGCTTACTCTTTGATACCTGTCCCTAGGGGGTGCAGCCTTGTCAGGCCACAGAGGAAGATGATGCAGCCATTCCTGATGAGACCTGATAGGCTAAGGTCAGATAGAAAGGGAGGAGGACTATTTAATTGATTTACCTATTCTTGATTCAGCTTTGGCAAGTGGAATCAATCAAAAAATTGTCCATTTCATTTAGATTTTCAAATTTTGTGGTGTATAGGCTTTTGAAGTAAGACCTAATTTTTGCTTGGATTTCCTGAGTGTCTGTTGTTATGTTCCCATCTTCATTTCTGATTTTGTTGATTTGGATAGTTTCTCTCTGCCTTTTAGTTAGTTTGCTAAGGGTTTGTCTATATTGTTGATTTTCTAAAATAACTAGCTCTCGGTTTCATTGATGAGACTGATACTCCAAACAAGGTCCATGCATGGAGATAACTTAGAACCCCTGCACAGAAGTAGCCCAAGGCACCTCAGTATGCAAGAGGGTTCTCCAATAATAGGGGACCATAATAATAATAGGACTAGGGACCATCTCTGACATGAAATCATGTGCTGGCTCTTTGTTCACCTCCACCTGAGCAGGGAGCAGCCTTACCAGTCCACAGAGGAAGACAATGCAGCCAGTTCTGAGAGACCTAATAGACTGTGGTCAGATCGAAGCAGAGAAGGACCTCCCCTATCATTGGTCTGGGGGAGGGGCATAGAAGAAGAAGAGGGAGGAAGGGTGAGATTGGGAGAGGATGGGGGAGGGGACTAGAGCTGGGATACAAAGTGAATAAACTGTAACTAATAAAAAAAAGAAAAAAAAAAAGAAAGGGAGGAGGTCCTCCCCTATGTGGGAACTAGGGAAGGGGCATAGGGGGACAAGAGGGATGGTGGGTGCGACTAGGAGGAGACAAAGGTGGGGGCCACGGTGGGGCTGGCTACAAAGTGAATAAATTGAAATAAGTTAGTTAATTAATCTAAAAAGAAAAAATCAGGAGTCATTTTCATGACACGGGTGAGTAGAGGGAATCACGTCCATGCAGCACTTTTCCTGGCGCTTTGTGAAGAACTGCTTCTTCACTCCTTGGAGTTATGCCCCTAGAGGCAGTTACAGACCCTCAAAGCAATCGACGAGTTTTCATTCAAGCGGAACATGGTTACTGCTCAGCTCATGGCTTCTCTAACATGCTTTTGGTTTAAGTCAATGCCAGGTTCTTCCTCAAAATGAAATTTGTCAAGGTGTCTAAACTGCATAATATGAAATATGTATGTGTGTATATATGTATATACATATATATATATATTTGTCAAGAATAATAAAAATGTTCTAAATAAATAATAAAATAAGAGTAATAAAAATATTGTTTTAAATATCATCACAACAAGCCTTTTAACATAAATTCTGAGAAATTTTGTTGATTTCTAACAGTACTTAAAAACAACAAAACTTGTCAACACTCATATCATGCTTTTGTGTGTCATGTTTCAAATTTCTCCTCTTCCTAGGAATTTAAGATATTTATTAATGGTAGTAATAAAATAAGAATACTCTATCTGTACTTTAAGAATACTCTCTTATAAAGTGCGGATTTTGTTGTAGATTGAGTCTTTGTTTTGAGATTGGGTTTTTCTCTGTAGCTTTGGCTGTCCTAGACATTAAGAGAAGAATCTTAAACAACAAAGTAGTATACCTACAAAATCCTTCATGCATAGAAATCATGAGCTTTTTTTTATAGTATCCTTAGAGACATTTTAAATCATAAATTACAAAGGGGCAAAAAAAAAAAAAAGGCAAAATGTATATCTTGTTACCGCTTCCACAAATCCAATATATTTTTTTTAATTTTACTTAAAACTGAATTTAACAGTAACCGTATGATAACCATATCAAGTAGTATCCTATTTTTAGGACAATTAAAGGAAACTTAGAATAATTTTAATACCCCTTCCTTATTATATTAATTATTTTTCTGCTTTTGTGGCTAAATACCCTAAAGAAAGCCACTTAAAGAAGAGAGCATTTCTAGCTACTTACATTTCACACTTCATATCTTATAGAAAGAGTAATGCTGATCACATTTTCGTTCATACACAGGAAGCAGAAGTGGGGCAAGGCTGTCAAAACTCCTGCCCAATAATGTACTTCCTTCAGCAAGGCTCCATCTTCAAAAGGTTCCTTAAATCTCTCAAATATTGCTGCAAAGTGTGTACAGTTGTTCAGATAGTTGAGCCTTTGGGGCCTATTTTTCATTCAAACCAACACAATTATTTATTTTTATTATTTAATTTTATTTTTTCTTATCAGTTACATTTTATTAACTTTGTATCCCAGCTGTGTCCTGCTCCCTCATTCCCTCCCAGTCCCTCCCTCCCTCCCTCATCTCCACCATGCCCTTTCCAAGTCCACTGATGGGGTGGGGGGCTCCTCCCCATTCATCCGATCCTGTTTTATTAAGTATCTTCAGGACTGGCTGCGAAGCTCTCCTCTGTGGCCTAACAGGACTACTCCTCTCTTGGGGGGTGGGGAAGTCAAAGAGCCAATCATTGAGTTCCTGTTAGAAATAGTCCTTGTTCCCCTCACTATGGGAAACCAATTGGTTACTGACCTACCACAGGCTACATCTGAGCAGAGATTCTAGGTTACATTCATACATGGTCCTTGGTTGAATGTCAGTCTCTGAAAAGACCCTGTGCCCAGATATATTGGGTCCTTGTGGACCTCTTATCCTTTCCCCATCATACTAACTCGCCTTCTTTCATATGATTCCCTGTACTCTGCCGAAGGTTTAGTCATGAGTCTTTGTATTTGCTTTGAAAACACTGCTAGTTAGAGTCTTTCAGATGTGCTCAGTAGACTCCTGTCATACGTTCAATGCACATCCCATCTGTCTTTCTAAACGAGGATTGATCATCTTACCCCATGTTCGCTCTCTTGATTAACTTTTTTAGGTGTATAGATTTCATTATGTTTGTCATATCTTATAGGTCTATATAAGTGAGTATATACCGTGTTTGTCTTTCTCCTTCTGGGATATTTCATTCAGAATGATCTTTTCTAGATCCCACCATTTGCCTGCAAATTTCATGATTTCCTCATTTTTGATTGCTGAGTAGTATTCCATTGTTGAAAAGTACCACAATTTCTGTACCCATTCCTCCGTTGATGGACATCTGGGTTGTTTCCAGGTTCTGGCTATTACAAATAAAGCTGCTATAAACATGGTTAAGCAAGTATCCCTTTCAACACAATTATTTTAAAGTTACGGTTTTTCTTGTTCAGCTTTTAAGGTCGATGCAGTAAAGAAGTAAAGTGATCTTAGTATTATAGTCAGTGGGTGATCCTGGTTCTTTCTATATTTAAACTGATCATTGGTTTTCATGGTTACAGCTCTTATAATGTAGATGAGTGATTAAATCTTTCATGATGAAAAATATGATTCTATGGCTAATTATTGTTATCATCTATCATGTATCTGTTAGTTTGGTGAAATTATTTATTTCCTAGGTTTATCATTTTATTTCATATCAGTTATTATTCTGTTTTAAATAAAAAGGAGTCAATTTCATGTGTACCCAATTTAAAAATTTGTGGTGGTTCAAGATGACACTAAGAGGTGTTAATAGCACTTTTAATTTATGGAATCTCCTAACATATCAGCTTGGAAGGAAGTTCAGATGCCCACCTAAATAGCCCTAAAAGTATATTACAACTCAACAATCATCACTCTAAATCAAACCTCATGAAATGTCTTTAAATAAGAGATTCAGTATTTAGGAAAAATTAAAGATAAAAGATACATTGTTTCCATTTACAGGCTCATGCTCCTCAAAGTCATCCTAACATTTATAAGACAACCTCCTGTAATTTTACAAATAAAACAATCTGTTTTTCCTTACACTTTCAAGGGTGTAGGACTCTGCTCTGTATGGTCATCCTGGGATCTAACCTTCTGTTACCCAAAACCACAGTTGCCTGATTTTCAGCAATCACAGATTTCCAACAGGAACATGGGTAAATACCAGGTGGAGAAAATGGCACTCCCCTCTGCCACCACAGATAGAAGTAATTGCGTCTTCTGGGCATATGTGATTGCTCAGAGCATATACCTGACCATTGAAATTAAAAAAAAATGCAGCAAAGAAATGTCGAAAGCTTGATGTCATAGGAAACAATATGGTAGGTTGTTCCTTCCTACAAGGCTTACTGATTATAATCTTCCCTGAAAAAGAGCCCTCCTATCCCTTTTACCCACTTAGCTATCACCCCTTAAGTAAAAAACATTTAAGTGTGAATTTTAAATTATCTAATGATTTTTAATAAGACTTTCAATTAGTAAAATAATTCTTACTTTATGTATACTTTTATCTAGCTTATTCAAATAAGATCATTTTCAGTTATAGCATTAAATAGAAAGTGGTTTTAAGTGTCATTGCTACTTGAGTTATTAAAACGAGCATGCTGAATGTTATTAACACAATTTGATTTTCTTTGCACTTTGAATTCTATTAAGAAGCAGGTATCATGTGATTCGCAACTTGCAGATGACACTTCTGTGCAATGCTAGTAGTTCAGTTTATGAGTGAGAGGTTGATACTCAGTCCTACTACTTGCCAAACTTCACATCTGTAAAGGAGTGTGACATTTGTAAAAAAATCAAATGATACTGTAATTTTCTTTAGGTCAGAACTATCAAATTGCCAAAGTCAATACTAACACAATTGAGATAAAAGTCTATAAAATATCTGCTGAAATCACTAGGCAAAATTTAGTCCAACTTCCTAAGCATACTCAAAAGTTAAAATAAGTGCCTAACGTTTATAACGTGACCTTTCCCCCACCCCCATTAGCATGGTCTGTTACTGTTATCCTCTTCAGCTCAGGGTTACACAGTTATGTAGGTGAGGCTGCATGGGCATGGAACAAAGAGGCAGAGAGAGCACTTAGAGGAAAGCTGGGTCGGACTCAAGGCAATTTCTCTCATTCAACCTGCACCGATGGACAGGCCAAGGAGCCTGAGTCTTTTATCTTTTGAATTACTTTCTGAGGGAGATTGTTACCATGGTTGTTTTATTTGTTTCCTTTCCTTTGAAGCACTGTGCAAGCATCAAAAGTTTTCTTTGAGAATCAAAGCATTTTTCAATTGGACACCCTCTTAGGTAACAGATGACAGAGGAAGATGTTGGTTGTCATTCTTCATAATTAACAACATCTATTTTGAAAATCACTGAACCTTTATTTTTCTTGAGCTTAACATGCTACCTGATTTGAGGAGCAAAGATTTAAATGCTGCTCTGAAAAGAGCCACAGATTCTGAACATATTTCCTATATACCAACATTATTTTAAGACAGATTGTTTTTTCTTAATAGGTTCAGATTAGAAAGTCCACAGTTGATATGCCCTGAAATCAGTATGTATACATGTATACGCACACAGACATACACACACACACAAAACATACATGTGTACTCATATATGAAGATTTAAGATATAAACATTTAAATATTATCCTAGTAACTCATAATTGCAAATATTTATGAAATAGTGCATCATTATGAAAAATTGAGAATAATCCTTTATTGTTGCTATATTATACTGGGAGACTACATCTTATTCAACTCTGTGTTGTTTGAAAATGAGTGACTATTTCTTGCCATCTTCTCATTTTGGGCATTTTTTTGCTCTTTTGATTTCAAAGTATTCAGGTGTGCCAATCTTTCCCTTTTTTTAAATGTTTCCTCTTCGTAATATGAACTTGCTTCTAAGAAATGCTTTAATTGTATAATATTTAAACGTTGTTTTCATTTTTGTTCAGTTCTAAATTATAGTTATTTTCTGTTTTGAGCTATTTTTATTCAGCAGTGTTTTTTTCAGTTTACATAAGCTTTCTGTTGTTGTTGATATCATTTTAATCCATTGTGTCCAGATAGGATGTAAGGTTTGTTGTTGTTGTTTGTTGAATTGTTTGATATCAGTTCTTTTCTTTGTTTGATATCACCTCTTGTCCTTGTTGTTTTTCCTGTTCTTGATGTTTCTTTTCCCTTCCTATATCGTACGGGAATGGTGAGAGTGGGTTACCTGGTAAGGAGTACGTCTGAATCATTGCCAGGCACACATGTGGGGGTTCTGGATAGAAACTCTTTCTAGGTGTTGGGAGCTGCCAAAAAAAGAATTGGCAATCGGTTGGGAAGGCAGGGTAGGGTGGGGTGAGGGTGTTTACAGGAAGGGGGGAAGCTGAGTCTGTGTGTCAGGAGGACCTGTGGACTATTCAGGAAATAGAGGAAAAGAAGGAAGACAGGCCCAGGCAGGTGGACTATAAGGCTGCCGATCAGACTGTGGTATTGGAAATGGAAGACAGGAGAGAGAGAGTAGGGAATTACCCAACGGATTCCCAGGCCAGCATGATCAGCTGGTTTCCACAGAAACTGTGACTCTGGTGTTGGCAATCTAAATTGTTATATTTCTTTTACAGCAGAAATTTTTGCTATATTCTGTCAGAGTAGTCTTATTGTTTCTGAAGTTATGAATGTGTGTTTGGTGATTGTCAAGTCATCATTAATGGTAACACAAACCTAGTCTAGACTTTTTAACTAGTATTCTTATGCTGAAAAAAAAAGGATTTCTTTCCTTTGTTACATGTATATATTTATTTGTATGGGGCACATACATCCCATGTCATGCATATGGACTCAGAGGACAATTTACTGTAGTCAAATTTCTTCCACCGCATGGGGACTTGGATGAAATTGAGGCTGGCAGAGTTGAGAGTAACAGTTCTTACTTGATGGGCCACCTCCAAGGTCCATAAAATCCCCTTCAAGGAAAAGAATTGACTATAAACTCCTTTTCTTCTATAACTATGATTGATGAAATACATTTGCCATGTTTCCAAGAGCTTATTTCTTATCTTTTCTGGTATAGGGAGATGCAGGCTTTCATCAAAGAAGTTTTGTTTCCCATAGTACATTCACAGTAGATATTGTAGATTAGTCTATTTGGAGACTCATATATCCCATCAGAGTATCCTGTTATACTTCTGAGATTGAAATTTTACATTGTTACCTTCAGTATAGAATTTTTTTTTTCAAAAATGCATGTTTGATTGTCATTTAAAACTACAGAAATAGTGATCACTTGAAACATCTGCTGCCTAGCATACAGATTGATAATGACTTTATTTGTGCTTTGACCTAATGCTTTTTCTGACAGATCATCAAAACAAGAAAAAGGAAGGAATCATCAGACTGTAGGAAATGGCCAGATGCTCACAGAATAATGAAATGTCATTCCCGTATCTTTTTAATGTTCAAATTATGCAAAAGATACTGTTGTTATCATGCTTCTTAAAAACAATGCAAGTTCCTGAAGTTCACTGCTACTTCTGGGTTATGTCAAATATTCTGGTCAAAATATTTTCTTCCCAGTTTGTTATCTAAATATTTGATCTTCAACACTGAAGCCATTATCTATATCAAACCTTTGAGAAAGAATTTCAGCTTCCATTCCATTTGGAGCCATGTCCCTGAATTTTCTTTAAACATCAATTCATTGAATATCTTAAATAATTCCATGATTTCTACACCCCAGTCTTCTCTAGATAGTTTCTCTGCTGTAGGACAGAGTATCTCTCTATCTCTAGGTCACTCCAATTGACGTCTAATTCTTGAAGAGCTAATGACAGCTTGCTAACCTAGTCAGCATAGAGTCACACATCAGCATAACTGATTGATATAATTAATTCTATTTGTTTATCAACTAATACTGCTCTGTGTTTTAGCAGTTGAACTGAAGGAGATGAACTGCTTTTGGAAATGGCTTAAGCTGAAAAATAAAAGGAAATTTGTGTAATCATAAAATTAAAGGGTGTGCAAATCTGAAATAAAGCAGCAGTCAAAATAGACTCTACTTATCTTAGTTTTCAATAACTGTAAACTATGAGTTTTAGTGTATTCAATAGTAGACTACAAGCAAAGGAATTAAATAATTTGTAGAAAATTAAATTAGCCATACTTTTATTTCTATCATTAGCTTTAAGAGCAAATGATAGGGGAGGTTCTCCTCTCCTTTCTGATCTTAGTCTATCAGTTCTCATCAAAAGTGGCTGCATTGTCCTCTACTGTGGCCTGGTAAGGCTGCTCCCCTCAGGGGGAGGTGATCAACGAGCAGGCCAATCAGATTATGTCAGAGGCAGTCCCTCTTCCCATTACTGTGTAACCCACTTGGACACTGAACTGCCATGGGCTACATCTGTGCAGGGGTTCTAGGTTAGTGGCATGCATGCAGAAAGGGAAAGGAGGGTGGGATCGGGAGGGAAGGAGGAAGGGGCTTATGGGGGGATACAAAATGAATAAAGTGTAATTAATAAAAAATTTAAAAAATTTTCACAATGAAAAAAAAAGAACAAATGAAAATATTTTTTATATTGAATATAATTAGGACATTCTAATTATCCTAGATTGAAATATACTTCTTACTCTATGTTTATGTTCATTAATTTCCAGTAAAATACTTAAATGTAAAAAATATAAGTTTGGGCTTATTCTTTGAATTAAGACAATGAGATTCATTAGGATGCTGCTATGCTAGTATCATTAACTTGGATTAACTTTTTACATTATCAAGCACCTTATATATGTTATCTCACAACAGTTTATGCATTTCACTAGGACTATATCTGAAGCCAAACATTTTTAGTTGTTATAGAATATAATTTACAGTGATGAGCTCTCAGCCATCAGGAAACTTCTCAAATTGTAGAAATTTTTAAACTACTGTGTATCAGTTAAAAATTTGTAGCAACACTATCAGAAAACCTGTCTCCTACAGAAATATAAACATCAGTGCCAATACAAAAACTCATACAATGAGCTTTACACTAAGAACAATGAATAATTATGTATAGTGGGTGTTTTAAGCATTCTACAAGAGTCACCTTTTTAAAACTCTGGTGTTTATGATACTTCAGTAACCACTGTTGTCTTGGGAGGGATTCTAGAAAATCGCAGACATGCTGTAGACATCCTTGTCATACAGGTCTAGAATCTCAGTTTCTATGATGGCTGAAGAAGAGGGATCATTATTTTAAGAGCTCAGTGGACCATATCAGCCTCAAAAGCGAGTGAGAGACCATGTACAAATGAAAAGCAAAAACAAGGCCAAGGATGTAGCTGAGCTATGGTGCATATGGCACTCAGTTCTATTTCCAGTATTACCAAAGGAAACAGGAAAATAATAAGGTAATTTCTGTAATATTGTTATTAACAGAAGTGGTTGTTTTTCATGAAGTTCCTCCCATTTTCAATGAAGTTATAAAAGTTGTTTCTAAGGTGACTTTGGATATTTACAGGAAAAATTCTAACATCAGGTGGTGACATATGAAAAATTTCCCTTGGATTATAATTTTCTGTTGTGAGACAAAGGAACATTAACATGTTCTCTCATTAAGGATTTTTTTTTTTTGTGGTCATTAATGGTGTTGAAGAATTTTAATTCAGAAAGTGGCTGTTCTGGCAAGAGATTACATCCAAATACATGCTAGGTCTGTGTGATCTGGCTGGAATAAAAATACTCCTTTAATCCAGAGTACCGAGGCAAACAGGTCTGAGTTCAAGGCCAGCATGGTATAGAGCAAATATCAGGTAAAGAAAAGCATATGCCCAGTTGTAGTGGTACAGGACTTTAATCCCAAACAATGAAGGTACTTTGTAGAAGGAAGCATCCATGTTTGAAAGTGATGTTTAATTGAGTGGCAGAAAAAATAACAAATCAGAGAAAGATTTGACAGAATACTATACACCCAACTCTCAGGAGAAAAGAGAGGAAAGGGAAGCTATTTAAGGGACAAGGCAGAGAGGAGACACTTTTACCCAGAAGAGTTTTACAGCAAGAGTCTGAATGAGAGAACAAGCTACACACAGGTGAAGACAGAATGTCCAGAGAATGAGAAGGAGCCAAAAGATTAGAAAAGACTGCTGAATTTAGTTTGAGGCCAAGCAGAACAAATCAGAGGTCAAGAGAAGAGCCAGATTGAATAAGTTAGCTGGGAGATGAGTTTGATCCAGTACAGGGTGATTTGAACCAGAGATCAGTCAGAAAAAGAAAGGGTAAGCATAAAAAGAAAGGGTAAGCATATTAAGCAGTAATTCTCAGAGGCTAACAACATTCTAGGCCTAGGTTAGATGGTCCAGGGGCTATAAGTTTCCAGGGCTGGACCTAGGTTAACAGACAGAGGCAGTATGCCTCCAAAACAACAATTGAAATAGGCAAGTAAAAGTTTCTTTTACAAAATAGGTATAGCACAACCTCAGAAAAGGAAAATTTGAAGTGTATGATTCCATAATGCCTACAAGGGAAGTCATGGAAGGGTCAGAAAGGATCCAGTATTTGTGAATAAAAAGGGTTGAGAAAGAACTGAATGGTATTCTGTTGTTATTTATTTTTCATGACTATTGTTCATGGAAATACAAATTTAGGGGAAAATTATTCAATTTTTAACATGTATGACTTTCCATGCCCATCAAATTCAGTATTTGAACCTGTAAGAATTTGTTTGGAAAAAAATATGTTTTTGCATAGTAATCAATATAACCTCATTAAGTTCACTACACTATAATTTTATTTGTTGTTAATTGAGTAGTCTTTTTATGAGTCATTTACATGTACTATATCTGTTTTAAACATGTAGGTAAGAAACATTTACCTCTTTGTGAAGAACAATATGTGAGCATTAAATCTAATGAGACTGTGACTATAAACTTCTGTATTATTCTGTAAAGTATCTTTGAGGCAGATTTTTATAATTTTAAGGGGTGCAAAAGGTAAAGGGGGATTGTATAACCTGAAAAGTATGAATGTTCTTTTTCAGAAAAAAAAATATTATGTTGTCACATAGACTGAACTCTAGATTGGCAAGTGATGTATTGTCTTGCAAATGTCTGTGTGATTTATCTATTCTTTACCTGTCCTTGTAACTTTGTTAGATTGTAGGTGACTATGACAGTATAAGGGGTGGCCTTTATGTCTTAAGTTTCCTATTTGCACATTGTCTTTAACTCTTTCTTAATGCAGCCTGTACTTCATCTAATGCTATCCATAATACTTGGTTACCAAGAAGGAGTAGATTAGAGATGAGCTTAGCATCTCATTTGTTTCTATGCCTGTTTGTCATTCAGAGAGAGCTTGGGCCTTCCCAAACAACTTGCTTTTTAATTTGGAACTTCAAATGTTCTACTATTTGTGGGAAGTTATGTCACTTCATTAAGGTTACTCTCTGCTATTTAGTTATTTTGTTACAGCTAGCACGATATAGATGAATAGACGTGTGTTTATTTTGAGAAGAAAAACTATTTTTAGAAAAGTAAAGGCATGTGAAAGTAATGATCACAGATAACAGACATGGGTTGAGATGTCATAAAATAATAAAGAGAAACACTCCTGTTTTTTCTTTGTCTCTCAAGAATAAAAGCAGACATCATGATGATTTATTCTTCAAGTCCAGTCATTCTTCTGCTTATACCAGAGTCATCATGGGCATTGGTTAAAAGCTAAGAATTTCTGGTACTTGCTTCAGGAAAATCAGAATTTCAGAAAGCAGAACACAAGTCCCTAAAGGATTTAAGTAAGTTTCACAAATGAAGTAGGAAGATAGCTTTTTCAGAAAACACAATTTTTATCCCAAATTACTTAGGTCAGCTTATCTCCAAGTCATGATTCTGATGTCTAATCATTTGTTGCTACAGTCTACCACTCATACCTCCAGCATCATCAACCACTTGTATCCTACAGAACACTTCTGAGATCAGTTCTTTCCTTTGTCTAACATATCTTTTACCCGCCCGAGAATTTTTACTAAGCAAGTTTGAATTCTTTATCTACAAAAGAATATTTACATATTACCATTTCATACAATTTATACTGATTTCCCTTTGAAACCCATTTAATATCATTTAATAAGAACAATGCAATTTTATCTACTATACTTTGAAAATTCCATATACATATATATGTATTTATATATGCTCATTTCTTTTTTGTCTTCATTTTTCTTTCCTTTTCTTTTCTATTTTGCTATTGTTTGGTTAGATTTTCTGGGTTTGTTATTGTTGGAGATAGTATGTCCACGTGTATCTCTGGCTGCGATGGAACTCACTATTTAGACCAGGCTAGACTCAAATTTGCATCTTCCTGCCTTTGCCTCCTGAGTGTTGGAATTACAGGTGCAACTACCATTTTCTCCAATCAGGGGATAGTTGAGTCTCTATCATGCATTTAATAAGCTTCTACAATATTTCACTTTGCGTATACATCCATTTCAGTAATAGGAATGACCCATGGTCCTAGAGCTCAGCATTAAAGAAATTGTTGCAACTTGTTAAATGAATGTTTTGCCTGAATGGTCTTATGTCAAGCTTAAAACAGAGAAGGAAAATCAGTGGAAGAATATTAGGATCTTAATTGCAAGAGGAATTCTCTCTTTTTTGTGGTGACTAGATGTATAAGAAGCTGGAAGACATGTCATCTGAAAGGCCAGGATGGAAATTCCAGTAATTGGCTCAAGCTGCTATGCCAATGGTTCCTAACCTTCCTACTGCTGTGACCCAATTAATAAAGAAGTTCCAATGTTGCAGTGACTCCCCAACCATAAAATTATTTTGTTGCTACTTTATAATGTGATTTTGCTCATGTTATAAACTGTGATGCATTTATCTGATATGCAAGATATCTGACATGCAACCGTTTGAAAGGGTCCTTTGATTCCAAACAGTCATGACCCCCAGTTTGGAATTACTGAGCTATGCAGATGGAGGATTTTTTCCTAAAGCAAACCTCATCACCACCATTAAGCTGAATAAACAAGGACCTCCCAGTTTTTCTTCAGGATCCTTGGTCACTAAGACTTAGCAGAGGATCACATCAGAATAGGATCCACTTGAGGTAATCTCATTAACTGTTTGGATGAAAAGTTGAACGCTGAAGGCTACCCAAGTTAACCCATGGGATATGACGTAAAACATATTTCATGCAAATTTTTCTTTACTTGATGTATACTTTCTGTATTAGTACTGGTGGTAACCTCTTTTCTAAGTAACATCTAAGTTGTAGGTCATAGTAATTTGAAATTCCCACTAAAGTTTATCATATTTCTGGAAACCATTCAGCTAGAGATGGCTGTGAAACTCTTATATGCTTTTAAGTCTATTGGTCAATAATTTGACAGAATTTATAGCTGTATTTCCATGCTTCTAATAGCTCTCTAAAAGTCATCAAAATCCATACTTAAAAACCATGTTCAATATAATTAAATATTTAACAGTTATAGGAAAATCTTTCAGTTTTGTCTTGATTCCTCTTATAGCAGAAAGAGACCTACTTACAAAGAATCATGGTCTAATTAAATATGTGTGTTTTTATATTATAGATAAATATTCATTTATAGAAATTTCTACACTAAATTTAAGATTTCCTAGTACATCATTGATCTGTCAGTTACACTGACATCATCATTTTGTTTCCATAGGAAAGAATGCACCTACTAGATTTTCTTTTTCAGGGTTGGGGCATGAAAGTATTTGCCTGAAGGAAAAATAAAAATAAAACCAACAAATCCCATAATGGTTTAGAAGAACTTAGTAAAATCTACTGTCTTTAGCATTATTATCCTTTGAAATATAAGGATTATCTTGGAAGACTTTCTTCCCCAAATCACCTGTTCCTCGAGTGTCTAAATAACTAGAAACCCATGAAAACCATGAAAAACCATGAAAACCCAGGGCATTTTGTAGGGCCAGTGTTCTCCAGCCTCTCAGCCGAGCAACAGCAATTGCTCGCTGTGAAGTGTGGCTTTTCATGTTAAAAACAGAATGCAAGGCACTTGACTGGAAACTGTCCTGGGACAAATTAATAGTGGCAAAATGCCAGAAACTAGGAAGCTCTTCCTTTTTCATGGTAATTACTGCCCTTTATAAAGTTGCATAGGGAAAAAGAATGCTTTTCATCTTTGTTCTACCAGTGCCTACACAGCGAAGCAGAATGTCAGCAACACAATAGGCATCCACATTATAGAGACAGGTACTTCTGTGTCTATATTATCTTCTAAAGATAATTCCTTTTACTAAAAACAATGAGGATCAGAGGGCACAGTTTCTAAAATGTAGCAATTACATGGCATGTAACCACTGTTTCCTTGTTTTAAACCCTTTGCACAGGTATACAAACACATGAGAGTGTGTCCTTTGTGGCTTTCGGATCCCTGAGGGTTGACTTATTGGGACCTTGGCCATTCATAATTTGGAATTTCTGGACTTACTTATTATTTCAAAGTTTTCATTTTTGGCATGAGGGAGCATTAATAATTAAAAGATAGTATAGATTGTTCTGAAGATTAAATAAAATATTTAAAACATTTTCTAAATTATAAAGTCCCACGCACATGTTAGCAAGCATAAAGAAAGACCTGAAACAGTCTGATGAAAAAAGTGGCACATTTAAACACCAAAGCAGATTTGTGGCTTCAAGTAACACAGATCATGTGAGGAACTGAATTTTATTTTATTTTATTTTTCTCTTTGGGATACATAGCTGTTTTCGATATACTGGAATTTTTGTCAAGCAGCAACCAACTGCCAGCCTGCCCCATGAAGACATTTTTAGGCAATAAGTTCTTTGCATAGCAGTTCGGTGATGTACACTTAAAATGTCCTCTTGGGTTTAGTAAGTTTTGCATGCCACTGGAGTTGTAAATTTTTAATTCACATAAACCCAGGCTGGTAACAAGCATGTACAATGGTAAGTGAAATGATCCATCTACCAAGATGACAGGTGTCACATAAGAAAAATGTCACATAAGAACTAGGTAGCTTTTTTTTTTTTTTTTTTTTTTTTTTCTTTTTTTTTTTCCCATCTCATGCCTGGTCAGCTCCTCCCATCATAATTAGGTTATATGTGGTCTATTTCTTTAATCTTTTTTTTTTTAAGTTTTGTGGGCTGTGAATTGACTCAGTGTTCAAGAACATGCATTGTTTTTCTAAAGGACCCAACTTGAGTTCCCAGGAACCAGGTTGGGTAGCTCACAACTGCCTGTAACTCTGGCTCCTAGGTATCTGACAACTCTGCTGGCCTCTACAACCACTGTCCTCACTTGTATAAACTCACATGCAAAACCATACCTATACACATAATTGCAAATAAAAGAAAAAATTTAAATAAATAGTATTTATACTTAGAGTAATTTTAGGTTCCTATCAAAATTGTAGAGAAAATTGTAGAAAAATGTCACATAAGAACAGAGAGTTGCCAGATGTTTTATTACTCACATGAACCCGCTTTCCTGTCTGTATACTATACTGTATGCTGTATCTTACAGGGAACAGACAAGAAGTTTGCAGTTTCCACTAGAATTCTCTCCTGGTTATATTATGTGGTATGGATTTTGGTAAATGTATGATGGAAGATGTCTACCATCATCGTGTTATACAAAAAAGATTCATTGCCTAAAAATCTCTGATACACTGTATTCATTTATCCCTTCTCCCAAAGTTACAAGAAATGGCTCATTGTTATTTCCCTCATACTTGTGTTTTTCCAGAATAATAGAATACCATAGTTAGAATCATATGGTTTGTATTGTATATGGTATCTTCTTAGATGTTTCATAGGTTCCTAACTCATTTCTTTTTAATACTGAGGATTTTTCTGTAGTATGGGTATACTTCAGATCATATAATCATTCATTTGTTGAAGAGCATATTGGTTGCTTCTATTCTTTGTATTTATGAGTAAAACATTAATCATAAAAGTAGGTTGTATGAATGTGAGTTTATAGTTCCTTCAGATAACCAGAAGGAATCTGATTTTTGGATTGTGTAGTAAATATATGTTTAATTTTATAAGAAACTTCTAATTATGAGAGTTTTTCAATATAACATTCATACTAGCAATGAATGAGAAATTCTGTTTTTTTAATCCTCAAGAATTTATTTTCATCACTTTGAATTTTAACTAATTTAACAGATTTTGTAGTATTTCAATTTTGTGTCAATTATTAATATGAATAAAATAATTCCTCACATAAATGTATATCCAGGTCAATGTAAAACAAACAAAGCAAAAATATGAAATTTACTGAATAAATCTAAAATAACCTCAAAACTCTGAACCAAAACTTTAACTTTCTCTATAAAAATCATGAAGTATTTTAAAGTCTCAGTGTATGTAAAGGTGCGTGTGTTTTGTGTATGGAGAGGCTGGTTGGTTATTGCAAATAACGGTTTGGGTCTCTGTCCTGGGCCACAAGCGAAATTTACACTTTTTTATTTTCTTTTTTGTCTTCGAGGAAGTAGATGTCACTCAAAAGGCCTCAACAAGGCTAGACACCTCCAATTTTTTTTCATAGTAAATAAAACATATTCTCACATCAGAAAATTAATTTTAAAACAATATATATTTTACCTGCTTGTGGTATTTGACATCTGTACTTTTCTTGACTTGTCTGTAGCATGCCTGTAACTTGCAAGTACAAATCATGTTTGTCCAATTTGGCAATTGGAAAGATCTCATATTTTATCTTCAGTATATTTCCGCCTGGGATGTATTTAACACAAAATACGTTTGATCTATTACATACTTTTTCTTCTCTATAATTTTTGATCAATTTAGAAATACAGACTGTACAGGGTTAATATGATAATAAAAATGATTAATCACTCAACAATCCACTTGCAATGCATTGCTTATTAAACACAAATATTCCCAATTAATAAAATAATATCACCTGTATTTAATGTTCTTAAAAATGCATACACATATTGAAATACATAGGTATTCCTTATAACATCATTATTTATTTTGACTTTTTAAAATTTTTATTAATCATACTTTATTCACTTTGTATCCCCCTGTGAACACCTCCCTCCTCCACTCCTAGCCCCACCCACTATCCCCCTTCTCTACACATGCCCCTCCCCAAGTCCAATGATAAGGGAGGTCTTCCTCTGCTTCCTTCTAATCCTAGTCTATCAGGTCTCATCAGGACTGGCAGCATTGTCTTCCTCTGTGGCCTGGTAAGGCTGCTTCCCCCCCTCAGAGGGGGTGATCAAAGAGCAGGCCAATCAGTTCATGTCAGAGACAGTCCCTGTTACAATTACTATGGAACCCACTTGGACACTGAACTGTCATGGGATACCTCTGTGCAGGGGTTCTAGGTAATCTATATCAATGGTTCTTGGTTGGAGTATCAATCTCAGAAAAGACCCCTGTGCCCAGATTTTTTGATTCTGTTGTTCTCCTCGTGGAGCTCCTGTACTATCCAGTTCTTACTATTACCCACTTCTTTCATAAGATTCCCTGCACTCTGCCCTAAGTTTGGCCATAAGTCTCAGCATCTGCTTTGATACCATGCAGGGTAGAGCCTTTCAGAGGCTGCCTGGCCTGTGGGGCTTCAACGGGGTTCCTAAGGTGGAGAGATTGGAAGGAATGGGGGGGGTAGGGACAAGAGATGCAGGAATGAAAGCCAAGTCTGTTCGTCTGATCAAGGCTTCCGTTTATTAGAAATTTTTACCCAACTTATATAGGGAGAAGGCAGGAAAGGGGGAAGGTTAATCTACTGCTGCAGGAAATAGGAAGAGTGCTTTCATGGGTTAAATACTGTACCTGCAAGATACCATAAGGATGTTCTCTTAAGATATCTTACGGATGCTCTAACAAACGGATGTCCTCACAATCTATCACCCATGATTTAGGGTCTTAGATAACTCTTTCACTAAATAGCTTTAGGTCTCCACTAAATGACCTTTGCTCTCTACTTGGGTTTGGCTTCAGTAACTACCTTTGTCTCCACTAGACATCTTTGGCTTTGGCTTCTGTACATAGCTATGGCTCCTGGCACGAGGCCAAATTTTTATATGAGCACTTAAATTCTAAGGAGTGGCAAAGTTTATGTTTACTATTCTAGAGTAGTGGTTCATAACCCCCCCTTTGGGAGTTGAATGACCCTTTCATAGGGGTCACATATCAGATATCATGTACTTTAGATATTTGCATTTTGATTCTTAACAGTATCAAAATTACATTTATGAAGTGGCAATGAAAATAAATTTATTGTGTGGGGGTTGAGGGTTACCACAACTTGAGGAACATTAAACAGTTGCAGCATTACCAAGGTTGAGAACCACTGCTCTAGAGTTGCCAGTGAAACAGGAGCCTCAGTGGTCTCTAAGGCTACTATTGTAACAAATGCTTGCTTTATCTAAGCTGCTATATCCATCATTACATTTGGGTGTTAATATTTTTACCTTTATTTGATATTTCTGGATTTACATTTGCTATATACCATTTTATGTTCGTCTTCTGTTCTTTGTTTAGATCATCCTTGGCTTATGTATTGACTGCTATTTCCATAGGAGAGAATACCAATTCACCTTTTTGCTTCTTTATGTATCAATAGTAGAACAACTTAAAGATATGAACAGCAAGGTTTCCATTTTACTATGTGTGATGACTGAGAAGAAAGGGACTAAGAAATGGATTCATGTTTTTGCATGATTTCATGTTACATAATGGAATTGGCCTCACTAGTAGATAAAACATGCTCAAATTTACTTCTGACATATTTTACTTGGGATGCCTATAAGGATGGTGTAACACTGTAGGAATTTGAGGTGAAGGTGTCATGCATTTTATGATTTTATTGAACTTTTTACTTGAAGATTTCCTTGTGGAAAGTTAAAAGATGCAATTTAATTTTTTTCGTATTGTAGTCTCAAATAAGTATATTAAGTTAATTTGAAGTTATTAAATAATACATGCTTTCACATTGATTATATTCCTTGTAATATCTTTTACTTTCCCTTAAGCACATTTAAATATAAATTAGTCTACACAAAAAGCATCTTCCTTATTCTATCATGACCTTAGAGAAAATCAAATTTACTCTTCAGTGTACAATTCTGTGAGATCTTCATTAGGTCTACATCAATTTCTGTAGATTGCATCCATTTTAAAACAGCTTTGTCAGACTGAAGCATAAACACTTGTAGTAGTATTTTCTTCAGCTAGACAGAAATATGGTATCTTTACACTCAGAAATAAATTAGGTGCTCTCTCCCTGTCCATGCCAAAAATCTGTAAATGTTTATAGAGATGTTTGCTCAACAGTACATTCAAGAAGCCCACATGCAAATACATATTTATAGGACAGCTATTACTAGAGAAATCTCACAAGCGTTTGAGTTAAAAGACTCCTAAGATGCTGGGTGAATGGCTAACACCATAAGTGCTCTCTTAGACTCCGAGCAAATAACACCTTACTTCCTCTTTTTAAAATTTTATGTTCGTAACAATTTCCCAAAACGAAGTAAACATTTTATGCCAAAACGTTGGGATAGAACTGTGATACATTGATTTTAAAACTTAATTGCTCATTTTTATTTAACTTTAAGCTGCTAATCATGTTCAGTTCTTGTATTATGTATGTGTGTGTGCATATATGCCTGTATATGCATGTGTATCTAAATGGAGGCAAGATATTAATTTTGAATGTCATCCCTTAGAAGCCATAAAACTTGTGTTTGTAAGACAGGGTTGGTCTCTCTTTGATAAGGCTCATAAATAGACTAGTCTGACTTCCAGAAATCCCAGAGGTCCACTTCCTTATCGCTTGAATTAAAGTATGTACCACTAGGCCCCGCTTTTATACAAAAGTAGCAGGATGGACCCTCGGTCATGTGTGAGAGCAAACACTTTCTGACTGAACTGTCTCATGAGCTCCCATCAGTTTGTTTTTTAAAGCTATATGCCTTTATGTTATTTTAATAACCCATTATTACAAATATCCAATTCTGGCTCAAAGATCCAGTGCCTTTTGCAACTTCTAGTATACTTAGGAAACTCCGATATGAACTCTGTTTTGATCTTGTATGATTTTCTTTAAATTTCTGTCATAATTAGTTTGTTTTTAATGAAGTTAGGTGCACATCTATAACTAACAATGATTACAAGATCTACAAAATCTATCACCCTCTAATGGAAAACTGATGCCACCCCTTTCCCTGTTTTGTCTTTTTATATGAATAATTGTAGATGCTACCTCATTCTCATTTTAGTGACTATTAAAGTCAAAACATGGTCCTCTGAAATAAAAAGTCGCTTCATCATTACTCCAATGTGAAAGGCACCTGGTGGCCTTTCTTGTCTTATCCAATCCTCCTCACAGTGCAACGAGTTAATCGACTTTGAAATCCAATGATCTTCGCATCACTTTGTTTCAGTGCTCCATAGTTGCCTGTTCAGAATTGCCTGCTCCACCCATGGGGCCTATTGAAAGAATCTCTTGTTCTTTGACTGTCAAGACATTCTGGATGTCTTGTGTGTCCTTGGGGAACAAAGCTATCTTTCTTTGGAGTTTATGTAATTCGCCTGCACTTTTTACAGGAAAGTTGCTTTTGATTCAGACTCTAATAATATACACAATATAATATATACTTTGCAAACTGATTAAATATAACATAAAAGCTATATAAATACATAGTTTATAAAATATACACCTTATAAAATATATACAGTTTATAGAGTATATAGAATAAAATAATTATAACCTTAAAAATATATAAGAATCTTCACTGAAAGAAATTAAAATCAATGCCATTAGTGATAAACTTTATTGAAAGTGAGTCAGCATGGTGAAATTTTTAAAACAATGTTTTAAGCTGAAGTAAGGCCTGGCTGCTAGCCTATGTCCTTGTCTTATACAATAGATTTCTTGTCTGGAGTACACATTAAGTTTTCTGCTTCAAGGATGACCAGTGCTCAGGGATCACATTCATTCTCACTCTTAAATTATGAGATACTTCCTTTCCTTGCTTGACATCTTCAAAGTGAAAAGTGTCACTGCCAGGGAAGCATGAAGCTCCAGCAGCCCTAAAGGCAACCTTTGAAAAACACAGACAAGGAGCTGGTCACTTGTGCAAAAAAGGTAAGTGTAGGGAGGAAATGTGAATGTGTATATAAGTACAAGAGTTTGGCTTACTTGTTTGGTATTTCAGAATAAAAAGTTGCACAGTTTGGCTACAGGATGTTAAATGCGATCACTAGAGAGAAAAGGCATGTGAAAATGAGCCTGGGGTTTTAATATAATCAAGACACAGGAGACTCTTAGACCAAATTTTTGAGGTTTTATTTTAAGACAATGCATCAAAATATTCTATTATACTATAGACATCAAACTGAACTTAAACGAACAAAACAAATACCTCTAAGACAAAATAATAATAGTTCAACCCCACCTACTTTTTCTTTGTTCTCTGAAACTCCCTTGTAGCTAATGTTAAAATGTGAGGGTAGGGTGTTTGTGAAATTCTATCTCACAGGCCTTCAGGAAAGTGAACCTGTTATTGATTATTGACCAACAACCTGGACTTGAAGGTTTTATATCAGCTTTGTCAAGCTTTGATTTTCATAGTCAGAGAGCACTGAAATAAACTGAATTATGAAGCAATTCCTAAATAGACATTCAGTAGGTTCCTGTTTGCTTTCGCCTCTCTTAAGCAGCATATAACTTACAAGAAAGCTTGGAAATTTTACACACATATAGTGTATATGTGCATTATATAATATATTGAATACATATGTATATTATATAGATTCATTTCTTTAACATTGGGTATCTATGCTAGGAGAATAAAAATACTTAAATATTGTAGCTGGTCACCATTGAGTGATTACCCTGTCTACAGTTATCTTCAAGAGGGATGGAGGGACCATACTGTTTTAGGCAAGGGTTTGCAGCTCTGTTATGTTCAATGTCAGTTGTTCAGAAATACTTGAAGATTTTTGTGTTCTATGAGCTCATTACCCTCAGTCGATTGTTTTCTGAAGAACTCTCAAAAGTGGACGCTTAAACTAAAGATATATGGCATTTCTCATTTTTCTGGTTAATCATATTAATATTTAAGTCTCTTAGATAAATTTCACACACATTTGTATTTCTAAGAATTAAGAATTAAATCACAAATATAGTGTAATAAATTCTGCCTCATCTTTTCTCAGTGAAGCTTGTCCAATTATTTGAGCACACTGTACTTTGAAGTTCATAATCGTTATCTGGCTCTTTATTATAACTTTCAAAAGTGAAGACCTGATTACTGTCATATGACTTGTGCACAATTGTACTTTGCAATATGTACTGAATATGAATGTGAGATTTGTATACCAGGAGGTAAAATGGGCACCTTTCCTACAATCTACAGGCTAACTAACCAGTGTCAGACTCAGCCTTGTCATAGGAGAAAGTCATCTTCATTTCTATAGGATGCAATTTATGTTTCCAAGATCACAAAGATAGGCTCAAAGTTGAATGTCAGTCATGGTGCTTGGTGGTGTTTGGATTTGAAAATCTACCAGGAATTCTTTTTCACTGTGTTAATCTTTTATTTCAATGTGGGCTGAGGCTCCCTCCTGGCCTGCTGCACAGGTTCTGATGGGCTGGTGGGGCCACTACGAGTCCTTCTTGTCTAGCTTGGCTTCTGGGAAGACCATTTAAGTCATCAATCATCATCTGGTCAAAGGGAATCATGTTCTTCACTTTCTTCAGCTGCTTCTCATATTCCTAGATCCTGACCTGGGATCCAGACTCTACAAACCCAGCACAGCTCTTCACGTCCTCTTTTTCTTCATTGTTCACCAGGGCTGTGTATTTATTCTCTGGCACAGGAATAGAGAGGCATTATACTTGTTTTCAAAATCGTCCACCAAGCCAGACTTAGTCACATTGGCCTTTCAGTAAGCTCAGACAATTGCTGGAATTTTAAATTAAAAAGAGTGCTATTTCCATACCTAACTTACATACTTAGATAATTAAACAGTAAGTAAAATAAAAAAGAAATAACATTTTCATATATGGCACATATTTTATATGTAATTTCCACATGATAATATTATTTATCTTGAGGCTTACATATCACTCATAAGAAAAGTGGACCTGTATGGGGGGATGGTTAAAATATGACATTCAGTGGAAACAATTAAAATACACTTAAACTGCTTTTATCTTTTAAACATACTGACCCATGAGTTAAATTTTTGGTATGATTAAAATACAGCCTCAGCATTTTAAAACATATTTTAGCATAAAATTCATTAAAATTCAACTGTGATCCAATGATTTTAATTAGTGGAGATGCTAGCAAAGGGAGTAGTTAAGGAAAATTAGTTACCTATTGTTCTGAAGTATAATTTTTAAATTTAGCAGCATTTGGAGGGGGGGATTGTTAGCAAACATGGCTGTATGCGCGTGCGTAGCTTTTGCCCTGCTCTGTCAATAAAAATAATTGAAAACAAAATAACAATGCATTTTAACACGATGTCAGGATAATTACAGTTATAATTAAAGCCTTGAAAGAGTGCTAAGACTAACACTTCATTTCTATGAGCATATACAGAAATTCAACATTAGTTTTTCACATCCTTCCTTTAATGTCAAAGATTAGAAAAAAAAAGACAAATTAACTAGTAACTAAATATTAAGCCTATATTGTTAGGTAATTTCTTTTGACTAAATGTTCTCACTATTGAAGTAAAATAATTGCTTTAAACAGAAGATAGTATTTTCTGTATGCCAATCTTTATATAGATTTTATATAGATGATCTTCCAAAATTATATTTTACTTTTGGTTATACTTTGTAAATATGTATTCTGTGATTTTTTTTTCTCAGTAGCACACTATCAGTGTTTGAAACAGAAAAGCCCTGAACAAACTCCCCTTGAAAGGAGAGGTCCATTACATAGAAAGAGGTGCTCTAGAGTGTATCTAATAAAAAAAAAAGAAAACTATACATTATATAATTGCACATTAAGTCTCATGGCAAATATCATTATTCAGTACATTGCTTTATTCCGTAGGTCCAGGTTGAGGAAGCAGTTTTTCCTTCTTATCAAGACCAAGTAACACATCGACTCAGTGTTCCCACAGCTGTTGGCTTCAAGTCCCTGAGTGCAATGGATGGCCACTCTCCATCATGTGTAATGGACCTAACAGTGTGACCTGTATACTAAGTACAAAACTACTGTAATTGCGAATAAATGAACATGCGTCCAATAACCTGTTAAATAACTATTCTGTAGAACAAGCCTTTGAAGGAATAAGATCAGCTTTGCATTATTCAGTGACAAGACAGGAAGAAGAATTGCCCAGACTTGGCAATGTGGACAGATCTGGGTTTGGAGTTCTTTCCACTGACCCGTGGCTGTTACAACTTATGAAACCAAAGTAACACATCCAACCTCACTGTTCCTAAAGAATGACAGTTAATATGGAGCCTAGCAGGCTTGCTGAGAAAATTGAACAGGAGACAGTTCCTCATAAAAGAGATGAGGCAGCCTCACCAGAGGGAAGTGATAAAGCAGGAAACAGAGTCCATGTTGGAGACAGCCTCTGCTCCCCTTACTAGGGTCCTGTCCCCTTACTTCCCACATGAAGCCCGAGCTGCCCATCGGCCACATCTGTGTAGTGGGCCCAGGTCCAGTTTGTGTATGGTCCTTGGTTGGTGCATCAGTCTCTGTAAGCCCGGCTAAGTGTAGGTTAGTTGACCCTGTTGGTCTTCTTGTGGAGCTCGTGTCTCTCGAGATCCCTCTATCCTTCTCCCAACTTTTCCAAAAGACTCCTTACACTGTGACCGATGTTTGGCTGTGAGTTGCAGCATCTGTTTCTATCCAGTACTGTGTGGAGCCTCTCAGAGGACAGCTATTCTAGTCTCCTATTTGTGAGCAAAGCAGAGTATGGTTAATAGTTTCAGGGTTTGGCTTTCAGTCATGGGGTGGGTCTCAGGTTGGGCCAGGCACTGGTTGAATATTCCTTCAATCTCTGCTCTATTTTTATCCCTGCATGTCTTGTAAGCAGGGTAACTTTTGGGTTGAAGTTTTTGTGGTTGGGTTGACGTCTCCAGGGTGGAAACATGAGATAGCTTCATGTAGTGCCATTGTTGGCCAACCAATTATATTTTTTAGGTTTGCATCATGAAAGGAAAAGTAATAATTGTCTAGAAGTGATTATAACGTCTCACAATGAAAGTTGCTATTGAATGTTTAGTTTGGGATAATATATATATATATATATATGTGTGTGTGTGTGTGTGTGTGTGTGTGTGTGTGTGTGTGTGTGTGTGTGTGTAGTCTGTTTGTGTTATAATATTACACATTATTATGTGCCTATATTTGTCATATATGTACATTTAGTTGCATGTAAGCTCCTTCTAGGCATATCTCTCTATCATTTAATAATTATATCTAACTTAAATATTTAAAAGGGAACACTTAGGTAATTTTTAGGTTTAACTAGAGTTTGCCTCAGGCTCAACATGTCTGTATGTAGGTTATAACATCATATTACTCTATAGATTGATTACATCATCATTAGTTCTTTTTGACAGCTCATCTGATAGGCTGAATGATCAGAGGATGCTGGAGTAAAGTATCATTCCACTCCTCTCATTAAGGAGAATCTCAGTGACTGGAATGCCTAATTGTGGACATGAGAACAAAAGAAGAGAAAAATAATGTTACCTTAAGGAGCTGTTGTCATTAAGAGCCAGAATAACAGGATATTTTCTTGATGATTCCAGGGCTTATTGAAGAATCATCACAGGTTCAACCCTCCTCCACCCTCTGGTTGTACTCTCTTGTGGCTAATTCTTGAGCATAGTTAAAAAACTAACCATGGGCTATCCTTTCCTTTGCTTCTTTAGAGTACTTTAAACCAGATCCTGCACACCCTCAGTGTGCTAGTCCATCTAAGCGAGTTTGCAGGGATGGGAATAACATTTAGGTATGTGAGTCGGGAAAAGTGGGTGGAGAAAAAGGTTGATCTTCATAATATACTTGGGAAATTCCAGTTACTCTGAATCAAATTCTATCTCTAACCACAGTGCTGCAATCATCTGAATAGGTCATTGGCAAGAATTAGAGTGAGAACTAAGTATAAGCTGTTGGTGAACTGGAGGCACCTCTTGTGGCTACACTTTAAGTACCCTTTAATGAGTTTTGCTACCATGAATCATGAGACAGCCCCCACAGAGTAAAATTTTCTTTTTACAACTTTTAAGGTGGCAAGAAGATCATTTAAAAAAAATATGAAAGTGCTGAGTGCTTCTGACGGAGGGGAACTTGGCTCTGAGTCAATTATAAACTCTCCATCATTCAACAGGAGATCAATACTGTTTTGTGGTGAGGTTTCTACAGCTGTGTCGGCTCCAATACTAGGATTCCTCCTGTTGGAAGCTCACATTTGACATGTCCGCCTGGTACACTTATTCTCCTGTTCTTTTTCCCTCGCCTGACCTATAGTCCTAAACCCATGGTTTCTGATTAAAGAGAACTTGGTTGCTGATGTACAGAGTATCTATATTGTCATCAAGTTAAATGAGAATACAAGATTAAGACACGAACCACAATGTGAGGGGCATTCTACATGTTCTATTAAATTAATGAAATTTAATGAAGAAAAAAAATAAAAGTCAATGGTGAGTAAACATAGCTTTGTACTAAGGCCTATAGTAAGTGTTTTTGAGAATCAAGTATATAGCAGATATTTAAAATGTTAAATGGGAAGGATATTTTTAGTGAGTCTATTTAAAGTCTTACTGGTAAAAGATGAAATGAAATATTTCTGAATGAGAATATGGTCTTAGAGTATTGCTGCTTTTGAATAGCATACTAATTAAGATGAATAAAAATCAACAGTAATGATAGGTATTATTTATATTATATATATGCTGTGCTATTAATAGGGCTGATAAATCTGTGAATGTGTAACTGATAATAAAGGCATACACGCACACACACACATGCATACACTACACCTTGCTGGGTCTTTTTAGAGTTGCCCCTATGTATGTGTGTTTCTCGATGACCTCTTTGGATTGGATCACTTATCAGGGAGCTTATCTTGGAGAAGACAAATTATCTCCTTTTCTCAGCAGCCATTATACCCCTATATTTCTTTGTCTCGGAGTGGGGACTTCTGAGACTTCACATATCCACGTCGGGTTTTCAGCTGGTATTGTAGCTTACAGGCCTTGTTTAGAGAGAAATATTGTTAAAACGTCATAGTCTCACCTCCCTTGTCATATACAGAGTATACTGTTTTGCAGCAGGCATCCAAATCCTCAGGATTATTCAATATTGGAGTTTTATGTGGCCAGGGAACATATTTCTGAGTGTAATAATCACATTGAATAATGTAAATAGGCTAGCTCAAAAATAATAAGGAAGTTATTGCAGGTATCTCAAAGAAAATTTCTCACAAGTTACCCTTTCTAAGTCTCTGAGCTTACAGAGGCTCCAGAAATACAGTTTGTGCCTTTGAAGTTAGACTCTCCTGGGAGAAATCAATACTGTGCTATCAAACAATTTCAGCAGATATACTCAGCTTCATTTCTTCTCTATGTCTCACACGATTTTTGTGTGCTATTGTCTCAACAGTACTTCCAGGACAGAGCCTTCGTCTAATTTAAACATTTTTTTTTTCTTGCCTTGTACTATGTTGACACAATCTGTGATTAACGGATGCTTTAAGGCAAATGAAGAAATGAAACAATTACTCTTCTACATGCTTAACTTACAATATTGTTTTAAAAGCGTGTGTGCTTTGTACTAAACAAAATAAACCATATTTTGGTTTGATGCCAGTAAAATCTAAAAATGTTCTCCTGCTACTGAGACAACAATGTAAGCAACGTGATGCTGTGAACATAATTTGCACATTACTTGTCTATCTAAAGGAGCAAACAATTAAATATTAATTATAGTAAGTAATATAGTAATTACATTATTGTAATAGTGGTCTAGATCTGTTTTCTGAAGAGCAGCTCTCTCAGGCCAAGTGATTAAATTTGCCTGTTTGCTTGGTTTTTGATAATTTATTTAAATTATGCTTTAAATATGAATAAAGGTTTTGTCACAATTTTATCTTTATGACTGCCCCATTGTTGACTACAGAGAGAACATCAGGGAAACCCATTCAGTTACTAAGACAATATGATATGGACTTCGCTTATTTATTCTTAATTTCTCAGTTTATGTAACTTGAATATACGCCGTACTTCAGCTGGGTCCACATTTTAATAAGTCTGTATTAAAATTTCAATAAATACCATTCTTTGGAATGGTTCATACTAAGCATTCAGTGTTAGCCCACCGATGCTAGGTCATCTTTTTTCACCAGAAATTTAGATGAGCCTATAATGAGCACTATTATGGTCAGATGTAATGAATCAAATACAGGTATCTATTAGGTTACTAGAAAAATGAATTCTTCTTGAGTATTCTTCCGCACATTTTGAAATTTTTGGTTGTAGATTTAGAGGTAGCCATGTAAGCAAACTCTCCAGTGAGTGATATCTGTAGATATCGCCTGTGTAGAAAAATTGTTATATTCAGTTATATTATATATAATATATAAACTTCAGTTATATTATATATGCCATCACAAATTGGTATTGTTATATTATATTCTTACTTCATATAAAATTTAATTATAGTTTCATTTGATCATATGTTTTTTATTTTATCAAGAATTGTATCACATGGAAAATTTTATTAGAAACCAGTTTCTTGAACTAGTAGAGATGAAGGAAAAACAGAATATGAATAAAAGTTGTTTCTTTGGTAAATATGACTGAAACAATGGGAATCATATAAACCCATTGATACTATTGAATCTTACACTTTAATTCTCCAAAAATATAAGGCTCATGCTAATGAAAATCCTAGTATTCTTCCAGTTCAGAGGCCTGAGTTCTTCGAGTGGTTAACTCCTTCATTGGTATTATGCTTACTCAAGCCTGTAAACATTCTTAGTATTCAGAAACTTTCACTGAGTAGACTGGATTCAGTATTTCAAGTAATCAAAATAACTCATAGCAAACTGAAGATTTGCCACAAATAATAGTGTTTGTAGATCATAGAAATATTTGACTTTTCTTGGCATCTGGTACTTAGTGATATGATAGCCTTTGAGTTCACAATAGAGAGACCTGTTTGTTTCACTCATTCGTTGAATTGGTACATAAGATGGTCTGATAGAAATTGGGATTATCTAGTTTCTGCCCACCTGGACTTTATACTGCTGAATGATTCACCTGCATATAGAGCAAATTAAAATTTCAATATGTAACCTGATATTTTTCCACCCATGCATAAGAGAATGAGTACCAATGTTCACAATCATCATTGATCTTCACACCACTGTCTATTCAATGTTAGAATGTTTTAACATAAGCATTGAAAGGTCATTAAGTTGCTATGCTTGCTTGAATAGTATGGAGCATATAAATATCCCACCATTTCCAAATATCAGGCTAATATAGTCATATTCTTTGCATTGTTAATATCAGTGAAGCAAATTTAGTCTTATTCATGCATATGTTTTCCTGAAATAATGAGCATCCCTCTCATGGAATATTTTATCTTAACTCTGTTTTGTCAGGTTTACTATTTATAGAATAAAATATACTACCATTCTCTGTTAATAAAATATGAAAAGTATGGAAATACATTGCTTTAAAAAGTGTATGTGAAATCAAGTAATTTTTAAACTCAATACAGCTTGTGACAACTGAAAAATTCCAAGTACTTAATCATGATTTAAAGTTCTATCTTAATGACAATTTCATAGTAATTTCCCTGCCTTTTTAGAAGTAATGTGTGATCCCCCTTTTAATTATTTCTATTGCTTTGAATGTAAAACTTCTCAAATAAAGATTGGAAATGATGTCTTTAACATCTAGTGATGTGGAAGTTTTATGAATAGTCACCATAACAGAAAATGCTTCCTATAACTGTGGCCATAGCAATGGGGCGTTAGAGAGTTTGCTGTACAGAACTCTTACCTAGAGGTTGGTCTCTTGCAGCTACCAAAATGGCAGCTTCTTGTTGGCCTGTTTAGTATCAGTGCTCCAGGATCTCTATCTATACCAAGTTATTTGAATTTTCAGAGCCACAGTTTTGATTTCCACAAATCCAAATCAGAAAGTCTCTCTAGGTGCATTACCTAAGTTCATTTATTAGAAGAGGGTGGTTATTTCATCTTACAATTCCAGGTAGTACTCCATCACTGAGGGAACTCAAGGCAAGGACTCTAGCAGTTTCGACTCAAAGACTTACTGTGAATATTGGTTTCAAACATAACATTTGTCCCGCTGCCAAATTTTACTTTTATATAATGACAGGTATTGGTCTATAAATTAAAAATGATCTTGCACTGTTGAAAGTTGTATTTAATTTTCTGATTCATTACCTTACTGTCTATTCATTTGATTTAGCTATTAGTCACAAAAATCACGTTAGCTTTATTTTTTCTTTTTTTTTTGAATCATAAAGACCTTAGGGATAATATCCACATATCTTTTGGAGAAGGCAGGTACTCAATTTGCATGTTTTTGAGTTTCTATTTCTCCTTCAATAAACAATAATTCCTTCTGAAGGTCGGTTGTCTTTTTTCATATTGAAGTCTTTTTCAGATTCAGATTTTTATCTTAGATGATCTTTCCTAAAGCACTTAGTGATCTCTTCAGCTGTTTAAATATCTCCCTGGGAACTAGTTAGATGCCTCACTGATTAATAATACCATTATTATTGCTGAGTTACAAACTCATCAAACATGCTTTTGTTTCTTTTTTAAGTGCTGTCTTTGGCCCTTGTGTTTGGAACACAACTCAGGGAGGTAGCGAAAGGAATGTTACTGGAGACTGCTCCCCAGAAATGTAACTGTGTGCTAAGTGGAGATTGATAACACAGGAAAGCCAGTGTTCCACACACCATCCTCAAATAGAAAGACACACAAACCATACATACACACATATGCAAACACAGGTATACATATTTAAATGCATTTGTGCATACACAATACAACATACACATTTACAAGCATGCATGCACATATAGATACACAGATGTGTATTTATACATATATACATCACCCTTTCCTCAGGACAATAGATTATTTTTGACATTTATCCTTTTTATTTTGCATTATAGAAATTGTGAAATTTCTTGAGAATATTGCCAAAGTCCAGCATTGGTGGGTCCAGGAAAGAATCTTGGGATAGGATGCAGAATAACCTTTCTCTCAGACAACTGGTCATGACAGAGGATTGAAAGAACAAGAAATAGCCAGCCACTGAATTCATATCAGAAACAGTCCCTGTGTGTCTTTCTGCTTATGGCTCTTTGATCACCTTCCCCCTTAGTAAGGAGCAGCTTTACAAGGCTTCAGAGAAAAACAATTCAGCCAGTCCTAATGAAACCTGATAGGCTAGGGTCAGATGGAAGGGGAGGATGACCTCCCCTATCAGTGGACTTAGAGAGGGTCAGAGAGGAGATGGGGGAGGGTGAATGGGATTGGAAAGGGATGAGGAAGGGGCTAGCTACAGCTAGGATTCAAAATGAATAAACTATAATTTATAAAAAAATATTAAAAAGAACAGGAGGCTACAAATTTGAGCAAATAAAAAAATAGTCATTGGTAAACATCTAATTCTTTCACTTCGGTGTGTGTGTGTGTGTGTGTGTGTGTGTGTGTGTGTGTGTGTGTGTCCCTTAGCCAACATCAAACTCAATGGAGAGAAAAATAAATCAATCCCACTGAAATCAGGGACAAGGCAAGGCTGCCCACTCTCTCCATATCTCTTCAATTTAGTACTGAAGTCCTAGCTAGAGCAACAGGACAACTAAAGGAGATCAAGGGGATACAAATTGGAACAGAAAAGGTCAAAGTTTCACTATTCGCAGATGATATGATAGTATACATGAGGAACCCCAAAAATTCAACCAGAGAACTCCTTCAGCTGATAAACACCTTCAGCAAAGTGGCTGGATACAAAATTAACTAAAAAAAACAAAACAAACAAAAACAAAAACAAACAAACAAACAAACAAACAAAAAAACAATCAGTTTCATGAGGTCCCATTTATTGATTGTTGCTCTTAGAGCCTGTGTTGTTGGTGTTCTGTTCAGGAAGTTGTCTCCTATGCCAATGAGTTCAAGGCTCTTGCCCACATTCTATTCTAAGCACTTTGTGTGTCTGGTTTTATATTGAGGTCTTTGATCCATTTGGACTTGTGCAGGGTGATAAGTATGGATCTATGTGCATTTTTCTACATGTAGACATCCAGTTAGACCAGCACCATTTGTTGAAGATGCTGTCTTTTTTTTTTTTTTTTCCATTGAATGGTTTTGGCATCTTTGTCAAAAATCAGGTGTCCACAAGTGTGTGGATTTATGTCAGGGTCTTCTATTCGATTCCATTGATCCACTAGTCTGTTTTTATACCAGTACCATGCAGGTTTTTGTATTGTTGCTCTATAGTAGAGTTTGAGATCAGGGATGGAGATACCTCGTGAAGATCTTTTACTGTTGAAAATTGATTTAGCAATTCTGGGTTTCTTGTTCCATATGAAGGTGAGAATTTTTCTTTCAAGGTCTGTAAAGAATTGTGTTGATGATGGGAATTGCATTGAATCTGTAGATTGCTTTTGGTAAAATGGCCATTTTTACTATATTAATCCTGCCAAGCCATGAGCATGGGAGATCTTTGCATTTCTCATATCTTCTTCTAATTCTTTCTTCAGAGACTGGAAATTTTTTCATACAGGTCTTTGACTTGCTTGGTTAGGTTCACACCAAGGTACTTTATGTCCTTTGTGGCTATTGTGAAGGGTGTTGTTTCCCTAATTTCTTTCTCGGCCTTTTTGTCTTTTGTATACTGAGGGCTACTGTTTTATTTTTTTGTTTTTTTTTTTTTTTTGAGTTAATTTTGCAAATGGTGGGATCTGGAAAAGATCATCTTGAGTGAGCTATCCTGGAAGCAGAAAGACACACAGTGTATATACTCACTCATATAGACATATAATATGGAATGAACTAATAAAATCTGTACACCTAAAGAAACTAATCAAGAGGGAGGACTCTTGCTAAAATGCTCAATTCCTATCCACAAAGGCAAAGAGGATAGACATTAGAAGAAGGAGAAAAGAGGGAATAAGTCAGGAGCCAGACACAGAGGACCTCTGAAAGGTTCTGCCCTGCAGACTATCAATGCAGATGCTGAGAATTATGGGCAACCTTTGGGAAGAGTGCATGGAATCTTATGAAAGAAGTGGGAAACAGTAAGATCTGGAGAGGAAAGGAACTCCACAAGGAGAGCAACAGAACCAAAAATTCTGAGTACAGGGTTCTTTCCTGAGACTGATACTCCAACCAAGGACTATGCATGGAGATAACCTAAGACCCCTGCACAGATATAGCCCATGGCAGTTCAGTATCCAAGTGGTTTCCATTGTAATAGGAACCGGGACTGTCTCTGACATGAACTGATTGGCCTGCTCTTTAATTACCCTTTGAGGGGTAAGCAGCATTACCAGGCCACAGAAGAAAACAATGCAGCCACTCCTGATGAAATCTAATTGACTAGGATCAGAAGGAAGGAAAAGAAGACCTCCCCTATCAGTGGACTTAGTGAGGGGCATGCATGCAGAGCGTGGAGGAAGGGAGGGATTGGGACAGGAGGAGGAAGGGAACCACAGGGGTGATACAAAGTAAATATAGTATAATTAATAAAGAATTAAAAAAAATCCGAAGCCCTCCTGTATACCAAAGGCAAAAGGGCTGAGAAAGAAATCAAGGAAACAACACCTTTCACAATAGCCATTAATAACATAAAGTATCTTGGGGTGACTCTAACCAAGCAAGTGAAAGACCAGTTTGAAAAAAAAAATAAAAACAAAAAACTTCTTGTGTCTGAAGAAAGAAATTGAAGAAGATATCAGAAGATGGAAAGATCTCCAGTGCTCATGAATTGTTAGGATTAACATAGTGAAAATAGCTATCCTGCCAAAAGCAATCTATAGATTCAATGCAATTCCCATCAAAATACCAACACAATTCTTTACAGACCTTGAAAGAAAACTTCTCAACTTCAGATGGAGAAAAAAAAAAACACAAAAAACAACAGAATTTCCAAAATGATCCTGTACAACAACAGATCATCTGAAGGTATCTCCATCCCTGACCTCAAGCTGTACTACAGAGCAATAGTAATAAAAACTGCATGGTATTGGCATAGAAGCAGAAAGGAGGATCAATGGAAGCGAATAGGAGACCCAGAAATAAACCCACACAACTATGAATACTTGATTTTTGACAAAGAAGCCAAAACCATTCAATGGAAAAAAGACAGCATCTTCAACAAATGGTGCTGGTCCAACTGGATGTCTACATGCAGAAAAAAAAATGAAAATAGATCTATATTTATCACCCTGCACAAACTAAAGTCCAAGGGGGATCAAAGACCTCAACATAAAGCCAGATACACTAAATCGGTTAGAAGGAAAAGTGGGGAAGAACCTAGAACTCAATGGCACAGGAGACAACTTCCTGAACAGAATACTAACAGCACAGGCTCTAAGAGCAATAGTCACTGAATGGGACTTCATGAAAATGAAAAGCTTCTGTAAGGAAAAGGACACTGTCGTCAGAACAAAACGACCGCCTACAGACTTGGAAAGCATCTTTATCAACCTTATACCTGACAGAGAGCTGATATCCAAAATACATAAAGAACTAAAGAAGTTAAAATGCAATAAATCAAGCAATCCAGTTAAAAAATAGGGTCCAGAGCTAAACAGAGAATTCTCTGTAGAGGAATAGAATGGCAAATAAACACTTAAAGAAATGCTCATCATCCTTCCTCATCAGGGAAATGCAAATCAAAACAACCCTTAGATTTCACCTTATACCCATCATAATGGCTAAGATCAAAAACTCAAATGCCAACACATGCTGGAGAGGTTGTAGAGAAAGGGGATCCCTCTTCCATTGCTGGTGGGAATGTAAACTGGTACAAGCACTTTGGAAGTCAATCTGGTGCTTTCTCAGACAATTTGGAATAGTGCTTCCTCAAGACCCATCTGTACCACTCCTAGGCATATACCCAAAACTTGCTCAAGTACACAACAAGGACATTTGCACAAACATGCTTGTAGCAGCTTTATTTTTAATAGCCAGAATCTGGAAACAATCCAGATGTCCAACAATGGAGGAATGGATATAGAAATTGTGGTACTTTTACACAATAGAATACTATTCCGCAGTTAAAAACAAGGAAATCATGAAAAATGTACTTCTAGCCAAAAACTGCGGGGAATTGTAAATGGAGGGTTTTTGATTTGTAAATATGCCTCTTTGTGGAGATCTCTGGTAAGCTAAACTCTGCCTGCTGCTGGCTTTACAAATTTGCACTCCCACCAGAAAAGGAGAGAGGTTTCCCTGGAGCCACATCCTCACCTGCATATACTGTCACTTAAATTTTTGATCTTAGCAGTTCTGATTGGTGTAAGATGGAATCTGAGAGAGTCCTTTTGATTTGCATTTCCCTGATGGACTAAGGACTTTGAATATTTCTTTAAGTGTTTCTCAGCCACTAGAGATTTCCTGTTTTGAAAATTCTCTGTTTAGCTCTGTACCCCATTGTTAATTGGATTGTTTGTTTTGTCGATGTCTAATTTTTTGAGTTCTTTATAAATTTTGGATAATAGCTCTCTGTCAGATAAAGGGTTGGTAAAGATCTTTCCCCATTCTGTTGGCTGTCGTTTTGTCCTATTGACCCTGTGCTTTGCCTTGCAGAAGCTTTTGAGTTTCATGAGGTCCCATTTATTAATTGTGATCTTAGTGTCTGAACTGTTGGTGTCCTGTTCAGGACATTGTCTCGGTTTAGTCTATTATCATCATGGCAGGAAGCATAGTAGCTCAGTCAGGCATAATGCAGAGGAGCTGCTGAGAGTTCTACATCCATCTCCTTTGAAGGCATCAGCGGCAGTGGGTTTGAATTCTTTTCAAGGAAAACTGTTGCCTCACTGGCTATATTATAAGATGTGCTTCATTGTTTTTATATGAAGCTGACCACTGGAATCATTTTAAGGTTACAATATTTATGGATGCATACATTGAGAAGGTTCAGCAGAGACCCAAAATATAGATGTTTGAATGCTAAGTGGAATTTTCAATAAACTTATTTAATGGACAACTTTTCAAGGAGTACAATTTCTTCCCAGCAGGCCTTTTTACTATCAGTGTGCTATAATATATATGTGTGTGTAGTTTTTCAGCCCCTGTAGTTAACTCATTAATAATAGACAACACATTACTTCTATAACTAAAGGCAACTGAGTCAGTTCTAATCCCTCACCTCTCTGTTTTTAACTTCTGATTGTTTCTGTTTTTTTAATGTTTTTTCTCTTTATCTTCCCTCTTCATTCATTATTTCTAGTTTTATTTTTTTCATTATAATTTCTTACTGAAAGATGCCAAGGCATTTCATTTAATAAAATGTTTTAAATTGTTATGTAGATTATAAAAAGGCAGGGGTCACTCTCTACTTTGTTTACCACAAGTATGTGCAGACTCTGATTTTAACAAATAAGAATTGTTTTCAATTGCACTGGTAACCTGCCAGGGTCCATTTTCAGAGGAATGTGAAGTGCTTCTTCAATTGTATGTATTGTGTTATTACTTATGATGAATTTAGCACTGACAAGCAGGAACCTTTCTGCAAGAAAGCACTTCACCAATTCCTTTGAGTTATCCCAATGACCCTGTGAGAAGTAAGAATAGAGCATTTATAACCTGTATTTCACAGGTGAAACAGCTGAAATGACACATTTATATTCTAGGGTGTTTTGCTCTTTGTCAGAAATGTCTCCTCAAGTTTGGAAGATTCACCATTACTACTCCCCTGAAGGCCAAGAAGAGAAAGGAAAGAGATAAAAGTAAAAGAATAGTTTAGCCATACTATCAGTCTTTGGGCCCAAACTCAAACATTTTTATTAAGTGAATTTATGTTCTTTGGAGGGACTTGATCACATACTTCTATTTGACTGTCTTTCATGTTGATCATAGACTTACTCTCTCTTCCTTTGTGGTTCCTGAGAGCTAAGGAGTTTTGTGTGCAGTGACTTGTGATAACTTCTAAAGGACACAGAGCTTTAATGTTGCTATTTTTCAAAATTTGTCTAATATCGAAGCTGACATTTACACTTGCGTGTGTCTGCATGTCGGTTTCATGTGAGTTTCTATAATCTTTGTGAATACTTTATCTCATAATCTGTTTTTTTGTTATAGAACATTTAGAATATTTTCAGATTCAAATATTGTTAACTGAAAAGAATGGTATTAATATTAATGCCTTAATTTTAGTCTTAGCCCTTTCAACACAAGTAAGTCAACATTACCTATCTAGTTTCCAGAAATTCCACGGATTTAAATGGTAGCAGCTTCCATAAACACTGAAAAAATTTTGATAGACTCAGTTTACCATGCACCTTTCATAATACAGTTCCGTTTTGAGCAATCTAGGATGGGGTATGTCTCTTACTTCACAGAGGAAAACACCTAATAATTGAGGCACAGTAAGCCTTCTGGGTCAACACAGAACACACAAGCAACCCTGTAGTGTAGAAAGAACAACAGCTCAGTCTCAGTCAGTGAAGGCTTCAGTGTTAAAAACAATCATCTCAGTGGCTTAAACACAAGCTATGTCTACTTCACAGTAATCGATGTTTGCAAGTCCATCGTAAGTTGCCAATGTGTTTGCATGCAAGTGGGGAATTACTTTCTGACTTATGGTCTTTATACTTTCTGTGTCTTCAGTTGTGGGGAAAAAGAGCTTTCCCTTCTCCCTTGACTTATACTCCAACCAAGGACTATCCATAGAGATAACCTAGAACTCTGACAATGCAGCCACTTCTGATGAGAACTGATAGACTAAGATCAGAAAGAAGGAGAGGAGGACCTCCGCTATCAGTGGACTTGGGGAGGGGCATGCATGCAGAAGGGGGGGGGAGGATGGGACCGGGAGGGAGGAGGGAGGGACTGGGAGGGGAGGAGGGAGGGACCGGGAGGGGAGGAGGGAGGGACTTATGGGGGATACAAAATGAATAAAGTGTAATTAATAAAAGTTAGATAAAAAATTTTAAAAAAAGAAAAAAAAATATTTTTTATCAAGTCATCAATTTCTAACTTTGTGAGCATATTAATATCTACAGTATAGTGAATACTTATGCCTCTCCAAAATTCATACATTGGCAAAATTGATAGTATTTGGAGGGTAGACTATAAAAAAAAAGCAGAGAGACAAACAAATTAGTTCCTTCAAGTAGAGGCTTCCTAAATGAGATTTGTGTCCTAATAATGTAGGAACAGAGAGCGAGTAAACTATCTCCTTTCCTGTGACACAAAAATTCAAGAGGATATTGGCAGTTTGCAACTGAGAATGAATGAGCAAACCCTGCTGGTATCCTGACTGATGCTTTTCAACCTAAGGAGCTATAAGAAAAAAAATGTCTGTTGTTTCTGGGACTTTCCGTATTCTGTAATAGCACAAGCTCATGAGGGGCCACCCAAAGGCACTCCTTCAATTACCAGGACTATAAAACTGATGGAAACCAGTTTTCGTATCTGAATTTTCAGGGTACACTCTTTGTTTTATAGTGAGACATAAGAAGTATATTAGACCAAACAATATCTCTGGCTTGAATAAGTGTCCCTTGGAGATCCTTATGTAAAGACTTTGATTCCAGAATGGTGTCATTAAGGGATGCTGCTGATATTTAAGAAAAAGTTTGGAGTAAGAGTCATTAGGTCATTGGAAGAATTTTCCTGTATTGAGGATATAGGATCTCCTTTACTTCCTCCGATTTCTACTTTAAGATGTGACAGCTTTCTCTGACGTATGCTCTAATCAAGATGCTTAAACCCACATGGAATGGGTCTAGAAACCGGACAATGGAATGAACAAATACAAACACATAGATGTGAGTACACAAAATCAGGGATCATGTGGGTTGTGAGTCCTCTGATTGAGTGGCACCAGTTAGGCAGCAACCTGAAATCTCAATGTGTTTGCTATATACAGCACATAGGTAGGGGTTAGTGAGTCTCTATAGAAGACTTCTGTAGGTGGGTAGTCTCAGGCCATCAGCATTCTGACAGAGAAAGCTACAGTTGCTAGTTTTTTTCACACTCTTGTCATCAATCATCTGTAACAACTGTGCTTAGACCAGAAGAAGGCTCTACAACGCTAAGACTGCCTTTGTTACATTCAACAGAGGGTTTGGCCCTTGAGTTGGCCATCACAATTTTAACAAGATGTAGTCAGTCAAGCCTCAATCAACACTTTCGAAATTCACTCATTATATCCTTGGCTCCCCTAACCATGTTATACTTTTCCTACTGTAGGCACAAAGAAATGGAACCCTCTCAATCTTAGGTTTTACTCTTTAGAACCACAAGCCCAAATAAATATTTCTTCACATCATGTGTAGTCTCTACTATTGTGGCAGAGATAGAAAACTGAATAACAAAGCATGGTAGTAAGTGGTTTTCACCTGGCTTCCATTTGCTATAATCTGTGTCATGGTTTCATGGTTCTTTGTAAGTTTGTGTGAACTCAGCCATTCCACGGAATGTGAGTTCCTGCTTCCTAGAAAGCAAATTCCTACAGGCTTTCTGTGTGTTTACTATAGTATTGCCAATTTGTTTTCTGGTTCAGCAAAATTATTTTTTAATATACAACAAAGTAATTTTAACATTAAATGGTAACTTGAAACATATTTACTTATGCTGAGCAATATATAATAAATATACTTTCTACTGAAATATGAATTGCTTCAGTTCAACTGTTTATCTACCCCAAGTTGGCCATTTCACATAACTTTTTATGACATAACAATCCTGGCCTGAAGGAGGTGAAGCTATTCCTAAATTTATCTGTATCTCACTGCTGACATTACTTTTCTTGCCCTCCTTATTGTACAAGTTAAGAGACTATAGAGGCCCTCATCTTGTAACTAAGTTATTGTAACTTGTAACCAGTCACAAGTATATCACATGCATTTTGTATTCATTTAGATTAGGAAAGCAAATGAGGTAAATTTGATGATGATTTTAAATAAGATGCAGATTCCTGAGTTACTGGGCAATACTGAGAGTGAGACTGGGTATGAAGGGAATTCTTTAGGCTTCCCAGAAAACTTGTGAACTACCATAGTGTCTGTGCATATATTAACATCATTTTAAAACTCATCCATTGCCTAATAGGCTGTGACATTAATATCTAAGTCATCTGCTTCAAAACATTATATGACATAGGTTCTTTTGCAATATACAGTAGTATATCTTTCTATATCTCAAATTAAATTTCTGAGTGTCCTACGCAAGCCATTATTATGTCTTTTGTTTTAACATTGAGACAATTGGTTGTAACTCTTGCTCCTCTGAGCTGATAGGAATTTCTCTCATACCTATGTATATGGTGTTCAGGCTCATCAGTTCTTCCTTCCTACAATGAATGAGCCCAGATACTGACTTTTTGCTGATGCCAGGTCAGGTTGAGCGAAAGCTTATGTGCTGCCCATCTTTCCTTTTCAGTCTTCTCCCATGAGCTAGGACTGTGTTTGTTCCCTTGACCTTGTTACCTCACAGTCTGCCTGAACACAGAAACACTGAAATGAACCATAAAGGACACCTGATTCCCCTAAAATTTTATGAGAGCTTGGTGGAGCATTGCTGTGTAGACATCCTTGTTTATGCTTCCTGGACTTTTATAAATCATTAAAAGTGAGATAGGATCAAATCATCTTTAAATGTTATAATTTAAAAAAACGAGAGTTGTGCTCTAAATTCTCAGGAAAAGGATGGGAATCTTTGAAAACTGTGCAATAACCCAGGTAAAATTCTTTAAACCTGCAATGAATTATGCTTCTGAGTTATCCTTGGTCATTAGATTGCATGAATATTACCAAAGTCTTCAAGATGTGTCATCGTATAGTTATGGTTTTGAAAACTGTTTCCTCCCGTTATTAACCAGGACTAACTAGCTTTGTTTGGGACTGGTCATTTTGCAGTCTTATTTTATGTCTATCCTTTGAAGGCCATTCCTAGGATCCAAGTTTTTCTGCAATTTAGATGATGTCTGTAAAACAAAGATATTCACCAAGCCAACCTGACTATTGTACTTTTCCCTCTTTGCCCTTGGAAGACTATATGTATACTTTTAAAGATCAACTTGTTTAATAATTCTTATCTTTGAAGCATCATATAGTCCAAACATATCACCTCAATACTGTAATTGATCAAATCTTAGTTTGTTCAAATTTTCTAGCAAATAATTTAATTAAAAATTAGCATAAGCATCATCAATTTTTTAAATAAAACCATGCTAACTGTATATTTAAGTAAATTATCCCTTATTTAACCATCATATGTGGAGGAGGAGGAAGAGAATAATTTTAGGTGAAACAATTAAGCAATTCAATCATAAGTGCACTATTAACTGTTAAGTTCTATTTTACATCCTCGTTGTCCTTAAGAATATGAGCATTTGTTTGATGATACTTCTTCCTGTTTAACTTAGTGTCAAATATAACCTCGGCCTTGTAACTGCTATATTATTTCATAGATTATTTCATGTATACTTAAACATTAACCATTCACCTGCTGTATTACAGTTTAAAATCATTATTGTCTTTGTCTTTGCAAAATAGTTGTCCTATTTATTCTATAATCACATGTAATTACAAACCATACATTTGGCTCAATTGTTTAATCTAACAAACTCTAAAGCATATAAACAGTAATAAACATTTTATATTTTGCTGATTAAATTAAGAGTGTTAATTGCTAACTTTTCCTCACAAGTGAAACTTGCCTTTTTCTACTTTTGGTAAGCTGAAAATTTCATGAACTTCCAGAGAAGTAGCTCCCCTAGTAATGCCATTTTTTTTCCATCAAGTAACTTAATAAGGTGTAGTTATTACACTGGCTGCCATTCAGATGGTGACAGGTGGCAGAGAAAGCACACAATGGAATTTCCCATCTGTCTCCTACTTTCTATCCAAAGCTTAAAGGGCAGAGTGTGTTTTGTTCTATGCTCTTTGCTTTCTCCATTTCCACACTATTAAAAAGTACTTTAACTTTCATGGGCTTAGAAACCTTGAAGGGCAAAACCATGTTCTTTCTCTTTCTTCTCATTTTAAAGACAGCACACTGGCTTACCCTTATGAAAAGCTTAATTCTCTCTTAGGATTTTATTTCTTATCTATGAATTATCTGTATTTCTAATATGCTAGCGCGCTCGCACACACACACACACACACACACACACACACACAGAAGAAGCAGGATTCGCATTGAATAATAAATACGAAGGTTATGTGAATAATCCATATTCATGAAATCAATAAAGGCATCAAAGAAAACTACAGACCTGAGATTAGATCAGTCTTCAATGTGCTTACTACGCATGCTTGAAGATGTGAGTCTGATTCTGAGAACACACACTGAGTAAGGGGCAGGAGTGGTGGCAAATGCTTTTAATCCCAGTGCAGGATTGGCGGAGACAGGCAGATACTTAGGGCTCACTACCACCCAACCTTGCTCAGTTGCTGAGCTCCGTGACAGAGAGAAACTTTGTTTCCAAAATTAATAAATAAAGTATATGGCACTTGAAGCACAACAATGAAGGATGTCCTTCTGCATCCACATGCACAAGTCCATGTATCCATACCCACTTGAAGCTTGTTATTTTTCATAGTTTTGTAAGATTTAGTTCATGATGATGATCATAACTAACATGGTCAAAATACTAATAAGTAATAACACAACTGATGCCTATTTTATTTTTTTAAATAAGAGAAATACTATATATTTTGAATGGAGATGATTACATATTAAATTAAGATTTTACCTTTTTTCTATACTTACATGGCTCTACATGTAAAAATCTACAATACCAAAATTCAGTAAGGTTTATAAATTAAACACCAAAGATGTGGAGCTTCATTTTTTTTCTAGGAAAATTGTTACTTTTCTCTTACCACTAATCTAAGAATGCATAGAGCAAACACTATCTCTTAACATATTGATTTAGTACCTTATCTGAATAAGTGAATCATCTCTAATAATTCCATGTATATTTCACAACTTTTAAAACCCCGTGATATTAAGCACGCCTCTGTGGGACTTTCAGAATTATCATGTCCCCAGATTATAAAAGACTGAAATAAGGAAAGTGGTACTCTTGTGCTACCAATCTCACTGCAGTTCAGGAATACCTGTTGGTGGGTGGGTAGAAGGCATTGCTTTGTATAGAAGTGCCATGGCCGTAGTTGGGCTACAGACTTTCCAAGATGCAGAAACAGTATGTGTGATGATATAATTAAAAATACATGTGACCTTTGCATTGCTCAACATATCTCCATGTATTCCTAGAATGATGAATGAGAATAAGAAAATAGGAGAAATAAGGAAAGGTAAGATGGAGTTGAAATGTGCTGCAGCAGTTCTCAAACCACAGAAGGAGATGAAGAATGAGCCCCTGTATTGCTTCCTAAATTTGATACCAGTTCTGGGTTAGTCAAGGTTGTTCCTTGGGTTACTCAGATAATGCTTAGTTAATGTTTGCATAAACTTGTTGAGAGATTTTGAATACTAGGGAGAAAGTGATGAGCAATAAAAAAAATATTAAAGACTTGAATAATGATTAATGATATGCTAACAAAATGCTTTTGGAAGGTTCCTCTTTTATGGAGATTATCAGGTTGTGACCCTGAATATATGATGTAGGGAAGTCCTGTGTGAAATAAATAATTATAAATTGAATACTTAAAATCTGACAAGAAATTGGATACAAAAATTGGATACTATATATAGCAAACTATATAAACATAGTCTACTATAGTAGTCTGTTATAAATATAAATGTTTAGTCAACTGGCTACTTGGCTGACCTAGAATATCAATTTGGTTTTGAATATTTGGGATTTATAAAATGTAGCTTATATAGTTTATAGGGTGCTTGCGAACACAACTCTGGAATTGAAAGGTGAAGAAGGTTTGGATAGTTCACATGAATATTCTAGTATAAATAAAAATATTACTCCTATGTCTCAAGAAAGAATAAATTCAAATTATGAACTTTGACAACATATCTATTGGGAAACAAGAAAATATAGTTCTTGCAGAAACAGATATTAAACTAGTATAATAAGCAAGGAGATTCATGAAAGTAGGCCATGAAATTTAGAAAAGAATATAATTAGTGGTGTGAAATACTACATAACAGTTGGAGAGAACAAGATGTGAAAAGTTAAATCTGCTATGTGGGAAGCTAGGATGGACTCATCCAACACACTAAAATTTGTATTCATAGCACACCTGATCCTGAATTATAAACGAAAATCAAGTTTATAGAGTAGAAAATTAATCTCCCATAATCTTATTATTCCTAGCAACAACCTCACACAGCACCAAAGGAAACATTTTTTTTGCATTTATATGACATTTTGTAACATTTATTATGACAGTAGTCATTAAATGATTTGGATAAATGAAGATATATTACTATGGAATAATTTATAGTAATTCATCAAAGAAAGCGCTTCTTAAATGAAGGAACCATGCAATGAGAAAGTGAGGAAAGAAATAAAAGGTGAAAGTGATAAAAGGAAAAAAAAAATCCTAGAGAAGATTTGGTAAGGGAATCTCAGTGATAGGATTGAGAAGAATGGGTTCTGAAATGTGATGTGTGGGCTATAGCAAATTGAAGCAACTTGAGCAAATTCTATGTCCATGTTTTGGGACTTTCAACTACATGGTTTTTGAAATCATCAAGGTTGTCAGCACCCAAGACTTCATAAAAGTTTTTATTATCTCTTGAAAGTGTCTGTGGACCACTGTTTTAATTCATTGATCAAACTCTTAGCATACATACATTTTGTCCTGACCTACAGTTATAAAGACCAGAGACCTAAATTAATAAACTGGAATGTTTTAACTATTGTAGTTTGTTTGTTTCTCTTAACTAAAATAGATATTGTTCAAAAGTACCATAGTTAATTTATAGACAGGGGGCACTACAAAATAGTGCTGAGATTTATCTCCAAATATAATTGATTTCTAAAAATTTTATAAGTGGGAAATAGCAAGAGTTGGGGAGGACAGGAACTCCACAAGGAGAGCAATAGAACAAGAAAATTTGAACACAGGGAACTTCCCGAAGACTCATACTCCAACCAAGGACTATTCATGGAGATAACCTAGAACCCCTGCACAGATGTAGCCCATGGCAGTTTAGTGTCCAAGTGGCTTACATAGTGATGGGAAGAGGGACTGCCTCTGACATGAACTGATTGGCCTGCTCTTTGATCACCTCCCCCTGAGTGGGGAGCAGCCTTACCAGGCCACAGAAGAAGACAATGCAGCCATTCTTGATGTGATCTGATAGACTAAGATCAGAAGGAAAGAGAGGAGGACCTCCCCTATCAGTGGACGTGGGGAGGAGCATGCATGCAGAAAGGAGAGGTAGGGTGGGATCGGGAGGGGAGGAGGGAAGGGCTTATAGGGGAATACAAAATGAATAAAGTGTAATTAATAATAATAATAATAATAAATCTTGTAGAAAAAAAATTATATCATTGGTGAGAGTCAGCATTTTTAATTTACATTGAATATAATTTTAGGTTTTAATTTCTAGAGTTGTGTGTATTTCGCTGGTTCTAGAAGGCTCTACATTAATTTTTGTTATTTTCTTTTTAAATTTATTTTTATTTATTACAATTTTTGCGAAAGCATAGCCTTAAAACCATGGCTTTCTGTCACTTCCAATGAAAGACCTTTTTTGTGTGTAACTAAAAACAGCGCAGGTGAGCCAAAAGACTCTCTATACTATTATCACTGCTTTTAGTGCTTAAAATACAAGGGTCAGCAAATTTCTCAACAGCACCTATGGTGCTCACTCATCACCACTACCACTACCCCCGAAATATCAGGAATACTCTAAAAATTCATGAACATACCCTTCAAACATAAAACTGTACGCAAGATAAATTGGGAATCCCATCTTTTTGTTTTCTGCCAATTACCTGGCATTTTAAATTTATTTAAGTACTAGTGACATAATTGTGCAACTTTGATGAAGAGTACAAACAAGAAACTATAAATTCATTTGCTGAAGATAATTTTCACTAGTTTCTGAGCTTTTCATGGATATCATGAGTTATTTTCATTTAATTAGACACTTTTTCAGTGCTCATAATCCACAACGCTGTCACTCCATATCCATTTCATCTATGTGTTGAATTTATTCCCAAATTTCATTTTAATTAAAGTTCTGATTCCGTGGTATGTCATTTAGAGGGATATAAGCTGGTAACTTTTGAGTTTGGGGACAAATCTCAAGCTATTTGCTCTTGGTCAATCCTTGTGACATTTTCCCGTGTTAATTTTTCACCTAAGCATGCTCTTAGCTTTCAAATTCAGAACTATTTTGAGAGAGATTTAATCCATATAGTTTATTGCTTTAGCTCTTCCACATCACATTTTATTACTTCAGTGTGTTGCAAAAAGTCTTTAATTCAAAAGACACTAAGCAGCTTAGTGAGTGTTTAAAGAATATTACTATGGGAGAAATAAAACTTGGCAATTTACAGCAATTCTATAATTTTATCAAACTGACTTGATGTAGAGCAGAGTTTAGAACCCTCAGGAGTGGAATGTATGAATGGATATGCATGGTAGGTCTTGCATACTATTGTATATTAACAGATATTTTCTTTTTGCTGAGGGAAAAGGTACACAACTTTAATATCAGCACTCAGGAGGCAGAAGTAGGCTTAGAGTTTGAGGCCAGTCTGGTCTACAAAGCAAGTTCCAGTACAGCCACAGCTGTGCAGAAAAACGTTGTCTCCAAAACAAACGAACAAGAACAACAACAAAAAGAGACTTGGACTTTTCCATAATTGCCAGTTTGAACCAAGTACAAAATACCTTAATGACTTCATAATTAATATTATGAAACATAAAATTAACTTCCTTAGAAGTCAGAGGTAAAACGTTTTCTCAGTAACTCAGTCATATGCTATAACTGGACACGTGGAACTTAGGCACATAGTATCAAATCTGGAGATGAGAATATTAAAAACACCTATGAGAAAAGCTACGGAGATGGCTTGGTGCTAACAGGCTTGCCATGGAAGCCGTGGGGGTGGGGTATTAAATTTGGATTTCTAGCATCCACCTAAGAACCCAATTGATTAAATGCATGCCTATATTCTCAGTGCTGGGGGGAACAGAAGACACATGAGATGCTCAGGTCAGCCCTTCTAGCAAATCAGTGAGTGTCAGGTTAACTAAGAATCACAGCCTCGAAACATCAGGAAAGGAAAGATCAAAAAATCCACTTCACGTTGCCCCCTGGTGCCCTCAGTCATGTTCGCACATGCACGCCTGTCCACATACAAATATTGTAGGCACAAAAGTGTTCTGTGTTTGTTGTATAATAAGTTAAGTCTGCATAATATGAATTGATTGTTTCTAAAGAATATGATGTACAATGAATGTTAATTCCAGATGAAATATGGATAAGCAACTTATGGCAGTACCTAATAGCTGTTCACAGAGAGAAGATAGATGCCTGTAATTGTGCACTGCCATCTCTCCTGAAACCTACTTTCAACATCGTTCTCCAGGGTTCTTTCTTCCCTCTCTCATTCTTTCTTTCTTTCCTTCTTTTTCTTCTATTAAAGAAACAATTTTCCCTCCATTTTAGCCAGAGTGTCAGTTTTCATTGCTCCTTAGCAGATGTAGTGAAATAAGATAACAATGGCATTATGTGTTTTTTGTTTTGCTTTGGTTTGGATTTTTTTTTTCTGTTGCTCCTGTGTTTCTTTCTCTTTGGTCCCTCAAGAGTGTCCACTTTACATTATGTGTGATAAGGCAGAATCTTGTCAAAAGGGTTGTTCAGTGTTTCCTTAAGACACCTTACCTTAACCCTGACACCTAACTTACTTGTGCATCTCTGTTTTGTAGACTCTACCTTTAGTAGAATTATGCCCTGAGGTTTTGGAAGCTGTGTAAGCACGCTAGCAGACTCACACAGGGTACGCAGACCAGTGCTGGAGCTGCTTTCAGTGCCAATTCATTTTTTTTTCCTCAAACCATCATCTGTTAACTAGTGAAATTTTGCATAATTTTGTCAATGGTTTGGCTCCTCGTTATTTCAGCTAAGAGGTAGAAATCCACTGGCTTCACACTATCATACTTTTCTATGCCTGCTGTAAAAAATAAACAAAAATATAATATTTAAATTTAAAATAAAAGTAGTATAGTTTCTAGAGCCAGATGACATAAGGAATCTCAGTGTTCTGAAATCCACATGCTGGCAGGGCTATATTCTTTTCTAACACTTATGGAATAAAGTTCTTTGCCCCTTTTATCTGCAGAGGCCTTTAGTGAATTATATGAAGCAGTAGAGCCTGGAAACGAGGGCTTGAATTTGTCTCCTGCTTGTATCTCCGTGTGACACAGTCGCACAAGGTTCTTCACCATGTGAAGAAACCATGTGATTAGATTGGGTCCAATCAAAATTCCAGATAACCTCTCTGTCTTGAGGTCCTTGATATTAATTCTATTTGCTAATTGTTTTGATGATGCAAGATAACATCTTCTGATGTGCCAGGAATTGGGATGTGAACATCTTTGGAACACAATTTGTAAAAGCTATTTACCCATCCTCATAATGTTGGATTTTTTCACCACTCCTCTGATTAGTTTTTTCTTTGGCTACAAATGGAAGTACAGATTGCTATGTATGGGTGTGTCTGCTTAGATATTGTATGAACATGACTTTGATATGAGAGCAACCCAAAATATATAAGACCATGGCATGCTACTGAAGATAAAATGGCTTTTCGTTTTTTATGCCTTTACTTCCATTAGAGCACCTTTAGTTGACTATTTCAGTTAGTTCCATGCAAAGAGAATAATGTGAACAAGCGAGTTCCAAATCTCTGTGGTGTACACTTGTGGATATCCTCTTATCAAGGGCAATCTCTTAGAAGATATGCAGTGAGAGTTACAACAGCTGCTCCTGTGTGACAGAAGGGATTCCAGGCTCTACACAAGTGTTCTTAAGGGGTTTCTATTTCTCCCGTATTCAACAGAGTGGCTAAGTGCTGTCTTGTAATGTTTACCCTTGGGTGAGGCTGATGTTTATTCTTTTTTTTTTTCCTTTGTGGATTAAACTACATGTAAATAGAAAACTTGCATAAACATACTTTATATGTATTTAGCCATTTGAATGTTATCACATCATCTTTCAATTACTATGATCAGATAGACTCAAAGACTTACCACACTAGCAGTTTTTTTTTTTTTTTTTTTTTTTTTGTAAATTAGTTAATAATGCTTTCAGGTGAATTGAAAATTATAAGGCATTGAAATAATGTAAAGAGCAATACTGAAAATTATTCTTTTGTTTTACGCTTTTTCTAAAATTTCAGTCTCTCATTTTCTTTCTAATAATGAATTCCTCATGAACAATGAGCAGAAAAATATGGAGAGGGGTGCCTTCAAAGTACAATTTGATTAGTTGAACACTTCCTGATCCCAGTAAGATATTTTCTCGTATTTTTGTTGCTAAACTTTCAATTTATTATTGCTTGTTATTTCATCTTCAAAATGGAGATTTCAAGAAGGCTGAGCATATACTAGAGTGCTCTTAAACATGCAAAAAAGATCCAGTGAACAATCACTAGTTCAATAAGAGAGAGAAAGGGGCAGAGAAGGAGAGAGGATAGATGGAGAGAGAGAAAAACAGAGAGAGAGAGGAGAGAGGGAGGAAAGGAAACAATAGATTAAAAAGAAATGAGAAGTCATCAGAAAAGAATTACATGATTTTGAATTACCCTTACACTTAATTGTGATCTTTGATACTTGAGCAAAGGTGTCTTAAAGAGCCTACTGTTCAAGAACCCCTTCTAGTGGTTAATTAGCATGTCCATACTTACTGTTTGTCTTCTTTTTCTCCATCTGCTCTACCAAGTATAAAGCTGACATAGTTAGAATTGAAATATAAGCTAGCTCCTCACTGAACAGTCCTCAAGCTTTGATTTGTAAGAGTCCAGTTTCAAGCTTGACTTCATTCTTGAACATCATCTCAAATCCTTTACTGGGTATACACATTTAGCATTTAAAACATGAAGTACCTTAAACAGTTGATAACCATATTTTTGTAAATATAACCAACCCCCCAGTAGATTGATAAGTCCTTTACATATTCTAGTCTAATGTCACTGGCCTCTAAGAAACACATTAAAATCCTAATTTACAACAGATTGATGCCTTCCTAGGTTGTCCAAGAACTGTTTCTTGTCTAGAGAACTCAAAATGTGGCTCCAGAGATAGATAAATGGAGGTAGTACGTAGACTGGTATCTGTGTGCTGACACAGCACAGGGAAAGGGTAGAATCATAGACGCTGATAACAATCCCTCCTGAACACTGCATTTGATACGCAGGGGTTTAAAATAAAGTAAGACGGCTCTTACTTGCTAAGTAAGAGGGCTCTTACTCGCTCTCTTACTTTACTTTCTCTTACACCCTTTCTCTCTCTCTCTCTCTCTCTCTCTCTCTCTCTCGGCACCCCATCCCCCCTTTTTCCTCTCTCTCTCCCCACCATGTCCTGCTACCCTCTTCCTCCATACCCTCCTAATAAATCTCTCACAGAGAAAATAAAATAAAATAAGATGAATAGTCAGAGGCCTAAAAATGCACTAAGATAAAATGAAATACAAATTCAGAAACTCAAAATGGTTGACCAGATTTCAATAATTTTTAAAATATTTTGATGACTCTCACTAATTAGCTACAACTTTGAATACCTACGTGGCTACTAAGCTTCTGCAAACACACTAGACTAACCTGAGAAAAATGTTTAGACACTAAATAGCAGTATCAGTGTAGAAAGTTTTCTGACATAGAGATCATTTTCTTCTTTCAAAATCAATAAATTCTGAGAAACCAAGGTCATTACAAAGACTCAAAGGACATTCTTAAAGATCTGAATGGAAGGCACTGGAAGAAGCACTAGTTTCTTTGAGGGTGGGTTTTTAGGAATTCAGCCATTTGAATCTCATTGTATTGATCATTGAACATTTAATGCATGTTTGTTCATGTTCTGGATTCTCTCAGGATAAGAGTCTCTCAATATAAGCCTTCCATTTCCAGCAATATGATGAATTAGATATCAATAAAATACTAAGGTATTTTTAAAGATGGCTTTCAAAATTAAACACCCTGCTGAGAAAATGTGCATGTAGTAACTATCCCTCCCAACCCTATGACCTTCAAAAAACATCAAAATAAAATAAGAGAATGGAAGTGGTGATATAAGGAATTGATTGAGCATGCAGGCTGGCTTTCATCTTGTGCTATGTGCTGAGCTCTCAAGACCTGGAGCTCTTCCTGAAAGGCTGCCCAAGGCACAGAGAACAGAAGTTAAAACCCAGATCTCAACAAATTCAGAGTATCTAATATGAGACACCAGTAAAAACCTGGCTTTCATAAAGACAGCCTTCATATATAAAAGTGAATGGAAAAAAAAGAAAGGAAAAGAAAAGAAAGAAAAAGAAAAGAAAAGCCCTCATCACACAGAGGAAACCATGGGAAGAAACCATGGCTCAGCTCAGCCTGGCGATAACAATGACAGGGACTTCGGGGTCTCCAAACAATAGACCTTGTGCTGAGAATTCATAAAAACACAAACTTTTACATCTGTTTGTAATTAACAGACAATGAGGACGTCATGGGCCAATGTTGTGAACTGAGGTGAGAATTTAAAGAGATGCTGGGGTCGTCATTCCCTTAAACAACAAGCTAGAGAAACACACACACAAAAAAAAATTTAAAGACAGGATTCAGCAAAATGTTATGTGTTGCTATAATGTGAATACCACAGACTTGGTAATTAATGAGCTGACTCCCTATACACCAGGAAGTGAGGACACCCAGGATCATGGAGATACATCTGCTGTGTAATTTATGACAGAAAAGTGGAAGGGCAGAAGAGCATGGGAGAGAGAGTGTGATGGTTAGCTTTCATTGTCAACTTGACAAAATACCATGGAAACCTACCTGTGGGTTGTCCACAGAGGGTGTTTCTGAAAGATTTAACTGAGGAGGAAAAGCCTGCTCTGAATGTGAGCTGGACCACGGATCTGGTAGGATCTTGCACTGAGTAAATAAAAGAATGGTAGCTCAGTGTCTACAGTTGTATTTCCCTGCTTACTGCTGGTTAAACCAGCTGACAAGAACTCCTTGGTGAACCCTCAAACTCTAAGCCCGATTAATCCCATCCTACTTTAAGGTGCTTTTTTTTTTTTTTTCCTCAAGTGTTTCATCACAGTAATGAGAAAAGTTGCTAATTCAGATATTGGTAAAAGAGTGGAATTGCTGTTATTGTAAACCTGGCAGAGTTCATAGCTCCTCAGGAAAAGTTTACTTTAAAATGCATAAATGTTTGGAATTTTGGGTAGAAAAGCCTTAGCATGGTTAGAAGCTAACTTTAAGAGGTCATCTTGTAGAGAATTTGAAAGACAAGGATGACACAAGAAATGAGGACACCGAAGGCTGACTGGCTGAGTTGCAAAGGGAAGCAAGGAATCCATCAGGAGCTGAGCTACAGGCCACTCTTGCTTTATTCTGGCAAAGCACTTGATGCTGTTCCTTCTGTGTGCTGAGAATTTGAGTGAGGCTAACCTGAAAACTAATCGTCTAGTTTGATTGACTGTAAGAATAGCATTCAGAGTGTGGCATGGCTCATCATTCTTTCAGTGACAGAAAAAAGATCGAAAATGAAACATCTGGTGAGGAAAGGAATATAAAGTTTAAAGTTGAAGACAGAGTACAGAAAATACATCTACAATGTCCCCATAACTGCTATGTATAAAAATATTAGATCTACTAAATCGAAGTGTCTGTTTTGTAAAAATAAAATAGGAAGTGTTCACTGAAAGACAGTACATTCCCATCAGAGGTGGTAACTTAGAAAAAAATTTGATTTAATCAGAAAAGAGAGAATCTAAATTGAGAATGGCAGGACAAGGTTTTGCTGTTTAAAAGCAATCACTCAGTGAAATTTTATTCCACATCATCTTAAGAGGAGCACAGAAGTTGGTTGTAATTATTGTTCTAGGTGTCCAGTGTCCATTTTGAGTTTGCGTCTTAGCATGGATGATGTGAGAATAAGGCCTCCATCCAGGTTCCAGAATGCCCCTGAGGTTAGTCCGTGTGCGCCCAAGTTAGTTTACCTGAATGGAGCCATTGGAAAACCATTGAATAAAATTAGGATGGTAAAAACCTAGGATTCAACTGAAACCTTGGAGATGCCATGACTGTGAGACAGCAAGAAAGAAAAACTGTCGGGATAGAGTGAAGCCATCCCGAGAGAGAGGTCATTTGTGTGACAGGTAGCAGAACTGGCATGATGGGGCTGCCCAAATGTTTGGGAGCGCAGTTGGTTACATTTTAAACCTCAGATGAGAGCTATGAAGCTAAAGATTTGGGGCTTGGTTTTCTGTGATTAATTATTATCATGACCTGGTCCTTCCTTTTGACATAAGAACACAAGGTTTGTAGAAATTTATAGCACACGAGATAACTTGGTTTTGATTTTTACTAGTCTCAGAGCTAAAGACTTTGCCTTCTCCATTAGAAGAGACTTTGGAATTCTGAACCATGTCTGGACAATATGGACTTTTAGACAAAAGTGTATATTTAGCAGGAAGGAGCAGGATGTAATGGTTTGCAGTGATAGGTTTAGGTCTGAGATTGACATGGAGTAGAGTTGTGTTGACTAGACTTTGTTGTCAATTAAATGTTTCCTTGTATAAATTGCTTTGGACATGGTGTCGCTTAAGGGCAATAAAACAGTAACCAAGGCAGTACTAATATTTGTAATATTAGTACTTGTAATATTGTAATATTAGTACTTTCTCTATGTCTGCATTTGGTAGGTCAGGAGCCATTGTAAACAGTTGAACCATCACTGGTGTACAGAGTGCAGTTGAGAGAGTTGGAAAGAGGAGACGGCATATCAACTGTATTTCACACTCAATTGTGGACATCCTTTGATCTCTAAAGCCATGCAATGCAAGGCAGGGTTGGGGAGGTGGCTCAGCCAAGACGGTACTTCCAATGCAACTATGAGAACCTGAGTCTTGATCGCCAGAATCCATGTTTAGAAGAGAAATCCACATGTGGTATTATGTGTGAACATGTGTAATGTAGAGGCATGAGATTATACACCACAAACTGGAATCATCCCAGAAATTCATTAACAATAGAACCGATAATGAATGCCATGTTTGCCAGGAAAAAATGTTACACTTAAATGCATCATATGACAGACACCAAAACCACACCAAAAGCACTATTAAATCAGAGGCTCTTAAAATTTCAACTGTATTATGACAATAACATCTTCCTAAACTGTAAGTACTGATGAAGGTATGGGTGATAAGACTAGAAAGAAAGAAAGTGAAATAATTAACAAATATTTAAGATTCATTCTTCCTAAAGCAGGAAAGTGAAACAATTTAATTATAATATGTGTTATATTTGAGAAACTTCAGATCCATTGGCTACATTCTCTTTCTTAATCTTCATACACCACACACAGAGAGAGAGAGAGAGAGACAGACAGGCTGAGACAGACCGAAAGACAGAGGGAGACAGAGAAGTTTTTATTCATGTGCACATGTACTTACATATGACATGTAACACTTGGTTTGTATTTCATAATTATATACTACAGAAAGTAAGAACAATAGTCTATTCCATATTTATGATATGTCAGACTCAAGATGGCCCACTGCCTTCTCTTCATTGTAGTGTAATAAGCTAAAGCCTTCTCTGGGTTCAGCTCACCTTTGCTTGTGAATTTAAGCAAACTACTTAAATTCTTTGTGTTATAATGTCTTCATCTCTAAATCAAAATTACTAATGTGCTAATTCCAATTCTCTGTTATGAACATGAAATAGGTTCATATTTGTATAGCATTTAGAAAAATGGCGATAAGTTAAATACATTAGAAAAAAAAAAAAGCAAATATATTTGCCTTCTCTCCCAGAGTTAAAAAGATGTTTCTGAGATAGGTAATGCCAATAAAAATAGGGAAAATGCCTCTGGATGTTTTTTTCTTTTTATCATCATCATTATTATTTACAATTTATTCACTTTGTATGCTAGTTGTAGCCCCTTCCCTCATTTCCTCCCATTCCCACCCTTCTTCCCTCTTTCTTTCCTCTTCCTTTTTCCTACTCCACTGATAGGGTAAGTGACCCTAGCCTATCAGGACTGCCTGGATCCTCTTCCACTGTGGCCTGGCTAGGTCGTCCCAACAGGGAGAAGTGATCAAGAAGCAGGCAACCTAGTTCATGTCAGAGACTGTCTCTTCTCCCCTTACTAGGGAACCCACATGGAGACTAAGCTGTACATGAGATACATCTGAGCAGGGGGGTCTATGTCCTCTTTATGTATGGTTTTTGATTGATGCATCAGTCTCTGCACTCCTCCCTGGGCCCTGCTATTTTGGCTTTGTTGGTGTCCTTATGGGGCTTATGTCCCCTCTAAGTCTATCCCCCTTCTTCCATAAGATTCCCTACTCTCTGTCCAAAGTTTGACTGTGAGTCTCTGCATCTGTTCTGATCCCCTAATGGATAGAGTCTTTTAAGGGATATTTGTGGTAGACACCCATCCTGTTCCCTCTTCCACCACTTCCAGTGTCTATTCTGTTTTCCCTTCTGAATAAGGATTAAGTAGCTACCCTGGGATCCTCCTTGCTTAGCTTCTTTAGGACTATAGATTTTAGTGTGTTTACCCTACAATATATGGCTAATATCCACTTATAAGTGAATACATACCATGTGTGTCTTTCTGCTTCTGGGATACCTCACTCCGGATGATTTTTTCTAGTTCTGTCAATTTGCCTGCAAATTTCATGATGTCCTTATTTTTAATGGCTGAGTAGTATTCCATTGTACAAATATACCACAATTTCTGTATCTATTCTTTGGTTGAGGTACATCTAGGTTGTTTCCAGCTTCTGGCTACTATGAATAAAACTGCTATGAACATAGTTGAGCAAATGTCCTTGTTGAATAGTTGAACATCTTTCAGATATATACCCAGGAGTGGTTTAGCTGGGTCTCAATGTAGCACTATTTCTAATTTTCTGAGAAAGCATCATATGCCTTCAGGAATTTTTATTGGTTTTACACTGATTTCAAATTTAATTTGGGACCTTTTCATATTTCTTATACAATTTATTGATTTTTGCATCTCATGAATATGGTCTATTCCCTACAATAATTTAGATTAGTCATTCCTCTTTATCAGATTCATGTTTTTAAATGTGAAGGGACTGCATTATTTTCTTGAATTTATTTCAAGTTGAATAATAAAGTCAGTAATATGGAAAGTGTGTGATTATTAAAATTGTACTTTACAAGTTTGTTGCTGATGACTATGAATAACATTTACTTTCGTATCTGAAAGTTTGATACCATCACTTTTTAATTATAGTACTGTAAAGGTTTTTTATAGTTAGCATTTTGTGAAAGAAGTATTTTTTACATGAGTTTTTATTCATGTGCACATAGTTTTAAAAATGAACATGAGCCTATGTGCTCAAAACACACTATGACATTAGTGCTTCAGTACTAGACATCCAGTGTCATTTTGTTTACCAGGAGTCTTCTTTAACTCCCCCCTAGACCCACAGTAATGTATTTCTCATGATGTGTTTCTATGCAGTGTCCATCTGTGTGTCTGTCTGTCAAAGTCATTCCCGTGATTTAGCTTGAGGATCAAAATCAGGTTTCCCCTGTTCTATAAGTAGCTATTCTAAAATTTGCAAGGTGAACTGTGGATTGTATTCGAAAGAATATAACATACCAGTTTTTCTCCTAATATGTGTTGATAACTCGTTGTTTGCCGGAGAAATCATCTTTTCATCTTGAACAATCATCTCTGTGATACTTGTGACTTGTGTACAGCAACTTCTTTATTAAGTGTTTTACTTTCAGTTGGAGTAATTCCTCCAATCTTGCAAATTCTCACAGTTTTGTTCTGTTCTCTATAGCTGATGGGGGAGGGCATTCCTAGGAGACAAACATCTGCCAAATGTTGTGCTTTGTTTTCTAAAAAGATTGCTTTTAGGAAATGGTGAATTGCTTTATTCTTATTTTAAGGGACCAGAAAGCATGGTAGTTCTGCGGATATTGATTTGTGTCTCTTCCATTTCCCCCGTGTTAGATTTTATTTCGTGTTACACTGTAAAAGCAAAAATAATGAGGTTTCTTTTTATTTTTTTTTTTTAAGTCAAGAGGATATGACAAGCATGGCACAATGTAGCCTTACTCGATGATTGTGAATCTAAAGAAGTACTGCATGAAGGGCTTAAAAGTCTTGTTATATTACTTCATCTTTAAAGGACACTAAAAATGTGATGGTAATTTCCTCTAAGTACTACTTCCCCATCCTTAACCTTAAATACTGAAACACTTAGAAATGTAATATTGAAATACTAGAAACATTAAAAATAGATAGCGAGATACTTCAATGGCCACAACATAATGAAAGAGGATTACACAACTATCTACCCTAACATATGCCGCATCTCCTCAGGAGCAGCTAATTGTCACTCTCATGTAGTCACCTCTATCTGTAGTCAGCTTTTTTATGTGCCTGATAGGATTTCTCCCTAAGTCCCCTGACTGTGCCTTAGCCCTCACACTGAATGGAATTCTCCTAAAATCAAGGCCAGGTGACGAATTAGGCCCATTGGCTCTGATCGTGAAGTGCTCGAGTCTGGTTGTCTAAACAGCTATTCCCGTTCAATTGCATCAGTGTGCTCCCCTCTAGGGTGATAATTGCTCAGAGCTCATTGTGGCTCATTTCTTTATAATGCCCATAACAGTGCTTTTTCTAGGGAAGGAATTGAATGTTTTAGTGCTGTGATAAAATGCAAGAAGGCATGCTGCTGTAATGTAGTTGGCCTCATCTGGGCACAGTATGAGCATTTGTATTTATGACAGCCATTTCACACTTTGTATATTTGGGAAGTGGTGAACTCTTTGTATGTTCATATATAAGTGTTTGAGAAACTTCCGTAGATTGCTAAGAATGGAGTGCTCATCGAATTTTGATTTCTAAAATAACTTTAGTCTCTGACAGTGGCTGTGTGTGTGTGTGTGTGTGTGTGTGTGTGTCTGTTTGTGTGGACATATTTGTGTGTATAGACATGCACAGGTCCTAGGAGTAGGTTCTCTCCTGTAACGTTGAGAGAGCCAAGGTTGAACTCAGGTCCTGAGGACTGCAGCCAAATGTCTCTGCCTACTGAACCATCCCACCGACCTTGCTATCCTGACTCCAAACATGTGGTTGAATGGTGTCAGTCTGGGAATTGGAAGCTAAGAGGCTGACTCTATTCTCACTCAACAGAGATAATGTGTATGATTTCTGGGCCTGTGAAAGAGGCTGGGTCACCATTTAAACCTTTATGACACAGAGGATTCCACATTTTCTCAAACCCATTTAAAGAGCTTCAGAAGGAAGGTTTGCATTGCATTCTTTATTATGAAGAGAAAATATAAGAAAGGGTGCTCAGTTGTGGATACTGAATGAAAGGAAGCCCATCACAGTCCTTCAGCAGAGTGTTCAAAGTTCTTTTATTGCTCATCAATGCATAAACAAACTATATGAATCCATTATTTGCACACACAATAGCTGAAACTTTTACCATTGGCAGAGCCTGTTACGGGATGAATGTATCAAAAACACTTTCTTCCCTGTTGGATTTAGAAACACAACAGTCGGTAGCATGGCTGAGTGGTCTAGAAACACCACAGCCTCTGTGATGTTTCAACTCTATCCACCTGTTATATATACTTTATGTGAGCATCATTTTATGGCGTAGGCTGCTGCTCTTATAAACCTATGCAATCTAAAAGAACAGCAAGCTGCCTCTTATTTAGATACTTCTCACCATTGAACTAATGGATGTGGGATAGAAAGCCAATTTTAGATATCCAATTAAGTCACCCTCTTACAAAGGATATTACCCCTTGGAGTGTTGACAAGAAGTCTATTTTCAGCAAAGTCAGTGGGTGAAAAGAAAACTGTGTTTAACCCTTGGGCTCAGAGATAATTTGGATAAAATGCTGTGAAGGTAGGGAAATGTTGTCACTGCAAAAAATCCAACAGGTCATCACAAAGGGGTAGAGGTCAGAAATTCATCTTAGAAAAAGTACACCGGTTTCTGATGAAGGGTGATTTCTGTCTCACATATTGTGGAAAATGAGATAGCTCTGTGAACCGTAACTGATTATTTTAAGTCACACATTGGTGGAGTGCGGATCACAGCCTGATTGATTTTAAGTGAAACCAACCACCTTTGCCACTCAGTGATCACAGATAGGAAATGTGGGGATTAGAGTCTTACTAATAACCCTTAAAGTTTTTCAAATAATAAATAATTACTAGAAAAAAAGAAAGCCAGAAAAAATATTCAATTGTCAGTGTAACAGGCCAATATCTGATATGTATTTTTTGAATTTCTAAAATATTACTTTTAAATTTATTTTTTAATGTCTGGCTTTAAACAGCTTAAAGAGAGAAAAAAATTTTCCCTTCCACTTCTTTTTTAGAAGTACTTAACATTCTATTCCACATCATAGTATTTGTAAATGAACCAGGGAAGCTACCTATATTCTTCATACATTGAAAGCAATGTCATCAAATCTATGTGTGGACATATCAACAGGACTGGATCATTCTTCATGCTAGGACCTTCTTAATGTTCTTATCCCTGTGATAAACCATATATTAACTAGCTTATTATACTTTGTGAATTGTTAGATGAAAGACAAAGTAAAAGTAACATACCAAAACTACATATACCTTGAGAAGTAGAAAAAATTAAAATCTTGCTTCTGCCATGTCCAATGCTTTGCAGAAGAGGCATGTTAACCACAGAGAAACAATGTGCACATGCTTTATTAAATTAGTTATCCAAAAGATCCCATCCATTGTCAACACAGATGAAAGCAGATGGCCAATACATATATAGATAATGATTTTATCATCTTGATAATGTTATGGTCAGTGGGCCAAGGATCAAACACACCTGTGACTCTTTGCCCTCAAGTCTTAGACGTTCCTGCATGCTCTTTGTGAAAATGGTTCATTGCCACATGATCCTGACTGAGCAGGCTGTGTCTGGCTCCTGTTTTAACATTTGCTCTGCAGGTCAAATTTCTCAATTTTTTAGTGTTTATAAGCTCAAGGATGAAAATCATCCCTCACGTCAACAAGAATGAATTTCCTCATCCGGTATTCTCTGAACTCTTTAATTTGGGGTATATCATTTAAACTAGAGTCGTATTCAGTACAAAATTAGTCACTAATGGTGTCACAATGAAATCACTGTTTTTCCTTAACCATTTACAAAAGCCCATTTGACACACACCACGATGTAAAATTGACATAGACATGAAGTCTATTTTCATAATTTGAAAGAAGTTCAAATTTGAGATAGATTTCTACCTTGGTATCAAAGCATTCATTGTATCCCAGTATTTTCTCATGCAGTAGATATCTAATGATTCAAGTCTTGAATTGATATGGCATAAATGCTGTTGTAGTATTTTTTTTTTAATGATGAAAAATCTAAGATGTAAACATAGGACCTAGACTAGCTGGAATCACTTTTACTGAGCAGTGCTGCAGGGCCTAAGATCCAGGCAGCAGTGCCTTGAGCCTGCTCCTATAATCTGTGTGTTACACATTTGAGATGTAACTTCTTTATCATGCCATAGGTAGGAGGAAATACAGGATTACAATTTAAATCACAAAAAAATAAGGTGCTTCGCCTTTGGTGTAAACTCTGGTGAATGTTACAATAATTCAACCAGAGTCAGGGTTTGGCAAAGGGCTTTATTTTTTTTTTCTGCTGTTTTAGGACCATGTAAACAAAACAATTACTTTAAACTGTAACATCTAACAGTATAAAATAGGTAAGACTGGAAGCCTCATGATTCTGCGATGAAGAACATAATTTTGCAACTAGTCTCACTTTTAGGCCACTTGCTTAACCTCTGTATGCATTAAATTTCTCTACTATACAACTAGGAGGATGACAGTCCCCTAAACCTAGGATTGTTTCATAAAGGAAATTAAATAGCATGCATGTAGTAAAAGGAATCTCGGGTAGATGAATGATTTATTTCTCACTTTATACAAAACAACTTCATTTCACTTGGGGAGTAATGCACTCTCGTCTTTGGATCAAAGTCTCAATAATTTGTGTCATCTCAACCCATTTTAAGATTATTGTTGAAGCCTGGCCCTTTTGGCATAACAACAGCCATTTTAGTTTCAGGCCCACCAGCCACATGATCTCAGCTCATTGCTGACGTAAAAGAATCTCTGTACAGGTTCAGGTTTACCATAAACCATATTTAAGTTCAATGAGAAAAAAAAAAAAAAAAAAGAGCAATGGGTATTTCCTAAATACTATTTATCATTCAGCTAAGTTAATTACTTATCTTTATACTTTTTTATTTCTTTTCTTTCTGGGTCTATATATCTGTGTGTGCAGGCATACGTGCATGTGAGTGTGTGTGTGTGTGTGTGTGTGTGTGTGTGTACTAAAGGAAGGAAGGATGGCAATGAGTAAGCTTCAGAGACTCACCTGACTCTATCTTGTCAGTACTAAGATTACAAGCATGCCCTACCATTGCAAGTCATGAAATTGACCACCTGAGTAGCCTTTCGAAGCCCAGCAGGTGCTTTGTCAATCTTCCATGAAATGATTTGTAAACCAAGAACAAAACTGACCCTCCTTTGTAGGTACACATGGGCCAGTTATCAATACAAGTGTTGCTACAGAGAGGTGATTGTCAGTTGCCATTAGTCACTAGGGCTCCTGTTCACACAGTGAAACCCTGAGGCACTCAACTTTCCTCTCCACACATCTTTTCACACTCTGGTGCATACAGCATAAGGTGACTTTATCTACTGAGATGTCCCACTTAGACATTTGGTCTCCTGGTCTTACACTGTTTCCATTGTAAATGACAAAGTGGGAGGAATTTTTCTGTGACATGTGTATGTATAAAAAAGTCTCTGATCCAGGAGCTCCCTAATCCTGGATGATGATTCCACCAGTGTTTGCTGTTGGTGGCCTCCAAAGCTCTAAGTGCATATTTGTGAATGTGGAACCTGGTCCTTATGAACCCCTTTCTTTTAAAGAATTAGCCATCAGTCATCAAAACACAATATTTTCACTAACTTCTTGTATATTTCTAATCTAATCCCTTTAATCCTTTTCCTAGAGAGAAAGAACCAAGTACCAAGTACCTCAGAATTGTATTGAAAGAGGAAAACATCAGATTACAAAATTAACATTAAGTACATACATCAAAATATGATACCATCCATTATCCATCAAGGGGTTTCCTGGATTGATCACTGTTCAGCAATTCATCACCACAGTGACCACTACTTTTGCTACTGATAACTAAATAGCGTGAAATAAAGCAGGAGTGCCACGTGCTAGGAGACAGAAGGATGGCCTATCCGATTAGAACTGAACCCAAGACAGGAGACATCTACCCATGTCTCTGCAGGGTCTGGCAACCTAGAGGGCTGTTATCCTGTAGGGTGATGGCTATCAAACCTCTACTTCAAGTGTCTGTCTTTTTATTCACCACTCTTGCACCTTACAAACAAAAATCATCTATTGTTGGGCCATTTTGTGTATTAAGGCAGGCCTATACCCAGAAATTCTGGCTTTCTGACAAAGTATATAATAGAACAGATTGATGATTAATGTCCTCACTGACTCCATTGACTATGATTTGTTAAAGATAATGGACCAAATTATTAGTGATGATTACACAGCCAGTTAGAGTTGGAGTAGCAGGTATAAATCACCACAGTGCCAAGCAAATATCTTTCCTTGTGTCTACCTCTTTTATTATTTAAAAACAACATAAGTAAAATTCATTTCATCTTTCAACAATATATGGATACACTGAATATCAAGTATGTGTCGCATGCACTGTTCCAGAGCTTACGTTAGTAAGCTAAAGAGAAAAGTCCTCACCCTTGTGAGATTTACATTTTACTGAGGAAAATAGGTCATCAACAAACAAAATAGTCAAAAATATTAGTACATTACAAAGTGGTGATAAGGTTAAATGAGAAAGGATATAGGAAGCTTGGAACATGAGATACATAAGTGTTTATAACTTTAGAGTGACCAAGCAGGACTAAATGAGGCCCTTGATCTAATATAGTGGTAGAACATGTGACAAATTTGTAAGAAGCCTGGTTCAGGTCCCTTTACATGGATTCACATATAGACAGAGAAGTCTCCACGGTAAAATCAAATGGCATTTCGTGGTGAACAACTGAAGTGAAGGACAAAGCACCAGAAGTGAATGGGCAAAGAGTTTTCTAGGTGGAGAGGACAGAAACTGTGAAGATGCTTGAGCAGGGGAATTCCGCTGATGTTTAAGTCTCAGAGAAGATCACACAGGCTGCAGATGAGAGGGGGAATAGAAATGCAGACACTGAGGTCCTCAGTGAGGCAGATCCGTGGGGTATATGGTAGGAGACTTGGGCTGTTTCCAGGGATTCTCTTTTGCTCTAGGATGGGATATCATCAGAGAATTCTTAGCAGAAGTGTAGCATTATCTAATTTGACACTTAACAACTTCACTCTGGCAGTGCTGGTGAAAACAGACAGCAAGTCAATAAGGAAAAGTGGAAGTTCATTAACTTATAAGCTGTTGCAGAAAAGAAGCTGATGTAGTTGAGATCCACTGAATTCTATTCATATAAAATCTCTCCTTGTTCAACTCCAATTTAAGAATTTTGAGTTGTGAAATTATAAATTTTACATCTAAACTTACATCTAGTCAACAGTTAAAACACTCCCTGACATGTGAGATGCCATTTGCCCCTTTTAAGAATTATCCTATAAACCAGAGAACTGACCCGAATGAATACACACTTCAGAAGCATGTTTAAATGATACATAATGTAATTCTAGGGCATGAATAGACCAGGAAATCACCAGTTTTTATTTACTTTCATCTGCTTGATCCAGCATTTCTCCTATGAAGTAAAAATATGCTCAACTCCTGGATGTACAGAGTGGATATATTGGTATATTCTACAAAATTGCATGTACTATCAAGAGTGAAAGTATCACGTGGTTACCTCTTAGGCTCCTGTCATTGATATAACCGACTAGGTAATATTAGAACTTGTTCATAGATCAGGCCATCTTCCCTGTGGTGTCCATTAAGATGTTCACAATAATAAGTGTTACCATTATTTTCTAAAACCGTGTTTGTTTCTTAGTTTCTCCTTAACCTGGCTATTGCACAAATAATCGAAATTCTTATATTATTTAACCAAGCTTCATAGCACAAGAACTAAGCAGTGATTACTCCATTAATTCTCTGACCTAATGTGGCTTTCTCCCAATGTACTTCCCAAAGATACTTGCACTTTGTAGCCTTTTCTGCTCCCACTCCTTCTCATGATGATTCTTGGACATTTCTGAATTCCCTACTCTCTTCTCTAACGCCTCCTCCGTGGCTGGCAGAAACTCCATCTCTATTCTCTCCCCTGCTCAGTTATTGCCTATGAGCTGCTTTATTTACATATCAGAGGACAATTGGAGAGCAATGTTTACACAACATTGAGAAAGGAGATTCTTATAATAAGGATTGCAACCAGATATGGGGCTGGTACAGAAATCAGCATTTGAATTACACAATAACTTTATGCCAACAAATAAGTTACATCAGTTTCTTCAGGTTTACAAATGTATGTTCCCATGAGTCTTTAGTATGTATTGCTTTTTGTCAGTGTCACTTAGTCAAAAGTAAAATTTGTAGTTAGAAACCAGCTATACTATTTTGCTGTTTCACAATTACTGAGAGTTAACTTTTTATCATGAAAGCTACATAAAAAGGTATTGGTTGATGTATCAGTCTCCACCTCCACCTTCCAGCCCTGCTTTTTTTTTTTTTTTTTGGCTATGTTAGTCTCCTTGTGTGGATCCTGTCCCCTCTGGGTCCTTTTATATCCTACTTCCATAAAAGTCCTTGTGCTCTGTTAAAAGTTTGACTGTGAGTCAGTCTACTGTCTCTGCTTCAATACCCTGCTGGATGGAGTCAGTTAGAGGACATCTGTGGTAGGCTTCCATCCTGTTCCTCTCTTCTACCACTTCTGGTGTCTATCCTGTTTTCCCTGCTGAATGATAATTAAGAATCTTCTCTAGGCTTCTTCTTGTTGTTTAGCTTCTTTAGATTTATAGCTTTTAGTATGTTTATCCTAAATTATAAGGCTAATTAATATCCACTAATAAGTGAGAATATACCATGTGTGTCTTTCTGCTTCTGGTATATCTCACTCAGGATGATCTTTTCTACTTTTATCCACTTGCCTTTAAATTTCATGATTTTTTTTGTTTTTAATTGCTGAGTAGTATTCCATCATGCAAATGTACCAAAATTTCTGTATCCATTCCTTGGTTGAGAGACATCTAGGTTGTTTCCAGATTCTAGCTATAATGAAAAAAGCTGATATGAACATAGTTGAACAAATGTCCTTGTTGACAGTTGACCATCTTTCTGAATATGCCCAGGAGTAGTATGGCTGGTAGCACTATTCCCAGTTTTCTGAGAAAGCACCAGGTTGATTTCTAAAGTGGTTGTACAAGTTTACATTCCCATCAGCACAGAAGGAGGGTGCCACATTCTCTACAACCTCTCCAATATGTGTTGTCACTTGAGTTTTTTGATCTTAACCATTTTGACAGTTATAAGATGGAATCTCAGAGTCGTTTTGAGCATGAGAGATCATTCCATCTTCTGATATCCTTTTCAATTTCTTTCTTTAGAGGCTTAAAGTTTTGTTTTTTTTTTTCTTCATACTAGTCTATCACTTGCTTGGTTAGAGTCACACCAAGGTACTTTATGTTATTTGTGGCTATTGAGATGGGTGTTGTTTCCCTAATTTCTTTCTCAGCCCTTTTGTCTTTTGTATACAGGAGGGTTACTGACTTTTTTCAGTTAATTTTGTATCCAGCCACTTTGCTGAAGATGTTTATCAGCTGAAGGAGTTCTCGGGTAGAATTTTTGAGATCATTTATGTATACTATCATATTTTCTGTGAATAGAGATACATTGACACCTTCCTTCCCAATTTATATCCCCCAAATCTCCTTTGGTTGTCTCATTGCTCTAGCTAGGACTTCAAGTACTATATTGAAGAGATATGGAGAGAGTGGGCAGCCCTGCCTTGTCCCTGATTTCAGTGGGATTGATGTAAGTTTCTCTGTGTTTAGTTTGATATTGTTTATAGGCTTGCTGTATATTGCCTTTATTATGTTCAGATATGTTCCTTGTATCCCTGATCTCTCCAAAACTTTAAACCTGAACGGGTGTTTGATTTTCTCAAATGCTTTTTCAGCCTCTAAGGGGATGAGCATATTGTTGTTGTTGTTTTTCACTTTGCTTATACGGTAGATTACATTGATGGATTTAAGTATGTTGAACCACTCCTGCATGACTGGGATTAAGCCTACTTGGGTGTGGTGGAAGATATCTTTGATGTGTTCTTGGATTTGGTTTGCGAGTGTTTTATTGAGTATCTTTGCATATATGTTCATAAGAGAAATTGGTCTGAAATTCTCTTTCTTTGTTGGGTCTTTGTTCAATTTAGGAATCAAGGTGACTGTGGCCTCCTATGATGTTAGAAATGTGCCTTCTGTTTCAATTTTGTGGAATAGTTTAAAGAGTATTGGTGCTAGCTCTTCTTTGAAGGTCTGCACTAAAACTGTCTGACCCTGGGCTTTTTATTTTTGGTTGGGAGACTTTTGATGACAGAGCACAGGTAGTCTTATGAAAGAAGGGGCATATAAAAGACCCAGAGGGGACAGTAGCCACGTAAAGAGACCCACAAAGCCACTAAAAATGCTTGGCCCAGGGTGTACTACAGAGACTGATGCATCAACCACAGACCATGCATAGAGAGGACATAGACCTCCTGATTAGATGTAGCCCCTACACAGCTCAGTCTCAATGTGGATTTGCTAGTAAGAGGAAAAGAGACAGTCTCTGACATGAACCCTGTTGCCTGCTCCTTGATCACTTTTCCCCGGAGCGGTAATCTATCCAGCCCACAGAGAAAGAGGAGGATCCCGGCACTGCTGATGGGACCTAATAGTCTAGGGTCAGGCCATAGGAGAAGAGAATTTCCCCAATCAGTGGACCAGAGAAGAGGGATAGGAAGGAAGAGGGAGGGAGGGTGGAAGCAGGAGGAGATGAAGAAGGGGGCAACAATTGGGATACAAAATTAATAATCGCAAATAAGAATAATAGTAATAGTAATTTAATCATGGGGAAAAGAAGAGAAAATGTGCTAGAAACTTAGAAGGGAAGCATTGAAATATCCTAAAATGTACTAGAGTCACACAATTTTTGTAAACCACCTCATTATCCTATTGTAATAAAACCTCTGTGGATTGAGGGCCTCTGAAGGACTCTACCCTCAAGGGTATCGAAACAGATGCTGAAACTTATAGCCAAACTTTGGGTAGAGTGAAGAGAACCTTATGAAAGAAGGGGGAGATGAAAGACTTGAAAGGGACAGGAATTCTACAAGGAAAGCAACAGAACCAATAAAACCTGCGCACAGGGGTCTTTTCTGAGACTGATACCAAGGACCATGCATGGAGATAACCTAGAACCCCTGCACAAATGTAGCCCATGCCAGCTCAGTTTCCAAGTGGATTCCCTAGTAAGGGGAACAGGGCCTCTCTCTGAAGAACTCATTGTCTGGCTCTTTAATCACCTCCCCCTCAGTGGGAAGCAGTCTTACCAGGCCATAGAGGAAGACAATGCAGCCAGTCCTGATGAGACTTGATAGGCTAGGGTCAGATGGAAGGCAAGGAGGACCTCCCCTATTAGTGGACAAGGGGAGAGGCATGGGAGGAGAAGAGGGAAAGGAAGGGGGCTACAGCTGCGATACAAAGCGAGTAAATTGTAATTTAAAGAAAGAAAGAAAAAAAAAAAAAACCTCTGTTGATCACTGGGGGAAAAAAGGCATTGGTAAATTGTCTGTGTGATGACTATTCAGGAATATTAAGGAAGAAAGAATAAAATGTTTAAAATCTGTCTTCTTTTTGTAAGAATAAGACAGCAGATGAAGCAGATCATCCAGTGCATAGGTTTTAACATTTCTACCTGTTTCTCTTGGTCTTTGATGCTGCGGCAATCATGGGTTAGGCTTCTCAGACCATATATGACGATATCAAAGTTTCAAACTAGAAGTTATCATGTATTACAGGTGGTGGTAAAATATAAATCTATTGAAAACTATGTAAGTATATAAAAAACACAATCAATGTTATTCAAAAAATAGTGTATAGACTCTCAGTTGCTGAACATTATAGTGTCTACACAGCAGATGTGTCAGTGTGCAAGTTCCATATCCACCTCTTTGCCAGCTCCTGAAGTAAGACCACATCCAAGATGGCTAATCAGGTCAAATTCTCAGACATGACCCAACAGTATGAACGATAATAACCCATAGTTGAGAAATATATGTCACATTTTGAATAGTAATTGAATATACTATTTATATATTTTTTTAGTCATATAGAGTGCCAAGCGATGCTTCAACCTTCAAAGGTTAATGGAAAGCTACTTAAAAAAAAATAAAAACATAGATCTTATGCACAAATAAACCATTTCTATGTGGCTTAGGCTGCTGCACTTCCAATACTATTCAGTCTAAAAGAACAGAAAACTTACTTGGAAACCTCTTCATTGAACAAATGGATATGGGATAGAAAGCCAATTTTAGATATCCAATTAAGCCATTCATATAAGTAGCCATTTACCTCTGATAACTGGCCTTGTAAAACTACTGTATATCTCAGTTACATGGTAGAATGTAGGATCTGACCTAATAGAATCATTCAGAATGAATGAAAACACCAATGAGAAAAGTTATTGAATAGTAGTTTGAAGAGTTTTATTCATTTTATATTTTTGGCAAATTCATAAGTAATTAACATCAGAATAAAAATTATTTAGTGTTGGCTAATAAGTAGCAATAAGCATTTAAGTTTATATGATGGCTTTAGAAACTAGCTAAAAAGTATCAGTGCATTTGTTAATATGTTTAAACATATTTTGTGTTTAAACCAACATTTAATATGTTCATAACACACATTCTATAATGTGAGGACATGACCATTCCAAGAAAGACTACTAGAGTAACCACAGCCAGCAGACTGAACCAGGTCACAAGAAGAAGTGCATTTTGGGGGAGCAAGGGAGGAAGAGAAAAAGAGACAGAGTCCAAGAAACAGAGATAGATAGATAGATAGATAGATAGATAGATAGATAGATAGATAGCCTAGAAAGAGCCGAGAGACAAAGAGAGAGAGAGAGAACCCAGAAAGAGCCAAGAGAGTAAAAAAGAAGGCATGACTGAAATGGCAGGATTGTATTAGACGAAAAGCTGAGGGCAGGAAAGCTCAAGAGGTAGAGAAGTTTAGGCTAATGGGCAGTGAGGCCGGAGATTAGTGGAGCTAGGATCCAGCAAGGATTCTGTAAGGGGTGCTTAAGATGCTGAAAGAGCCTGGAGGTTGATAAAAGTTTCGCATGCTAACTGGCACCACACTTAGCCATTTTTCCTGAGGGTTTTTTTTTTTTTTGTCCTGACACAAAGTATATCACAATTTATATATTTTGATTGCATATTTTATTTTCTTATAGAATTCCATGAAAAGATATCACTATTTTGTACAGAGAGTTCCATGTCTAAAATATATGCTAATATATTTTAATTATGTATATGTTATATATATATATAATTTATTCAAGTACAAACACATGCATAAATATAAATACATAAATGAGAAAATTATTTCTATATATGTATGAATTTTCACAGTTCATTTAGAACCATTGTGTTTGCTTCATATTTAGCAATTTCATTCAAATGTGTTACAATTAGTATAGCGATCTTCTATGCTTTTTTTTTCTATGTTAGATTATTTACCATCACTTTGAATTAAATTAACAGTTATACTTTTTTCGGAGAACACTTTGGCAATTTTAAACTATCCTTAGTTATATTAGACTATAAAATATCTCTTTTTCTTGTGCTTTCCTTCTATACTGTTTTCTAGCAAACTTGCATAAAGGAGAATAACCTGGGCATCTAAACTATATCATCGTTATAAAATACACCCAATTTCAACGTAATTTGAACTTTGAGCTCTTAGAATAGATAGACTTAAATAGCCTAAAATTCTCAAGTTATTTTGTTAAGATAATGAAAGGAATTCAGGCAATTTTCTTTGCCTTTTATCAAAATACTCATGATGATTTTTCTTAGAGAAAAACCACCAAGGCTGATAATTAGATAATTGTGGCTTTGCAGACCAGGATGCAGTTTTAACTCACCGATACTGTGTAAGTTTTGGATGCTTTTGCAGGACTGTGATCACATAGGCAGCTAGAATTAGCCAGACCAGTAAGTCAGCCTCCTCAAAACAAATGCCAGTGGGAAAGTGACAGGACATGACACCTGGTGACCTCTGGCCTGCCCAGCTGTTTGACAGGTGGACTTGGCAGAGTTTGGCTTTTTGGTGGCATCTGGGGCTTAGTTTTTTTCCTGTGAACTGAAATGTGAAGTATTGGTCAGTGAAGCAAATAGACAAAATCAAGACAGCTGGAAAATCAACAAAACAACAATTCCTTCAGAGGTTAAAAAGCCTTAAGAATTCTGTAGAGAATTCTGCTACACTTGATCACAGTTTCTACTTAATTTCTTGCCTGTGAAGTGAACAACATCTTGTGTAATAAAGCTTAATCCAACATCCTATTTTGAAGACACATCAGATCATGTGACACAGTTCCCAAAACCATCTGTCAAACAAAAAAATTTCCAAAGGGTTTGTTGGCCAGTTCTTTCAGGGTTCTCCATTATTACGTCAGGCTCTGTGTGTCTGGATAAGATATGTCAGCTCATTACTGTGGTTTGACTATTTGTAGCTCTTTGTCTTCATGCATGTGCATGCTTATGTGTTTTATGAGATTGTGTTTAGTATATGTACGTGGTTACATGAATATTTTGGTTGCAGAGCATACAGCATACAGGTGCCATTCATCAGCTCTAAGTGGACTTGTGTGTGTGTGTGTGTGTGTGTGTGTGTGTCTGTGTATGTGTGTATGGATGGATGTGACTTACATGACTTGTATATTCACACACATCATAAGTTTAATGATCTCTGAAAAGCAATGACTTGGGATGGAGACATGGCACATAGATGGATAATACTTCAGTTCTTCCTGAAGGATTACATGGCTAACGACTATCTGTATCTGCGTCTCCGTGGAACCCAATGCTCTCTTCTGGCCTCTGTAGGCACGTACACAAGGCTTATGCCCTGATTTCCACAGTGTGGTCACACACACACACACACACACACACACACACACACACACACACACCTAAAACTTAAGTAGCTTAATATTAAGTAAAAATAAAAGGCAAAAAAAGAGTTATTTAATCCTATTTTTTTTAAACTTCATCTCTTCCATGATTAACATACTGAAACAATGAAAACTTGATTTTAGTTTTAGTTATAGGGGAGTTTCAGAAAGATAACAAATATATTACAGCTCTTAGAATGTTTCTGTCTCCTTTTCTGAGGGGTTCCCTCTGCTCTAAGGAGAGAGATTTGGAGACCTCCAATTTTGAGCTGTCCAATTAGATATTTTGAATTTAGAAAAAAAGCACTCTTATTTGTATGCTGTCGGATCACTGAGTATTACTTTAAAATGGAGAAAATAACTGCCTCATCCATAACATTCCCTGAGATTACTAAATAATACCTATGATAAAATGCCTGAAATAAGTACTAAAAGTAGTACATAAAGTGTGTGTGTGTGTGTGTGTGTGTGCGCGCCTGTGTGAGAGTGTACAGAGAAAAATATGTAATATTTTGCAGCACTTTGGTTCTTTAAATTTTCAAGTATAAGGTATGAGATACATTCTGTATCTCAGCAAGTTTTATCATTTCTAATCTGTACCAGTTACCTATAATGCGATTATGGCGTCTGTGGGAGGACCCTGATTCTGACAGTCTACCACACCATACTACATTCACCCCTGTCAACAGGAAAACAAATACTGTGGCTGTGCCTTTTCAGAGCAACATCACTGGATCTTTGATGAATTCAGCAACACAGCTGTTCTAAATGATGCCAGAGACATGGTATTTGCCAATGCCAGAAAGAGCACACTTCACAACACAATCTAAAATCTTCCTGCAGCCAACTGAAATGGCATTCTCTTGTATTCCTAGTTAGAATTTCAGATACCCCCCCCCCCCCCCCGGTGCAGTAACTGTTGGACCTGTTAGCAATCTTGATAACACAGCTCCTTTCATTTCAACCCTTGATTGGCCTTTAGCAATCGGAGAAAGCGAGGCTGTCATCCCATCTTCCATCCTTATGAAATTGAATTTTATGAAAGAGACGTCACCTAGAGTTTGAGAAGTGTGATTGACGTCTTCCATATAGCTGCCTTGCACTAGACAAAAATAAGAGCTGTGCCCTGAAGCATGTGCTTGCTTCTAGGTTTGAGAAGAAGAGCAGCTCAGAGAGAAAGGAAATGGAGAGGACCTCACCATGGGGGTCATTCCATCACTGTGATGTCCCTGTAACCAACAACAGCCCCCAGGCTTTCACCTTCAGTTATGCTAAATATGAAGTGGATACTTAAAATGGGAGATCTCAAAATGCTGACAGCATTATCCATCTATTTTCTGGAATGAGAGGAAGACAGCTAATGGGAACAGGGTGAATGTCTCCTGGGGGAAGTTTATCTTGGAGTTCTTAAATTAAATGTGCACAAGGTACATAAGTAGATTTTGAGACCCAACCTGAAAGATGTTTTTATTTTCTTCTCCAATAAAGATATATGGTGAACATTTTAGATCCTTTATCACTTAAAAAAAGAAAACAAAACTACATCTACCTAGTTGATGCATTTTAAATTTTCCATATGGCAACTTTAATATGTTTATTATAATTTTTGCTAAAAATATCAAGAGTTTTCTCTAGAGATATTCGCTTGCTATGAGAAAGAAAATCCTTATGATATATGCAAATGACAAGCTTACAAGCTATACGAGCTATTTTCTGTTTGATTTTTACTGGGTTCTTAATGGGTATGAAAGTCAGAAGTGAGCAAATATATGATGCGGAGGAGCTTAAAAACTTTCTGTTATCCTGTACCTGTAGTTTATTAAAATATCAACACACTCATCTGCTATGCCCTGTACCAATCATTTTATCCCTAGAATAATAATTGTTTATATTGACTGGGTGAATACTGGGAGAAACAGAAGTGAACCCAAAATAGATATGTGGAACCATAATGACGATGTATTTGATCAGCTTATTCTGGGTTGCCTCAAAATTTTTGTGTATCTCTGTCTAATTTCTGATATAATATGTATTATTGTCAGTATGGATTCCTCTAGAAAAAAAATGATGTATATCTGATCCAGATCATTAGTGATTCTAATTCCCAATCCTTTCTGAGACTTAGGAGAAGGCTTCTGGGGGATTAGTGTTTTTAATACTTCATTAATGCTTATAAAATATATGATGTAACATTCCACAGATAAAGTCCTCTAAATGTTGCATATTTGCCTCTGGATTGGGCATACTTTCTGAGTTTCTTTATTGACTTGACCTTGACTTTGTTGACACATTGTGAAGAGACTTGATTCAAGGTCTAGTGGCTATGCTGCATTTCTCAACTCATACCTGTAATACACTTTGAGTGATGCATGAAACCTCCCTAGAAAACTGTCATTTTGATATGTTCCGGGTCTTCTGAAAGGTTAGTTTTCACAGAACCAAAATTATAGACTCCACGGAAAAATCACAGCAGTGATATCTCAACCAAAAGAACTTCTCCTATGAAGTCTATTTCAATTGGATATACTGAGATTTTAAACCTGGTAAATGTGTCTTAGGCTGTGAAGGTTTGAAATACTTTAATACATAACTTCTGATAAATACCTTTGGTTGTGCCTTCATGGGGATATTATTTTCTAACTGCACTGATGGCAGAAAAATCTCAGTTCAACTTTTTTCAAAGCAAATTCTCTAATCTATCTTGAAATCATCTGTGTTATGAATCATATTATTTCAAGGGTTGGAATAATAACAACTATTATTACCACTTTGGAAGGTTTATGATGACTCTGCGAATTTGAAAATTGTAGACGTCAGGCAACAAAATAGATATCAGTTTTTTTTTTTTTTTTGACATTTTGTTTTGTCCAAAGAAGAAACTTTTTATTTGTTTGCCTATTGGAATAGGAAATCCTGTGGAACAGGATGACATTACTAACAAAGTATAACTAACCTACCATAAAGAACTAGTATGTTCGGCTCTCGATGACATGTTGCTGAAAACAAGGATGTCTGTATTAGAATGCAGGAGCTGCTCTTGGCTCTATATTCATGATATTAAACATGGTAGCCTTTTTGATGGTCAATGACTCATGTATAAAGCAACTATAATATCTGCTAGGTTTTGTATAGTTTTAGGGTAAGCCATATTGAAAAACATTCAAGTTCTTACATGCTGTCTAGTATATGTATTAATTAAATTATAATAATTTTGACATCAGAATCCAGACATATGTCATCCAGTGAGAGGAGAGTACTTTCTTTTTTTTTTATTTTTAATTATTTATTTTATTGTTTTGAGATTATAACAGAATGCATCACCCACCTCTTCTTTTTCCCCTTCTAGACTTTCTTTTTTTTTTAATTATTTTTTTCTTTTTAGTTACATTTTGTTAACTCTGTGTCCCAGCTGTATCCCACTCCCTCATTCCCTCCCCAACCCCACACTCCCTCCCTGGTCTCCTCCCTGCCCCTTTCCAAGTCCACTGATAGGAGAGTACTTTCAAATGCAATGAGGAAATACTAAGATAAATCCTCAGCATTTTTAAAAACCTTAACTAATTCAATTAATGTTTACTGATTACATACTACGTCCTCCCTTAAACATACTTATAAAAAAGCCAGTGAACACAGAGAACAAAAATAAAGAAACGAGCCAGGCAGTGGTGGTGCATGCCATTAATCCCAGAACCTGGGAGGTAGAGGCAGGCAGATCTCTGTGAGTTTGAGGCCAGCCTGGTCTACAAAGTGAGTCCAGGATAGCCAAAGCTACACAGAGAAATCTTGTATTGAAAAAACTTTTTAAACAAAGAATAAAGAAACGTTATGACTTTGTGATTAATAGGAAATATTTTATTTGTACTCATTATTATCATACTGCATTGCTTTTTAACAAGGTTTTTTCTATTAGTTTTTCTATTAGTTTTTAAGCTAGTATAATATGCTATTTGTCAGCTTGTCTTTTGATAGCATGGTTGCTGTATGCAAAATGGTTTTCAATTGCTATGCAGAATGAACAGCTGTGTGAAATAATAAATGATTGTGTTATCATAAAAAAACTGGAATATGAAGTGCCATATTAAACCAAGCTACTTGGTTTAAATTTAATTATTCACCCACACATAAACGCAAACGTGCACACATATGTGGGAGGGTTGCATGATCCAGGGGGCATGGTACGTAAGTGGAGATTAGATCTCTCCTTTTCTTACACTCTCTTAAGTTCTGGGTATCCAAATCACCTTGCCATGAGTAATGACAAAGAGCCTTTACCTTAATTCTTTATTGATGTTGGCTATATAGATGCAGATTTTTAGAAATGAACGTTAATTTTACCACATTTGAGGAGTCATAAAAATAGCAATAGAGGAAACAAAGTTTGGTTACTGTGTTTTGTTAGTTTTTGATATGTTACCATAAAAAAATTTGAGAAATGAAGTGTTATTTCTGAGAAAAAAATCATACCTCAACAGCCTTGCTCCATAGAATTTAGATTTTGAGAAATATATGCAATGGTTTAATTTGTAGTCATGACAAAAAGTATAAGAAACATTTAATCATTTCTAACTAAATCTTACTACCAGTTGAAAAACCCAGAATGATATTTATAGTAAAATACTGATATCTGAATTTGTATGCAGGTTGAAACGTTTCATAATAGTAGCAGCCATCTTAAGATGCAAACCATGAATTAAATACATGCCCTGTGTAGATATTACTCTTTATTTATCTCCATGAAGACTAGAGGAGATAATCCATTATAGTCTTCCATTTTACAGACAAATAGAATAAGATTTATAGAGACTAAGGGAACTACCATGCTCCCACCATGAGTTGGAATTCTAATGTCAATTTATAAATTTAAAATATGAGCTTTCCACGAGAACTTTATTTTGATATCTTTTTTAATCAAAGTAATGCAGGCCAGGTCTATTTCCTATGGTGTTATGGAAGTCCTCGCTGCCATTCTGACTGTGAAAACGATGTTGGCAATGGTTAATTTATTCTTAGTGAATATCAGTTGTTTAGAAGAGATGATTCAATTTAAATAAAAATTGTTACTTGTTATCTATAGTTGCCAAATATATGATCATTTTATTTTTGCTCAAGGATACACTGTAGACATTCATACACATATACATGCAGACGCACACACATATTTAAATATTTGTAGTTACTCAAGTGTAACTAAACTCTGTTGGATGAAAATCATGTTTCCTTGGTCTGTGTCTACTGCATAGACACTGCAGATGATAATTAAAGCTTATCTTCTTTTATGCTGAGATGAAAATAGTGTCTCTTTCATATGATGTTTGAAAACCGACAAATGTTTTTGCATTTATTTTGTCCACTAAAAGCAAAAAAAAAAAAAGAGAGAGAGAGAGAGAGAAATGATCACCCTGTTTATATGGTAGTTTTTTTTGTTGTTGTTGTTGTTTTTTTGTTTGTTTTAGTATTTTTATTGTTACTTATTCAAATTCACCAAAGGAAAAAAATGTTATAGCTTATTAGGAAAAATATTAACCAGGCTCCCAAACTTCTAAGGGCAGCATGGGAGAACATTACAGCAGCACAGCAGTGTGCAAATTGATGGACTTTCTTCATTTACAGAAAGAGTTTCCTCCCTCCAAAATATGTGTGATAGTCTAAATCCAAAGGCTGGAATTTACCTCTTTAGAGGTTAAACTTTCACTGTCTTGAGGAGTGATATGAGTTTCTTCAGCTTTTGGGAAAAGAAAAATTTTGATGATTTAATAGGATATGTTTTTTTGTCTTTGTTTCTTCTTTTTTTTCATTTTTTTCTTTTTTATTTTTTTTATTATTTTTTTCTATTTAGTTACATTTTGTTAACTCTGTGTCCCAGCTGTATCCCGCTCCCTCATTCCCTCCCCAACCCCACACTCCCTCCCTGGTCTCCTCCCTGCCCCTTTCCAAGTCCACTGATAGGGGAGGACCTCCTCCCCTTTCATTTGACCCTGTTTTATCAGGTATCTTCAGGGCTGGCTGCAAAGTCCTCCTCTGTGGCCTAACAGACTGCTCCTCCCCGGGGGGGGGGGGTCAAACAGCCTGCCCTTGAGATCCTGTTAGAAATAGTCCGTGTTCCCCTTACTTTGGAAAACTACTTGGTTACTGAGCTACCACGGGCCACATCCGAGCTTGGAGAGATCAGGGATACAAGGCACATACCTAAAGATAGTAAAGGCAATATACAGCAAACCTATAGCCAACATCAAACTCAATGGAGAGAAACTTAAATCAATCCCACTGAAATCAGGGACAAGACAAGGCTGCCCACTTGCTCCATACCTCTTTAACATTGTACTTGAAGTCCTAGCCAGAGCAATAAGACAACTAAAGGAGATCAAGGGGATACAAATCGGAAAGGAAGAGGTCAAAGTGTCACTATTTGCAGATGATATGATAGTATACATGAGCGACCCCAAAGATTCAACCAAAGAACTTCTTCAGCTGATAAACACCTTCAGCAAAGTGGCAGGATACAAAATCAACTCAAAAAAATCAGAAGCCCTCTTGTATACCAAAGACTAAAAGGCTGAGAAAGAAATTAGGGAAACAACACCCTTCACAATAGCCACTAATAACATAAAGTACCTTGGTGTGACTCTAACCAAGCAAGGTAGTTTTTTTTTTTTTAAACATTGTGATATTCTAAAGACCTCTGTATCCCAGCCATGTTGCAAAGACACAGCAACCCCTAAGATATTTATAACTTTATTGTGGTCTAGATTAAAACAATGAGAAATGAACATGCAAACTCGGGCTTTCATATGCTCTGAGGGGGGCAATTTGGCATCTAAGCATATTTTTATATGTCTGTTTTGTGTATTCACAATAGTTGCTGGCAAAACTTAAAAGCAGATCAAATACCTAAATGAAAATGAAATGCCTTAGTAGAGTACAAGAAGCTAGGTTTATGGATGTACAAAGTGCTTGTATGGAAAACCTTATTGTATTTCCCTGAGAAAAAGTCATAACCATATTGTAGTCTTATTTGTGCAAATGAGTGATGAGATAATTTGATCTCCGCATGTTGCAACTGTACGCCCTTATTCTGACATCTATATCTTTATTTAATTGCAAAGCTATGTAATCTACATTTGTGCTCCAGGTCTGCACAGATGGCCTTTGAAGTGAAAGAGACTTCTTGGCTTCTCCAAAGTGTTAAAATATTTAAGAAAAAGTATGTCATATTTATGTTCCCATACAAGAAAAATCCTTGTCATAGCGTCAGAGAGGGAAAAAAAAATAACTTCATGTTAGGCATTTTTTAGGTGAAAATGTCAAATAATATTTCTTCTATTATGTTTTTGAATTTTAACACAAAATGAAAGTGTACTGGTAATATACCAGTACAAACAAGGGTTTATAACAAAGATAAAATATAATGATGAATGCCTAATGAGAAAGATTATTAAGGTCATCACTCACATTGGTGATCAAAGATTAGCCCCTAATTTATTAAAAATAAAAGCTCTGGCATTTGCCTGCAAATTTCATGATTTCTTTGTTTTTAATTGCTGACTAGTATTCCATTGTGTAAATGTACCAAAATTTCTGTATCCATTACTCCGTTGATGGACATCTGAGTTGTTTTCTGGTTCTGGCTATTACGAATAAAACTGCTACAAACATGGTTGGGCAAATGTCCTTGTTGTATACTTGAGCATCTGTTGGATATATACCTAGGAGTAGTATGGCTGGATCTTGAGGTGGCACTATTCCTAATTGTCTGAGAAAGCATCAGACTGCTTTCCAGAGTGGTTGTACAAGTTTACATTCCCACCAGCAGTGGAATAGGGATCCTCTTTCTCCATATCCTTTCCCTCTTGTGTTGTCACTTGAGTTTTTGATCTTAGCCATTCTGATTGGTGTAAGGTAAAATCTCAGGGTCATTTTGACTTGCATTTCTCTAATGACTAAGGACGTTGAGCATTTCTTTAAGTGTTTCTCTGCCACTCGATGTTCCTCTATTGAGAATTCTGTTTAGCTCTGTACCCCATTTTTTTAATTTTTTATTAATTACACTTTATTCATTTTGTATCCCCCCATAACCCCCTCCCTCCTCCCCTCCCGATCCTACCCTCCCTTCCCTTTCTGCATGCATGCCACTCCCCAAGTCCACTGATAGGGGAGGTTCTCCTTTCCTTTCTGATCTTAGTCTATCAGTTCTCATCAAAATTGGCTGCATTGTACTCTACCGTGGCCTAGTAAGGCTGCTCCCCCCTCAGGGGGAGGTGATCAAAGAGCAGGCCAATCAGATTATGTCAGAGGCAGTCCCTCTTCCCATTACTATGTAACCCACTTGGACACTGAATTGCCATGGGCTACATCTGTGCAGGAGTTCTAGGTTATCTCCACGAATAGTCCTTGGTTGGAGTATGAGTCTCTGGGCAGTTCCCTGTGTTCAAATTATCTTGTTCTATTGCTCTGCTTGTGGAGTTCCCGTCCCCTCCAGCTTTTACTATTTCCCACTTCTTACATAAAATTCCATTTACTCTGCCCATCAGTTGGCCATCAGGCTCAGCATCTGCTTTGACAGTCTATACTGCAGAGGCTTTCAGAGGCCCTCTGTGGCAGGTTTCAAGGTTGTTTCCTGTTTTCTTCTGGCTTTCAGAGGACCTCTGTAGCAGGTTCCGAGGTTGTTTCCTATTTTCTTTTTCTTCTGATGTCCATCCTCTTTGCCTTTCAGGATGGGGATTGAACATTTTAGTTAGGGTCCTCTCTTTTGCTTAGTTTGTTTAGATGTACAGATTTTAGTGGGTTTATTCTATATTGTATATTTATATGAGTGAGTATATACCATGCGTGTCTTTTTGCTTCTGGGACAACTCACTCAGGATGATCCTTTCCAGGTCCCACCATTTACCTGCAAATTTCATGATTTCCTTATTTTTCATTGCTGAGTAATACTCCATTGTATAGATGTACCCCAGTTTCTGCATCCATTCTTCAGTTGAGGGGCATCTGGGTTGTTTCCAGCTTCTGGCTATTACAAATAAATCTGCTACAAACATGGTTGAGCAAATGTCCTTATTGTGTACTTGAGCCTCTTTTGGGTATATGCCTAGGAGTGGTATGGCTGGATCTTGAGGAAGCGCTATTCCTATTTGTCTGAGAAAGAGCCAGATTGATTTCCAGAGTGGTTGTACAAGTTTACATTCCCACCAGCAGTGGAGAAGGGTTACCCTTTCTCCACAACCTCTCCAGCATGTGTTGTCACTCGAGTTTTTCATCTTGGCCATTCTGATGGGTGTAAGGTGAAATCTCAGGGTCGTTTTGATTTGCATTTCCCTAATGGCTAATGACATTGAGCATTTCTTTAAGTGTTTCTCTGCCATTTGATATTCCTCTAAAGAGAGTTCTCTGTTTAACTCTCTTCCCCATTTTTTAATTGGATTACTTGGTTTGCTGTTTTTCAGCTTCTTTAGTTCTTTATATATACTGTATATTAACCCTCTGTCAGATAAAGGGTTGGTGAAGATTCTTTCCCAATCTGTAGGCAGTCGTTTTGTTTTGATGATGGTGTCCTTTGCTTTACAGAAGCTTTTCAGTTTCATGAGGTCCCATTTATTGATTGTTACTCTTAGAGCCTGTGCTGTTGGTGTTCTGTTCAGGAAGTTGTCTCCTGTACCAATGAGTTCTAGGGTCTTCCCACTTTTTCTTCTACCAGGATCTAGAAATGATCATCCTGAGTGAGGTATCCCAGAACCAGAAAGAAACACAGGGTACATACTCACTCATAAGTGGATATTAGACATATAACATAGGATAATCATACTAAAATCTGTATACCTAAAGAAGCTAAGCAAGAAGGAAGACCCTGGGTAAGATGCTCAATCTTCATTCAGAAAGGCAAACAAGATGTACATCAGAAGAAGGAGAAAACAGGGAACATGACTGGAGCCTATTACAGAGGCCTTCTGAAAGACTCTACCCAGCAAGGTATCAAAACATATGCTGAGATTCATAGCGAAACTTTTTGCAGATTGCAGGGAATCTTATGAAAGAAGGGTGAGATTCTGACCTTGAGGGGACAGGAGCTCCACAAGGAGAGCAACAGAACCAAAACAAAATCTGTGCACAGGGGTCTTTTGAGAATGATAATCCAAACAATGACTATGCATGGAGATACTTAGCTCCCCTGCACACAAGTATCCCATGGCAGCTCAGTGTCCAAGAGGATTCCCCAATAATAGGAACAGGGACCTTCTCTGACATGAACTGGTGGGATGGCTCTTTAATCACTTCCACCTGAGTAGGGCTAGCAGCCTTACCAGTCCACAGAGGAAGACAAAATGTCATTCCTGATGAGACCTGATAGACTAGGGTCATATGGAAGGGGAGGAGAACCTACCCTATCATTTGGCTAGGAGAGGGGCATAGGAGAAGAAGAGGGAGGGAGAGTGTGATTGGGAGGGGTTGGCAGAGTGGCTTTAGCTGAGATACAATGTGAATAAAATGTAATTAATGAAATTAAAATAAAAAATAAAAAAAGCTCTGTAACAGTACTAATGGGGCCAGCAAGATATGTGAGCCAAGGAATTAATGGTAATGAATTATATTTTTATAATAGACTCGTGTAGAAGGTTAAAAGCAGGACCAACATTTATGTATAAGAAAGGGATAAATAGAAACACTTTTAGCACTATGTATTTTATGAGGAAAAAAAAAGTAGCAGTATATTTTTTCAAGGCCAATTCTTTATGTTTATATATCAGATGATTTGAAGGACATCAAGAAAATACATTTGAAATCTTCCATGGGCAAAACTCAAAAGAAAAATGCATTAAAAGAGGCAATAAACAAAATAAAATCAACAAAGCAGTCATGAGTTTTGCCTTCACCAAAGATAAGATAATGTCACAAACTATAAGTAGGGTTAAAGATTCTCTGCACTATTCCAAAAGAAAAAGAGCAATGAAACAGCATCAATTTCATCGCCACTATAGTGCCTACAACATAACACCAGGATAAATGGAGTGTGCACATGTGTATGCGTGTGTGTGTGTGTGTGTGTGTCAGCCTGAAGTTGATGTTGGATGCCTTTCTCAACCACTCACTACCTTATTTTTATGAGATGCTTTTCTCATTGAATCTGGGACTTACTGGCTTGGCAAGATGGGTGGCCAGCAAGTCCCCAGAATTTTCCTGTTTCCACCACTTCAGCTTAGGGATTACTGACACTATACTTGGTTTCAATAGTATGATATGGATAGGATAGGAGCTCTACAAGGACCAAATATATCTGGGCACAGGGTCTTTTCTGAGACTGACACTCAACCAAAGACCACCTATGGATATAACCTAGAACTTCTGCTTGGATGTGGCCCGTGGTAGCTCAGTAACCAAGTAGTTTTCCAAAGTAAGGGGAACAAGGACTATTTCTAACAGGATCTCAAGGGCAGGCTCTTTGACCTCCCCACCTCCCCAGGGGAGGAGCAGTCCTGTTAGGCCACAGAGGAAGACTTTGCAGCCAGCCCTGAAAATACCTGATAAAACAAACTCAAATGAAAGGGGAGGAGGTCCTCCCCTATCAGTGGACTTGGAAAGGGGCAGGGAGGAGACCAGGGAGGGAGTGTGGGGTTGGGGAGGGAATGAGGGAGTGGGATACAGCTGGGACACAGAGTTAACAAAATGTAACTAATAAGAAAAATAAAATTAAAAAAAAGAAAAAAAAAACAAATATAACTGTCATGACCACAAGATAGTCAGACATTTTAAATATTTAATCTACAAAATATGAAAGTCTTGATTATGTCGTTGGATTTGCACATGAATGAAGAGGGGTGTGTGTGGACCCGGAACACAGAAAGAGTTTTAGCAATAATTATCTTCAATAATACATATATTTATTATTTTTCTTGATTGAAGGAAATCTGAGGAAAAACTGAACTATGCCTAAAAATTATCACACCTCTTAGAAACACTGAATGGCTCCCATTATTCAGTGGAACTTTAAACTACCTCACCCAGGATAAAGCTATGGATTATGTGCAATTTTTAGAACAAAGATAAAGAAGAGAGGGAAGGTATCTGTTGTTTGTTAGTGTGTGTGGATGTGAGAGAGAGAGAGAGATCAGTTATCAGGTTATTGTGTCTTCATATTCTTATGAGGAAGAAGCTACTAGTTCTGTCATGACGAAAATAATCAATATTGTTAAATTTTCATTTTAGCCTTGCAAACTTAGCAAGTACATTACTGTGTATGTGTTCCTATAATTAATGAGAGCTGTATGATCTTCTTGTGTAATTGTTCCATTTGTTGAGAAAGTTCCCACTGCTTGACTGATAGACTCTATGCCTTTCCCCTGCTGTGTCCTCACAGTTATGATGCTCAGAATACACAGACTTCAGATTCTTCTTGCTGTTGTCTTTCGTTGATGTTTACTGTTTATTCATAGGCAAAAGAGATAGAAGCGCCATGTAGAAATGGGATTTCACATTAATGATTAGGAATCATTCTGTCAGGAGAAACACTTAATCTTAGGCACTCTTCATGCAGGCACACAATGAGCATCCCCGATTGCCCTGTCGCACAGATGAGTCTCATTTATCTTGCTAAATGCTCAAAATAGCTGACAGAGTGTCCCAGCTTCCTAAAAAAATCACTTCTAGGTTTACGTAGCTGTTACGTTCAGGCGCTACAGAGTTTCTGTGGTCATTAGCCAATCATTATGCTGTATTGCTGTATCTGGTGCTGTGGTGTATATAGCATACGCAAGGGACCAGGGACCATATCCCCCTTCTTCTCCTCTTCCTCCTCTACCTTCTCCTCCTCCTCTTCCTCCTCTACCTTCTCCTCCTCCTCTCCTCATCATCCTAGTCCTCCTCCTCCTCCATCAACATCATCATCATCATCCCCTTTCTCTTTTTCGCCCTCTTTTCCTTTTCTTTCTTTTCCTCCTTCTACCTTTAACCCTGAAAAGATGCAGTGACAATAATCTGTGTAGGCTGGTGGGTGACAATTATACTCCTTGTATGGTTCATGATTTGCTTTCGGGAATGGGGATATTATGCAAACAGCCTTTGGGAATTTCTTTTCTCTTTCAAGTGCCCAGGAGGAAGTCTTATGCTTAGCTAAGGTACTGAAGAGGGAATGATGCTCACTCAAGAAGCTTTCAAAATAAAACATATGTATTTTTTAATTTAAAAATGCATACAGGTAACATATGGACTGAACAGGGTGATATTTAGAAACACACACACATATCAACAAAGAAAAGAGGATATGAATTTCAGATAGAGAAAGGGGGTACATGAGTAGGGTGAGAGGGAGAAAGAGAATGTAGAAATAATGTACTTACGCTATAATTTCAAAATATAAAATTTGCATTATTGAGGATAGACACCTGTGCATACACAGTGACATCACACGCACGCCACTGCACACGTGTGAAAGTCAGAGGGCAGCTCTTGCTAGACAGATGTCTCCTTCCACTGTGGGTTCCATGTATGGAACTCAGGTCAGCAGGCTTGTGCAGTAAGCCCTTTTACCTGCTGAGCCATATCACTGGACCAAGTGAGTGATGCATTATTAAAGCATAATTATATTAGTAAATTATAAAACACCATTTCCTTTGAAATCAAGGCTGAGTTTTTCTGAGTCTTCATGTGGAATGTTGAGATCATTTGAGAAATGCTCTCTGAACAATGAGGTTTTGGGTTTTTTTTGTTGCTGTTGTTTTGTTTTGTTTTTTTTGTCAATCCACTTGGGTAAGAAAAAAGCCAATACATTGTTTGTATTGTTAGGCTTAACGAAGGATTTGCCAGCAATCTATATTTCACTAACTAGTGAAAATTGAAGTTTCAGAGCTACCAACAGTTTGTTGCTTCGGTATTTTCTTGTTTTGTTTCAATTTTTTTTAGTCTTCTCATTGCTTAAAGTTTTTTAAAGTCTTCATTGCAAACTGTGGAACATAGATTAGATTTTCTTGTTTTTAAAAGAGTGATGACTATTTTTTTTTTCTTTTTTGATTTATAATTTTCTTTTTGGCCCTTCTGTTACGTTGCCGGTATAATAAAAAAAAAGTGTTGATTTATAGCTCTACACTGTTAGGACTGGAAGGGCCCTTTCCATCTGCAGAAGTTCTTCACTTTACAGAAAAGAGTCAGACAGCTGAAGAAGAAGTGAATCACGTAGCTTCTTTGGTTGGAAATCTTCATGCAGAATCCTAGTGGCTCAATGGCTTTTATTATTATTATTATTATTATTATTATTATTATTCCTCTGTATCAAGTCTCCTTGTGTAACCAGCCCAATTTACAGAGTGACATTTGGAGAGATCCAAATAAGTCCTGGATGGCGGCTTGCTTACCTTTCTGGTTGATGACTTCAAGTGATGAGTAGATTAATAGTGTGTGTGTGTTTGTGTGTGTGTGTGTGTGTGTGTGTGTGTGTGTGTGTGTGTAGTGACTGTGTCTCCACAGAATCATCCCTGAAAGGCAAATGGCTCTCTGTGGATTCTCAGATGGTGTTCCTCTGCAACATGCCATTCTCAGTGTTTGAAAACGCCACATACAATATCATAGTTAAACTTGCTAATTGTAATGTCACAGCTATCCTTTCATCTCTGGCTCTGTGCTGCCTCTTGCTTGTGCTGACCTATTCCCATCCTCTTTTGCTATTCTAGGTTTGTGTGCTGGAGAGGCAAATATTTGATTTCCTTGGATATCAGTGGGCCCCTATCCTGGCAAATTTTGTACATATTATCATCGTCATCCTTGGTTTGTTTGGAACTATTCAGTATAGACCTCGTTACATAACAGGAGTAAGTATCCTTTTTGCATTTATCTATTTTACTGAACTTGGGGAAGTTGTGCTAGCTGTAGACATCTTGAAAATGGAGTAGATATCCTGTTTTAAGGATAGCGTGGTCTTCAGTCATCTCTTCATTTTCAGAGTTTCAGACAACATCAATAGTAATTAAGCTTGTTAATGGCGATAATCATATTGTAGTCTCATTAATTGCACTTTGGGCCAATGTTTTCTTATAATTACGAGCAGAATCATAATTCTATGTTTCTAAATTATCAAGTTTCAGATTCTGAATCAAGAAAAATTGGTAAGATTGTTTTCTCCTTCTAAATAACCCTGTCTTAAAAATTAGATAAGCATAGCTTTAAATCACCGCAAACATCTATATACTACTGATGTTGAAATTTAAGTGCACATTAAAGTTGGAAGCTAGAATATTCTGAACTATTATCTCTATGTTTCCAGTATTTCTTCTTTTGATGCTGTGGGAGTACTTTCCTTTCATCTGCAAGTTAAACTTATTTCACATAAAAGTCAAATTCAACTGTATCATTGCTATGGGAACCATAATAACTTTTTTTTTTTTTTTTTACTTTGTGACTTAGATTTCAAATATCGCTCTTCATTAACATACTTTAAAATTTTTTTCAACCATAAACTCATTTTTTTGTTTTCTATTTTCACAGAGGACAAATGTATGAGAACTTATTTTAAATGTTAAAACTAGTTTGCTGTCACAGTATCTGTGTTAGTACAGCTGAAGAGCTGGCTCCTTGAGCTCACACTGCCAGCACTTCTAAAATTTCTTGAGACCTCTTTCTCACAGAAGGTTTCCTTCTCTGATCTGTTCTGTACTCCTCAACCCAGATGCAGTGAGATGCCTCACGGGAACTGAGGCAAGATTGTAGTAGAAGATGCACCCAAGAGGTTCAGTGCTTGCTAATGAATCAAGAGGTGCTCATAGTCTTTGCATCATGAGCATGCTCGGAGGGGGCGTGCTACATGTGTAGCTAGGTAGTGATCTATGTCTCCTAAAAAGGGTTATGTTAAAGGGCAAAAAAAAAAACTTCTTTAGCTGTACAGATTTTTGTAGATTTATCCTATATTATATATCTAGTATCCACTTACAAGTGAGTATATACCTCGTGTGTCTTTCTGTTTCTGGGGTACCTCACTCAGTGTAATATTTTCTTGTTCCCACCAATTGCCTGCAAATTTCATGATTTCCTTATTAGAAGGAGGACCCTGGGTAAGATGATCAATCCTCACTCAGAAATGCAAATGGGACAGACATTGGAAAAAGGAGAAAACAAGAAACAGGACAGGAGCCTACCACAGAGGGCCTCTGAAAGACTCTACCCAGAAGTGTATCAAAGCAGATACTGAGACTCATAAACAAACTCTGGGCAGAGTTCAGGAAATCTTAGGAAAAAAAGGGGAAGATAGAAAGACCTGCAGAGAACAGGAGCTCCACAAGGAGAGCAATAGAACCAAATTAGCTGGGCACAGGGGTCTTTTCTGAAACTGATACTCCAACCAAAGACTACGCATGGATATGACCTAGAACCCCTGCCTAGATGGAGCCCAAGGCAGCTCAGTATCCAAGTGGGTTCCCTAGTAAAGTGAACAGGGACTATCTCTGACATGAATTCAATACATGCTCTTTGACTGTCTCCCCCTGATGGAGAATCAGCCTTGCCAGGCCACAGAGGAGGACAGTGCAGCCATTTTTGATGAGACCTGATAAGCTAGGGTCAGATGGAAGGGGAAGAGGACCTCCCCTATGAGTGGACTTGGAGAGGGGCATGGGAGGAGATGAGGGAGGGAGGATGAGATTAGGAGGGGAGGAGAGAAGGGGCTACAGCTGGGATACAAGGTGAATAAACTTTAATTAATATAAAAATAAAAATTTAATTAAAAATTCTATGTTTAAGCTATGATACTATTGTCCATTTGACAATTTCATACAAACATGTAGATTTCTTTTTTTTTTTTTTTTTTTAGCAGATTAAGCTCTTTTTTTTTTTTTTGTCTCCCTCTCTGGCTAAAATTCTTCCTTTTTTTTTTTTTTTCCTTTATCCAAAATGGTGGGTGTGTGTGTGGGTGTGTGTGCGCGCGCGCATACACGCATGTGCGTGAATGTTCGTGGAAGCACATGCATGTAGTGATGCCAGTGAGGTGAGGTTGTTTGCATGAGCATATATGAGGGATATTTACTGGTGCTTGGGCAATTTGCCAGTGCCTATACCACCACCTGGAAGAAAGTAATTCTTCATCTCCAGGGACCTGCTGAATTCTTGTAACTTCTCAAGGAAAGGGGGTGCCTCATGAGCTCTTACCTCATAAGAGAGGGAATATTGATAGGCTCAAACTTGTACAAATCAGATGCAGGAAATGGCAGCCACTAAGATTTCAAGAATTCAGTCACTGTCTCAGTTACAGAAAACACCTTGGGCAGCACTTCTCTCGTGTTTCCTAGTCTGTAAGTAGGTGACATGAGCGTCCTGTTTAGGGCTGAGTGCTTAGGGTCAGTTTTGAATCTGAGTTAACTTCTGCTTACTGCAAACAGAAGCTTCCCTCACCAAGGCTGAGAGCTGCACCCGTTTATGGATAATAACATCAAACTCCTAGGAAGCATGTTGACAACAAGTCCTTTCAGCAAAACAACTTTAGTATCATCCCTTTTAGGACCTATGAGTGCCCTAGTCAAGGGCATTTGACCATGTTTACAAGATAAAGAATGCATCACCTCATGTGGAGTGTGACACATATTGAGTCAGAAAGCTTTAATTATTCTCACAACTATGCCACTATTGGACCAGGGAGCATATCTTGTCTGTCAGATCAGTGCTGCTACATGCCAAGGCCACATCTGTTATGACTCTACCCTTCCCGAGGCTGACATCACAATTTCTCACACAATGAGCACTCGTGGAGCAGTCTGTTAGGCCACAGAGGAGGACTTTGCAGCCAGCCCTGAAGATACCTGATAAAACAGGGACAGATGAAATGGGAGGAGGTCCTCCCCTATCAGGGGACTTGGAAAGGGGCAGGGAGGAGACCAGGGAGGGAGTGTGGGGTTGGGGAGGGAATGAGGGAGCGGGATACAGCTGGGACACGGAGTTAAGAAAATGTAACTAAAAAGAAAAAATAAAAAAAAAAAAAAAAAAAAGAAAGAGAGCACTGTCCTCTACTGTGGCCTGATAAGGCTGCTCCCCCCTCAGGGGGAAGTGATCAATGAGCAGGCCAATCAGATTATGTCAGAGGCAGTCCCTCTTCCCATTACTATGTAACCCACTTGGACACTGAACTGCCATGGGCTACACCTGTGCAGGGGTTCCAGGTCATCTCCACTAATAGTCCTTGGTTGGAGTGTGGGTCTCTGGGAAGTTCCCTGTGTTCAAATTATCTTGTTCTGTTGCTCTCCTTGTGGAGTTCCCACTTTTGATGAGAACTGATAGGCTAAGATCAGAAAGAAGAGGAGAACCTCCCCTATCAGTGGACTTGGGGAGTGGCATGCATGCAGAAAGGGGAGGGAGGGTGGGATCGGGAGGGGAGGAGGGAGGGGCTTATGGGGGGATACAAAATGAATAAAGTGTAATTAATAAAAAAATTTAAAAAAAATAAAAATAAAAATAAAAATTTAAAAAAAAAGAAAAGAAAGAGAGCACTTGGTTTATTTTTCCATGTCTTATAGCCAAAGTTAGTATCTTCCTAAATTTGGTCTTATAGTGGAATTTCGGTAGGAAACCAAGAGCAATGGCAATAGCCTGTGTATTTTTGGTTGCCTCTGGTGTCTCTCTGACCAACCACCTCACAGAGCTATGTTTTACGTTTGACTGTGAAATTTTTTTTAGTAACTGTTGGCTTCTGAGAACAGCATAATCCACTCAAGCAAATGTACTTTCATTCAAATTTTTCATTTTCTTTCTTTCTTTTTTTTTTTTTTTTTTTTAGTTTTTGAAGGTGGCTTTGAGAATAGTAGGTTTCCACTTGGATTTTTCAGAACTCTTAGTTTCGGTTAGCCTTGCCTTCCACACCAGCCCAGTTTGATGTTAAGGTAGGGACGATAGCACAGTGACTAGGAACGTATCGTTTAAAATAAAAATATCAAGGCTGAAACCTTGGATCGAGCGAACTATCTGTGGCTGTGTACAACTTTATCTCATCTAGAATCAATATTTTTTGAGAATAGAATTAATAATTGTATTTTCTAATATATTTTAGTTGATGTACTCTCAATTATAATTGAAAAATATGACTTGGTGCTCTTTTGTGATTTTATTCTCATAATTAAAGTTGATTTGAATAAATATCACGTCTATATTCATAAATAAATACCTGTGGTGAAAAATCAAAGTGTCTGAACACTTTTATAATGATGAGGGTAGTCTTAGGCAAGAAGTGGGTAGTTCAGGAAACAGACACAATGCTTAGTGTTCAGAGGTGTTCAATGCAAGTTAGCTATCATGTTCATATTATTACTATTCAAAAGTAATGCTAAGTAACACATGGTAGCATAGTCTAGACAGGAATCTAAACCAAGCACTGTGATTTCATCGCAAGTATTCTGAGACTTCTCTGGATCCAATGATAATCTTCCCTGAAGACCTAGATCTTCATCTAGTGTGTTAGACACAACTTGAAACCCTGCCGAGGTTCTGCATCATAATCTGTTTTTCCACAACAGCCCCATTTGCTCTTGCTTGTAGGCAAGACTCTGGGTTTGAGGTTTTCTGGAGACACTGCCTTACACTGAGAATCATTTGCCTGTTGCTGATGAAAAGTTTCTGTATTCCAACTAAGTGAGTTCTGGGTTAGGAACGTGACCGGCAAGTTCTGCCAGACAATTCATTCTTTCTTTAGCTTACTGTTCTCTAACATATCATGTCCTATTCAGCTAAACCTTTGCAAATAGCTTTGACAGGTGTTTGCTGGACAACGCTCTTAATCAGATCAGCATGTCCACAGGTATTCCCTCTGTGTTCTCAGTTTCGGCTCTGGTCACAATCATTGTTCTCAGTAATTATCTTGAGTCATCTCTTTAGCCCTAGGACACTATGTTCTTGCTGCTTTTCCCATCTCTATTAACAGTTTCCTCTGTACTCTGATAGCCTCTATAAGCTTTTCTCAGAATTATCAGTGGCTTTTTGGGTCTTATTTTATCCCTCTGTTTTTTTGTAAGAATTCTTTAAGTTGTTTTTCTCTGGGTAATTTCTATGACTGATGGTCCAAAAGTGGCTTCAGAAAGTAAGGACAAAAAAAAAAAAAACAAGAAAGTAAGGACATAGCAAATAAATAAATAAATAAATAAATAAATAAATAAATAAATAAATAAATAAATAAAGTTATAGTTTTTCCAAAGATGATAAAGAAATTATGATTGAAAAACAATCTTAAATATAATCTTAAAACGGAAAAAAACTACTTCAGGAAACATCTGAGAAGAAGAAAAAAAAAGCATGATTAGAGACTGTGGCTGACAGTAATGTTTTGGCTGGAATCAAAACTTAAGACTTAGATCATAACAATGACATTTACTTAATTCTTTCTTATTTCAAAAGGTATCCTTTGTGATTTATTTGTTTTGATTGTTTGTTTCAAGAGAGAGTTTCTCTGTGTCACCTTGGCTGTCCTGGACTTGCTTTGTAAACCAGGCTGGCCTCGAACTCACAGAGATCCACCTGCCTCTGCCTCCTGGAGTGCTGGAATTAAAGGCATATACCACAGCACCCAGCTTGTGATATATTTTTAATATTCATCATTTGACGTATTTTTTAAAGTTTAATATAAAATTAGGTAAATTCATAATGTCACTCCTGACAGGTTTTATGGACAGATTTTTGTTTTCTTTGTATATGTATTAATAAAATATTTGAAAAAAGCAGATTTAAATATTTTATGCTATATAGCATTATGTAATAAATTTAAGGCTTTTGATATAATGTGAAGTTATAAACATATATTCCATGACACTATTAATGAGAATAATAAAATCCTGCTGTTGATATTTTCACCTAAAATGCTATAGCGCTTTATTTTAATGTTTACCCTTTTTTTCTGTGTAATGTGTTCTAATGCTTTTGAAATTTTAGAATATTACTAAATAAGGTTTCTGTCATTGTACCAATTTTACTAAAACAAAAAGGCCAGTGTCCTAAATTAAATCTTAAGGAAAAAGTACCCATTGCTCATTTGTCAATTTGGGAATATGTTCAATTAAATGAAAGATATTTTTTATATATAATTAACTGTTCCCCAAAGCATGTGAATATTCTCTGAAATACTGAGGGCATTAACATACAGAGAATGGGGGGTAAATAAGAATGATTTTCATAAGATAGTTAATTTGCAATTCTTCATCTTCTTAGAAAGCATCTAGTATTTAGAGTAGTAAATACAATCAAAGAAAATGAAATAGAAGTTTCCAATACCAAATAGGAACACAAAACCTATAGACAGAATCTATATTGCATTCTTTTTTTTTAAATAAATTTTTATTTTTTTTTACATTAGTTGCATTTTATTTGCCTTGTATCCCTGCTGTAGCCCCCTTCCTCATTTGCTCCGAATCCCACCCTTCCTCCCTCATCTCTTCTCTGCCCCTCTCTAAGTCCACTAATAGGGGAGGTCCTCCTCCCCTTCCATCTGACTCTAGCTTATCAGGTCTCCTCAGGACTGGCTCTTCTGTGGCCTGGCAAGGCTGCTCCTCCTTCGAGGGGGGGGGGGGTCAAAGAGCCAGCCACTGAATTCATGTCAGAGACAGTCCCTCTTCCCCTAAGTAGGGAACCAATTGGATACTGAACTGCAATGGGCTACATCTGAGCAGGGGTTCTATGTTATCTCCATGGATGGATCTTGGTTGGAGTGTCAGTCTCAGAAAATACCCCTGTGCCCAGATAACTCCACAACAAAAATTAGAAGAAAACAAGTATTGTGCCATTTTTGAAAATAAGTTGAATGATTAAGTGATTAGGATGGACTCTGGTGAAATAATTCATAAATGAACATATGTTACTGATGAAAACATTACTATGTTGGAAATAAAATTGTTTTTTTTTTACCATTTTTTTTTAATTTTATTTTTCTTTTTAGTTACATTTTGTTAACTCTGTGTCCCAGCTGTATCCCACTCCCTCATTCCCTCCCCAACCCCACCCTCCCTCCCTGGTCTCCTCCCTGCCACTTTCCAAGTCCACTGATAGGCGAGGACCTCCTCCCCTTTCATTTGAGCCTGTTTTATCAGGTATCTTCAGGGCTGGCTGCAAAGTCCTCCTCTGTGGCCTAACAGACTGCTCCTCCCCTGGAGGGGGGGTTCAAACAGCCTGCCCTTGAGATCCCGCTAGAAATAGTCCGTGTTCCCCTTACTTTGGAAAACTACTTGGTTACTGAGCTACCACGGGCCACATCCGAGGAGAAGTTCTAGGTTATATCCATAGATGGTCCTTGGTTGAGTGTCAGTCTCAGAAAAGACCCTGTGCCCGGATATATTTGGTCCTTGTAGAGCTCCTATCCTTTCCATACCATACTAACTTCCCTTCTTTCATATGATTCCCTGCACTCTGCCGAAGGTTTGGTTATGAGTCTTAGTGTCTGCTTTGAAACACTGCTAGGTAAATCAAATTGTGTAATGCACATTCATTTGAGTTCAAGATACTGGCAAGCAGAATGCAGTGTTGGATATCAAACATAGTTTTTTTTAATTTTTTATTTAACTTTTATTAATTACACTTTATTCATTTTTGTATCACCCTATTTAATGACAAATAAATAAAATGATGATTTTCACTCATCAGTCCTTTTAAAATACTTCAGGGGACATGTGCTTTTCTTTGCAAAAGCCACAGCAGCTTTCATGATGATTCTATACAAGAGAATGTGCTTTGATACTCAAAATATTTCTGCCCTCCCTCTTCTCCCTGTCCCCCTGTCTTCCTCTATATCTTCTGAAGTCCCTTATGTTTCTGAGTAAAATTACATAAAAAGAATGGATGCAATGACTAAAATAATCATTAATTTAGAGTGCCAAATCCATGGCAGTTCTCCTAGTTATGTTTCTCTACTAGTTCTACAAAATCCATACTAACCTTCTCACTGCAGGCCAGGTTTCGTAGTGTCATACAGTGAGGGCAGGCTGTTGACCCATGAGTCCAGATGGCTGAGCCTGGCTTGTAACCGTCATGCATTTGGCATATATTTTGACACCCTTAACTGTGCTTTTCTATTGGGAACTTTCTAATGAAAAAGACTTTCTGCCATGTTAGACAAGATGTGGATGTTATATTATGATTAGAGTTCCAAATGTCAGTCCAAGACAACTCTTGCAAATCATTTAGATATAGGAGTTTGGGAGAATTATACATAAATAATAAATCTAAAAATGCATAATAGTGTGAGGAAGAAAGGAATTCAATACTTAAAGTATGTATTAACTACTGTAATAATACAGGTATGTTGTTGTTTTTCATTGTTCATGGAGACCATTAACAAGCACTGTTGATGAGTGGCTATTGGGTCTATTTTCAAGTCATTGGCTTTTCAGTTGTAATGATGTTTCCTCCTTATAAAAAATGTTTTCACTCCTTGCGGTCACTTTGAGAAGTTATTATTCTGTATTCAAATAAATTTTTTCTTTTTTTTATAAAACAAACAAAGAAACAAAAACCCAGAAAGCAAACAAACAAAAAGTAAAACAATTACGAAAAGAAAGGTATCTAGAAGAAAACTCACCATAGCTAAAACATAAAAAATGCATGTTCCAGACAGATAACCACTGTAGATTAGTAACAAAGTATCTTGAAACAGAATCAAATTAACACTATAACTAATTATAGCATGAACTAATTGTGAAAATAAATACTTTTTCCATACGCCTAGGAGGAGAACAAGGAACATAGCATTACATGTTTAATAAATTTGGCCTGTAGATCTCAATAAATATAATAAATTGTGAATGCAGTTTATTCTGCAACGAACATGCACTTCTGAAAAAGTTTGAGTCACTTATTGTAGGAGAAGCTGCTTTGTGGTCTCACAGTAGTGTTGGGCTCCGACTAAGATCTTTTAGAATGTGTTACAATGATTACATTCTGACAACCCAAATACTTTTTTTAATTGCTTTGTATTATTGTAATGAACTTTAAAAAATATTATAATGTATGCATTTAATTCTATTTTTTAAAAAAAATTCTTGTAGATCTTTAAACAGAAGTCATAACATTGGACTTAGAGTAAAACAAAGAACAGTTTCTTAATCCTCTCCTATGCTCTTTCTGAATTCTGAATTTGGAAGTATGTGTGTTTGTATGTTGTATATTGGGTCTTAGCATCTAAAGGCAATGCAAACCTCAGCTTTATAGTCATTCTGTCTCCATCTAAGGGTTAGGATTACAGGAATGTTCCATCATTATATAGTATCCAATAGAGGCCTGATGACAATCATTTTAATATAGCTCATTTTTGAGTCATGATTGTTTTCACATTTTTATTCCTCGTATTTCAATGAAATGAGAAATTTTTTCTTAATGAAAAATACCTCATTTTAAAATATATCCTAAGCATATTTCATTGTACTTATTGATAGATATTCTTTTGCTTTTGCTTTGAAAGGAGGTCTTGTGACATATATGTCCCATGCAGTGTTGGTCCTCCCACTTGAGTCTCCATATTAAATATTACTAGTATCAAGCATAGTTATATCTTGTGGAGAAGGCCTTAAACCCAATCATAAGGTGGCTGAATACCATTGTAATACACTCCTAGTATTGCAACAATAGGTAAACCTTTCCAGGCCATCTGTCAGGTAGTTTAAAGTGCTCTCAGCTACTCAATGTGTTCATTGATTTTCTTTCCCAGCAACCTGCATATCTCCTTCCAACACTATGAAAGCGAGCCACTAAGGAGGAGGCTCCCATGTTAATATCAGCTTGATCACATGTCCTGTGACCAAAGCAAATGCTGTCTTCAGAAATAAGGTTTTTTCCATAGAGTCTTGGTGTGTAAGGCAAAGCAACGGCAGGATCCTGCAATGTTTTGTGGGTCTCTGAGATACATTATATTGTACACATATATCTACATGACATTCTGCCTTCCATGCTCTGTGGATTCAGCACTGAAATGACCAAAGTCTAAGCTCTGATGAGAATGATGTAATACATAGACAACAAATATACATTCATAATCATCATTATGTTTTCATCATCATCATCAAGATCATCTTTGGTTCATCTGAAGTGTGGTTTTACTATTTCATTTTATATATGGTACCCAATTTTTTTTTTTTTTTGCCCTGTGTATGCTAGGGTTTCTGCTGTCTTAACCCTATGCTGGTGGCACGCTGATAACCACAGCAGTAGTGAGTTCGTAAGTTCAATCGACATGTCATGTACACCACACAGTATTTCACATCTCCTTCCCAGACTCTGGTCTCACTTTCTCTGTGCCTCCTCTCCTTGTTTAGATCCAAGTACACAGTTTCTTATTCTCAGCACTCTGGCTTGTGAGGCATTCCTCCATTGATGTTGCCCGTTACAGCAAGAAGGTTCTGAACCAGGTTTTGAGTACAACAAAGCGATAGACATGACAGACGATATGAGTGTGTGTAAACTCGTATGTTTCCCATTTTCTAGTGGACGCCCTCATACCTATGCACATATGGCTACTACTAGCTGTACATAGTGGGTTATTTTAAAAAAATAGATATGAAGTTTGGATGGGGGCATAGTAGGGGATATGGTAAGAATTTGAAGGGGTAATGAGGATAAATATGATTATATTTTATTGTATGCATTCTCAGAAATGTACATTTAAAACAATTTTCCTTTATATTTATCTGTGTTGCATAGAGTAAAATATATTTCCTAAACCATTTCAACTTTATACATTAATAAATAATTAAATGTAAATTCTGATGACAAGCCTGAGAAAGAAATATGAAAGCTGAATGTATCTAAGATTTTTTTTTTAAGGCTAAAAAGGAAATGAATACATCCTCAAAGTCCTAACAATTGAAGGGCATCTAATTGCTCCTACTTTGCATGCACACACATGTTACTTTCTTTTGTTCTCACGCTACTATTATATATGTCATTTTATCTAATTTTTGCTTATCATTATATCATGAACTTTAATTTTATATTGCCAGGCTGTTCTTTCAACATTTTTTTGGCCACTCTAACCAAATAATTTTTGGTTTACTAAGCTATTTCTAGTTTCTTGGTTTTCTTATTTACTAAAGAAAGATGTAGTTGCATTCTTCAAATTCCTTCTACATTTTTCTTCTAAGGTATTTATTGTTGAAAACTCATTTAGTATTTAATTTTATATGTGACTCAGAAATTGTTTTCTTTTATATGAGCATTTATTAGTACCACCGTTATATCTTAGATTATTTTATTATTTGAACCAGGTGTTCCGAGTAATTTCAGCTTGCTGAACACTGGCTATGTAGCTGAGGCTGGCCTGAACGCCTAATCTTCTTACCTCTGACAAATATTACAGCTTTGCTATTTTATTGGTTCACATAAATAAATTCCTTGGTTCTCTTGGTTTTTAATACATATATTTTAAAGATAATTCTTATAGTAAATGTTTAATATTAGGTTCATACATTAATAATATTCACATATATGTATAATCTTCTCTAAGAAAATGTGAACTGACAAGACTTTCTGTTAAGTCCCTCAGCTTAAAGATAGAGTTCAATGCTTTGTTTTCAGTTGTATTATTGCTGTTAGTACTGTCTTGACCACATGTACCATATTTTCTTATTCACCTTCCCTTACTAAGAATAATAAATATTTTATTAGCTATTTTTAATTTTATATTAGCTTCATTAGGAATTAATTAATTCATTAGGAATTAATGAATGTGTTATTTTCCTCATGTTTCCTGGCACTGACCCACCCTTCCTTCACTAGGGGTACTCGGTTTATATTATGTTAATTTCTTAAATAGTTATCTTCTACTTTTAATAAATTATTTCTTGAGAATTGATGCTGATATATTGCCTTTACCTGTCAAGTGTTTTCAATTATGCATTTTTGAAAAGGAAAATTCAGTGATTTATACTGTGGATATAAAACTATCTACTATATCCACAGTATATAGGATTTATACTGGAATAGTTCATATACAGTTACAGATCAAAATGCTTCCTAGAATCATTTTAAAACCTACTTAGTACCAAGCATTGTATGAACTTGAATACTTAACTATTTTTGTAATCTTTGATACAGCAAATTCTTCAGTCACATTTTCCACTCTTTTGGTTTATATTGATAACAAAATTTTAGCAAATCATCTGTTTTCTAGAGCTTTTGTTTCATTTTTTTACCATTAAATTCCTTGTCACGTTCGATTGCGCTCTTTATAATCTCCCCGAATCTGCACTGCTCTGTTTTATATGTCCATTTTGTCTTTTATAAGAGGAGAGTGACAACAGATGGGATCAAAGGCATTTACTTCGTAATTAGCTCTCATAATTCAACTGGTCACCAAGAGACAGATTCCTCCATAACATAGGCAACATGTTCAGAAAATTTGAGTTTTTCTGGCAATAGAGATGGCTAATTGATAATCCAAATCTTTAAGTTTTCTAACCGTGGGTTTTTCTAACGTGCTTTATGTGTCAAATAATAACTAAAACGTGCTTTAAAGATTAACTCCTCTGAAGGGTTTCACCTTCAGATTAGTTGATTCTGTGATTTGTGATTAAATTTCATTCTCTAAAACCAGACAAGCTGACACTATATGAAGGAATTCTTTGAGAGCAGTGATTACTTCAAAACCGCTTTTGTGTAATATTCTTTATAATGTGTACTCCAGAATGAGTCTTTCTGTCACAGAATGCTGGGAAGTTGACCTTTCAGAAGCTGTGTGAATCATTTCAGTTGCAGAATGCATTCTGATTGCCCAACTGTCTTCTCAATGAACTAGTTGTCATTTTTCCGGGTCAACTTGCGCTGCGTCTGCCGACAACTTGTCAGTGATTTTGGAAAGTCTGCCTCATCTGGGAACTCCAAGTGCGAGAACATGTTATCTGGGCTTTACAGTAAAACCTCTGCTTGACTAGACCCGTCATGTACTTGAACACAGCGAAGTCAGCTGTCTACCTTTTCCCTTTTAAAGGTGCCACTTGTGTTTAAGGAATTTTTTTAAAAGATGATTCCATCTTAAATGATGATTTCCTGCATTTACGCATGTTTTGTATAGAATTTATATTTTTAGAGATGTCATATACTAAGAAATTGATGTGTGTGTGTAATGGCCTTTATAAGAGAAGCCACTGTTTCTAAATGGTTTCCTTGTGAGTTTGTGAAACCGAGACTTAGAGAACTCTTAATTGCTTGCTATTGTTTTGCAAAATTGACATTTGGTGATAGGGTTAGAACTTGCATGAACATCTGTAGTTAAATTTTCAGGGGAGTTGTCTACACACACACACAGAGGAAAGATAGAGAGGGAAAGAAAGAGAGAGAGGGCACTGTTACCATTTTATTTAACGCCTTTGGTTTTACTTCCTTCTCAGCATTGTATTCTAAATGTATAGAGAGCATTTTTTACAGAGGATAGGCAAGGTCCCCAAAGACCCAAAACTGTTTATTGTAAGCATATGATGCTTGGATTCAGAAGTTGATAGCCAGGTGGACTACAGAAAACAGCAAGGTCCATCACAACATGAAAATATTCCATCATTTGGGTCAGCTTCTTTAAGACAGCACAAAGTTAGCTACAGCCATTTAGGTGGGAAGGATTTTCCTGCAAACACTCCATAACCCACAGTTTCCTTGAGTTGCCTCTTTTTCTAATACAGAGGGGCTTTTACAGCTCTTTATTGTACTTTTTACCCTCTGTGGAGTTAGCTGAGACTATTCAGCCTAGCCCAGAGTTAAGGGGCAGCAGGGCTATGTTCTGACCTCCTGCGCCCATCACTTAGACTGTTTGACCTTGTTCTACTTGGTATTGAGGATCTGAACTCTTGTTCTTTGCAAATCAATCCTTAGAAAATGAATTCTCATGCTACCCTATTTTGAACTTTGGACAATGACCAGAGATAATAAGACCAGGCAAATAAGACTGTTTAGGAGACATTCACCAAATAAAGTTTCAGGACTCTAGATGGGCTTCTATATATATAATATCATATGCTTGAGTGTTATACATGACATATATTGACACAGAAGGAACACCCTTCAAAGGCACAAAGTGTTTCACCATGTGGTTTTTAGTGGATTAGTCAGACAGACACAAAGTCAATAAAGTCAATAATACTGTATTGCTTTCTGACACTTACAATAGAACACACATTTAATAAACAGTGATTACAACTAAAAATAATAAGCATGATTTTATTATTGTTCATATATGATAGAAGTATTATGGAAATGTCCATATGTAATAATCTTCAGTGTGGTAACTCAGGAAAGGTGTTTTAATTTTGCTGAACATACCTGGTATTAAATGAAATTAATTGTCCCCAACATATCATGTTCATGTTATTTAGAAGCTCTATGAAGTTCTCATCTTTTCTTATAAGATAACTGATTTCTGTGAGTAGAAGATATGATATATATCATATATTATATATAATATATTAGTATATAGAGCCTCTGTCTCCTTTCAACTATACATGATATAATAAAATCACAAAGTTGCTTCTAGTGTTAACTCCACTTTGTTGTTATAAACAAAAATGAAAATTCCAACTGTTCTATTTTACCAGTACAGACTCAGGAGCCAGGTGATGGGGTGAAAACCTGTCAGCTCAGAGAGGCAGAGAAAACACCCAGCTGACCTTCCTTCTCAGCTCAGGTCTAGATGGAAAAAAAAAAGACTCACTAGCTCAACTGACAGCCCAGAGGAAATGGCTAAAAACCTCAAAGCCAAAGGGTTGCTAGATCAAAACCCAAAAGCCAAGGAGCTGAGGAGCTGAAGCCTAAGCTAAAGCCAGAGCTTGAGCTAAAAGTTCTTTCTTCTCCATTCTGTCTTACATACCTCTTAACTCAAAGTCCCTCCTACTCTATAATCCTTGTCAGATGGTTTCTTGTTCTACCTCTTGCCGTAGGATTAACTTTATTAAATCCAGTGTTCAGAAAGCTCTTGGATTAAAGTTATGTGCTAGGGCTGGGTAAACCACATCATAATTATCTGTTTACAATAAACAGAAAGTTGTTAAATTGAAGGTGTGTTATATGGCTCAACCACAAACAAAAAACAGTGTTTTACAGTTCACAGTTTTTGGGTTCACAATGGGATCAAATATCCTGCAACACAAGTTCTTTCAAAGAATATAATTCTGAAAATGTGAACAGCACATGATTTCTGACCAAAGTAGCCCATAGCTATGACCATCTTTCTATGCCATTTGCATGGTGTCATGTGATGCTGAGTCTTGAATTGAGCACATCTTATGTTCTCAGCTGAAAGGACAGCAGTGGAGATTCAGTAGCATTTACATTTCCAATATCTCTTAAGCCTAGCAAAAGAGATCACCAAGACAACATCGTTGATGATAGTTGTACTGTGCTCACTACCCTCATTTTCCTCTGAATGAGTGTTGTACTTTTGTGAGCTCGCTGACACCATTTTCACTATAGACAAAAATCACCTAACATGACACATAATGCATCCTCCTCTAACTCACTGAGGTAATTGTGAACTTGGGATTTCTTGTTGGCAAGAACAATAGCATTGCCTGCTGAGTTCTACTCCATTCCTTCAGAATCTTCTGTCTGGATGATTTCCCTGTTGTATCATTACATTCATCTAAATAGCTCCAAGTCTTTAGTCCCTTCTGCAATCTTTCTGGGTCCTGGACATTATATTTTGGTAAACACTGGTACGCTGAGTTCCACACCAAGCATCTCTAGAAGATAACAGCTCACTCTACTACAAAAGGATAGGCAGAAAAGTACTTATGAGTGATGTAATCGGGAGCCATTATGCTAGTGTGACTTATACATACCCTCTCTACCATTTAAGGACAATATTGTTTGCAACCCAATGAAATCCAGACACAACTGCAAGGATGTTTTTTAGGATGAACATTTAAAAGGACTTCCAAATAACTAGGTATAATACAATCTTAAGTTTTATGTGCTGTTCTGGTTTCAAATTCAAAATGAAATTTAAGCACCATTTAATCATTACTTTTTCTTCTGTTTAATACCACAGAACAAGTAATTCCTACTTCTTCTGTGCAACAGCCATGTTATTATACTATATGAACATTTTAAACTTCCCCGATCACTAAAGTTCCAGGGCTGCAAATTCCATTATAACATAAAAAGTTTAAGTGGACATTACATTATCATTTGCACGTAACACATAACCCTTATTCTGCTATTCTGTGAATGGCCTGCTGTCTTTCAATGCCCTCTTCATTTTGTGGTGTGTTAATCTCTTCAGTTTCACTGATTGTCTTCAGTCATCCTGCAGCCTGTTGTTAATAACTGCATAGTTATCAGATTTTTATATTTATGCCTCACATGGACAAGAGTGATTTAGGTTTAAGTTTCATCTCCCAGGATGCTTTGCTGATGTGTGCAAGAACATAAGGCCAGGAATCCATCAGATATGTTGAACTGTGTGATAATCATAGTTGCTATAGATTCTCTTGTCTCCATATTTTACAGCTATGATAACTGGAAAAATACAATTATTAAAGGAGAAACTAATGGAGATTAAAGGCATTGACATAGCTGAGATGTACATGTACATACACGATACCCTTTTCCCTTTTAATAGTGCTATGGCTTCTCTAAAATGTATTCATTAAATATACTTTCTATGTTTTTTTCTTGCTGTGGGATTGAAGTATGATGAACAATGTACCATTGTTCATAAAGTGATTATAATTAATTTAGAATTGCTAATTTAGAAATCCACATCTCTCCTAATAAGAAAAAGTTTTACAAGTAGAATTTTTGAAAATTACTTAAGTTCTGTTGATACTCTACATCTTATTTCTGGAAACTAAATATTTATATGAATATAATCTTAATATGTATTTATATTTTATTGTATAATATTTAATTATGATACAATGGTAACTGGTTATTAGTTAAGAATAGAAAAGCATTCATAACCTCTACTATTCTCTTATAATTAGTAATCAACATTTATATTAATCTATCTTCATTTCTATCTAATTATCTTGTTTAATACTTGTATGTTTATGACATATAATTATTTGACTTTATGAAACTACATAAAGCTGAAAGTACACATTTTAAAGTAAATGCCTGCTAATTTTGACCATAATAAAAATAAAAACGTGTTCATTTTGTTATACTTCTTCCCTCTCTAATGACACTTATCAATACTCTTCCTTAATCTTCTTGACCATAATCACAGGACCCGCAGTTAGTGAAACATTCCTACTCAGTTAAGCTTTGCTTGTCCTTTCTTCTTTGCCATTTGGAAGTTACAAGTTTGTAAATTTCTTGCAAACTGAAAAGAGTAAGATGTCAAGCTGGAAATTCAGGAAAGTCACATAAAAAGGTATCCTTTTTGTAAGTAGAGATATCAAAATTTCCTCTCGAATGAGATACATTCATGTTGATCCCTAAAGTCTTACTAGACTCGTTTTATTTAGAAACCTTTTGTAATTTTAATTTTCTCAAAATGTGGCATAGTTTTGTATTTTTATACTTAGGGGCAAACTGACTTCAAACCGCTCCTTTATTACAAATTAGAGTGGATTTTAACAACATAAACTAAGCCTTTCAATTAACTTTTTCAAATTCTTTGCAAGGCTGAGAATGTGTGAGCCATCAAAGTCTGAGCTCTATTAGAGCAGAACCGGGCCAGAGTATGGGGCGCCAGGATGTGAGTTCTTGTGTAGCCTCGCTTTCCTCAGAGAGCACAACCATCATATCCCAGATAAAGGCTCCAAGCTCCGTAATGCAAAGATACTCAGCTCACCCACTTTTTCCTGAGTCAGAAAGCTCCACGCCTTTCGAATTAGAAGTTCTGGGGTGAAGGCCAAATAATGGTCTTTATAATAAGACCTTTATGCGAATCTGGTGGCGTAAACACAGATGGGAGAGCTTTCTAGTAATCCATAAAGGGTACTTTTTGCGTTGCTGTAGACAGGACTTCTGCGGGATGGAGGCTGGGAAGTGAACGGGCTGACTCATAAAGGTTTTGTTTCCTTTGTCCCTGCAATGTCATTCAGGAGAACAGACATTTTAACGCCTGAGATGCACGAATAACTAACTGCCTGATAGTTCGTTTAGGTGTACCTCTACGAAGTGACTCATTTACTTTTCATAGTCCAGGCACTTGACATTTGTCTACTTTCCCACAGAATAAGGAAGATGCTACTTATTGTTATGGCATCTTAACATCCCCACGTTTACTTTCATCACCATGCTTAGTTCTGGATGCAAAACACATGAATTCCAATTCTCTAATCTTGGTAATTTTGAAAAACAAAACAAAACACTGCAAATGAATCTTTTCTTCTGGGTGATGCTTTTGACCTGGGCTACGGCGATGTTTTCAAGCCCTCACTTATACACTCCTTTAGTCATGGAAAGCTAGGAGGTGTGGGTGAAGCAAGGCGCTCTGAGCTTTATCAAATGACTGCCTCTCAGGCATCCATGTAGTGCACTGAAGGTCAGTTCATAAGAGTTTGTCTAGGGGCTCATCTCACCTTCAGCCACAGGAGACCTGTGAGCTATTCAGGGGCTGATAACGTCTTTGCACTGCTTCAGGCTTTCGGTCACAGTTTAATAGATTCCAGTTCATTGTACTTACCCCTGACTTTGTTATTTTTGCTTTCTATTTTTCTTTCACGAGAAAAACACCATTATCCACCTGCAGCAAATCTTCTGTCTCCACAGTGAGACAACATATTTCCTCTGTTAGAGAAAACAGACATACAATACTGAAGTACTGAGACTTAATATCCCCATGAAAATAAACTGATATTTTTTTCATTGTTTACATTGGCTTTTATATGTTTTGATTTATTCCTTGGTCACTATTGGTCACTAGGTTTCATAATTTAAGTTAGAAAGTAAATATTCTAAAATTAAACCATCATTATGTCACTGATTCTGTGACTGCTTCATATATTGGGAACAGGGACAGCAATTTGTATGGAGTGTCTCAGATAGATGATTTACCAATAATGTTAACACATAAAAACATTCAATGCATTTGGCTATGTGTAAAAACTCAATCCATGCTATAGAAGATATGCATAAATATAGGAAGGTGATCTTGATACTATATATCTTTTCTATGACATTTACAACCTTTTAAAGGCACACCTCTAACGGCATTATTGATATGTTTCAAAACACTTCTGAAATTCCATTTATTTAAAAGAGATTATATCGAACTAAGAAATGCTTAGGAAAATCCATTAAATATCGTGTCTTCACACTCTTAAATAGAGAATGCTCATGCTACCTGCTGATGAACAAACTTGGCCTGGATTCAAATTGATTAATAGATTTGATCAGCTCGGTCCTCTATACAAACTATAAAATCTAGATTCACATCCATTGAGACTATCATAAATCACAGTTCCTTCCACTCCATCACTTCCTTACATGTTCTGTCTGAGTATATCCAGTGCTATTTCCCATCCGTGCCCAAGACACTAGTCATGGTTATTTTTATTTTACAGTTGTAGTTAGGACTTGACTGAAAGAACATGTAATATCTATGGAGATTGTTTGCAGCTGCAGCGAACACCATCTGCTGCAGTAACAAAATTCTGCCCAGAGTCTATCTTGTCCTTTTCTGTTTTTGTTGGTGTCATAATTAGTAAGAGCAAGGATAATTTTACCAATAATTACTGTCCAAAATTACCTTGAACCTGTTTAGTATCAATGCGGGTCTAGCTTCATTAGGTTTCTATAAATGAGATAAAAAAAAATAAATAAACATGACCAAAGCAACTTGGGGTAGAAAGAACATATTTCATCTTATACTTCCATGTAACAGTCTATTGCTGAGGAAAGCCTGGACAGCAACTCAAGCTGAGCAGGAACCTGGAGGCAGGAACTGATGCAGAGACCATGGAGGATCATTGCTAACAGGATTGCTCCCTATGACTTGCTCAGCCTGTTTTCCTACAACATCTAGGACCACTCGCCAAAAAGTGACACTACCCACAGTGAGCTGGGCCTTTCCACATCAGTCCCCATGTGTATGCCCGTAGGCCAATCTGGTGTAGGTATGTTTTCAATTGAGGTTCCCTCTTCAAAAAAGAGTCAAACTCGTGTCAAGTTTACATAAAACCGGTTATCATAGGGTCTCTGAAGACTAGGCAGACTTTGATGGCAACTTACTAAAAAAGCCTCTTCTGCTGCGCTCTGTCTAGGTGTTGATAAACCATATCACTTCCATGCGTCTAGCACTGTAGTTGTTTCTTGTCTCCCAGCTTTCTCCAGTTCCTCTAGAGTGCGGGGGTGTGGTACATGTCACGGCATCAGTTCCAGATTGGGCATGCATAGAGCCAGGACTTCCTTCTAATTTCCTAGGCTCTGACCATAACAGATGGCTCATTCATTGGCGCGTGCTTGCCTTACGTTAAGATTCCTCTTGGCAGATTTTATTTTTCTTCATTCAACCTAAAATGCCACATGATAGCATCAGACATTTCCCAACATAAGCATTGTTTTAATCCTCAGCACATTAGCCATTCTTTTAGAGCCCTGGGGAAGGAACTGAAGAACTTTACACATTAGCTAGAATATAAGCTTCTGCTCTATCTTGACCAAGCTAGATGTTCTGCTTGCTAACTTGAAATGAATTTAAATCCTCTTGCTTTACATCACTGTAGCTGGGAATTAAACTCAGTGACACATTCCTACAAAATATAAGGCCCTGGGTATGGTAAACATTACTGGGGTAAAAAGGCATGCTTCAGCAAAGATAAAGGAAGAAGAAAGGGAAGTGAGGAATGGGGGCTAAAGAAAGGACAGAAAGCAATTATAAACAAGACAAACAAACAAAAAACAAATGAGCATACTTGCTATTACCAATAATAAGCATAAAGAGAAGATAATGAGGCTGTACCATTGGTGTACAGACCAATATAGACCATACCATCATCCAAGTAACTGTTTTTATGCTACAACATTGTTGTGTCTCCTGGGAGCTCAGCAAAAGTGAGGAGACTCAGTAAATAATATGAACACTCACAAGATATGGGCAGAATAGAGTTTGATTAGTATTTTTTCATATTGATTAATTATTTCACTTTATATACCAGTTGCTGCCTCTCTCTCCTCTCCACCCAGCTCTACCCTCCCTTTCTCAGGCCCCTCTTTATTCCTCAGAAAAAGAAAGAAACCTACCCATCCACCCCAGCTCATCAAGTTGCATGAGGACTGAGTTGGTCTTCTTCCCCTGTGGCCGGGCAGGAGGAAGTGATCACAAAGCAGGCAACAGAGTCCATATCAGAGACAGCCTCTGCTCCCTTTACTAATGGACCCACATGAAGCCTGAGTTGCCTAATAGGTACATATATGTACAGGACCTAGGTCCAGTCCATGCATGGTCTTTGGTTGGTGACTCAAATATCACAGGCCTCTCTGGGCCCTGTTTTTTTGTTTGTTTGTTTGTTTTGTTTTTTGTTTTTGTTTGTTTTGTTTTTTGTTTTTTGATTCTTTTGGACTTCTTTTGGAGTTCTTGTCATATCTAGGTCCTTTTATCCTTCTTCCCACTTTTCCACTAGATTCTGTATGCTTCACCCAGTGTTTGGCTGGCTACGAGTCTCACCATATGTTTCGAACTGTTGCTGGGTGTATCCTTTCAGAGAACAACTCTGATAGTTTCTGTCTGCAAGCATAGCAGAGTATCATTAACAGTGTCAGGGGTTGGGTCTCTGCTCCACCACACAACAAAGATATTCGCTCAACTATGTTCAAAAAAGCTTTATTTGCAATAGCCCGGATCTGGAAACAACCTAGATGTCCCTCAAACAAAGAAACTGGTGCATTTACACAATGGGGTAATACTAAGCCATTAAAAACAAGGAAATCATGAAGTTTGCAGGCAAGTGGCTAGAACTGGAAAAGATCATCCTGAGTGAATAACATGAACCCAGAAAGGCACACATGCTATGTACTCACTTATGAGTGGATTTTAGCCATATAATACAGGATAAACATTCTACAGTGCACAAACCCTAAGCAGGTAAGTAACAAGGAAGACCCAAGAGAGGATGCTAAAAATCTCCCTCAGAAGAGGAATTAGAATAGACAGAGGCAGTGGTTGAAGAGAGGGAACAAGCTAGGAGAGGGAGCACAGAGACAAACAGGGGTGGAGATAGGCCTGGGATGAGTGGAGGCTGGAGGACAGAGGCCTGTAGAGAAATGAAACTGTGGGTGGGGACATCTCTGGGACAAGCTGGAGACTATGAGGGGGACTCTAGCTGAGAGTCCTAGTATCAGGGTCCTTGGAAACTGAAGAGGACACCCTCTAACTAGACAGGACTTTTAGAGGAGGGAGGAGAACATCAATCCAGGAACACAAACTTCTATCCAAAAAACTTCCCCTGCCTGTAACACCTGCAGGGACAAAGAGAACAAATAGAACAGAGATTGAGGGACTGTCCAACCAATGCCTGCCCCAACCCAAGTAAGTAATTCTTAAGTCATGGATATCTTTCCATTGTCATATGAAACAAAGTCAGACATTTGGACATATATGTCTTCATTTAAAAAAAAAATTCAAAATATCTAGAGGTTTTGAACCATAGGAAGACTATAGCTCTATCCTATGAGAAAATAAATGACTCATAAGCTGGTATTAAAGTCAAATCAACTGTGTAAATTCAGTGGTTTAGTCTCTAAATTGTCAGGAATTGTGAGTGAGTATGGAATGAAAGTTACACAAAGAGCTCAGTTTATATATTGCCAAGGTGTTATGAAAATTCAGTTTTTGTTTTAATATGTTCCATAAAAATGTAGATAAATAGCAACAACACATCATTGGGGTGTTAAAAATTTTTGAAACCAGGGCTAATAAAAGACTTCCACTCTCTTCTGACTAGATAGCTAGATAGATACAGATAGATGGATGGATAGATAGATAGATAGATAGATAGAAAAATATAATAAAACTTTACTTACATTTTTTTATCTCCCTATCACTATTTTTTATGACAAAACATTAAGCTGCAATTGAACTGTCTTCTTTCTCAACTTGATCCCTTTCCACTTTTAATGTTTCTATTATGATTTAAAAGTTTTACAGCTCAGCAGTAAAAGACCACTATTTTTTTTTTCAAACTTGCCCTCCTGTCATGAGTACTATCAGCATTAGGAATGAATAATGCTTCACCCTGACACTGACCTCTGTACATGGTTATAAACAGCTGCACTAGGCATATGCTAAGATGTATACTGTTCAATGTTTCCATAATTTACCTGTCACAGCTTTATTTATAAGGGGATTTGTTCATGGTTTATATTCAGGTAAAGGTGAAAGGCCCCACATATATATTTAGAAAAAGAGACCTGTAAATAATATATAATTTTAAATACAAAGTGATAAAGATCTCAAGTACCTACTCTTCTGCAAAGTCAGCACAGAGTGCATGAACTGCTGCTAATGCTTGGAGGACCAAAGACCAGGATGCAGGAAATCTGCTGTCAGTAGCAAAGGCACTGTTAAGTCTTTCTGGTCTGACACAACACAAGGGCACGTGGTTCACACATGTTCTGATGAAGTCAACTACAAGGAGCAATGTGGTTTCAGTTTCAAATTTCCTCAGATAATCCATTAAATATAATCCATATAATTCCGCCATTTCCCTTTTGCTCTTACTCCTTCTTACTGCTTCCCTGTACCTCCCTCCCCTTCTTGCTTTTTTTCAAGTATATTGTTTTTATTTAATTGTTGTTTTATTTACATATGTATTGTATTAAATGTGTACTTTATAGGACATAAATAAGTACAACTTGCTAAGTTTAATATAAAATTGCTTGCATGTATATGATGACCACTTGGTGTTAAATAACAAATTGGTGTGATCGTTCTGGGGGAAATGATTTTCTCCCACTCAGCATGCTTATCTTTGTCTAGAGTTAAGCCCCATGAAACTCCCCTTCCCATGTTAGCATGTCTACAAAGAAGCTTCTCTTTACAACAAATTAAGAGAAACATATAAAACCACAACTTATCAGAATTCAGATAACAAGTGTCATGTGGTGCCCTGCCCAGCTGATACGTCTATAACACAATACCAGCACCCACTGTTCAAGGGTAATTGCAGAAGAGGGGGCAGACAAAAGATATTATCCTTATTTTCTGAAGATTATGTCTTCTGGAAATGTCAGGGAGGCTAAGACCATGACTTTTCAACAACATGGCTGCCTCAAAAAGACCTGACCAAGGATGGCATCCAGAAATCAGAACACCAACAGCACAGGCTCTAAGAGCAACAATCAATAAATGGGACCTCATGAAACTGAAAAGCTTCTGCAAAGCAAAGGACACCATCATCAAAACAAAGCGACTGCCTACAGATTGGGAAAGAATCTTCACCAACCCTTTATCCGACAGAAATCTATTTAATAGTTTCTATACTTGCCTTTAATTAAGTTTGGAAACTGAAAATTAAAAATGGACCCATTAAACTTCTGCTAGATTCCCAAATAGTATTTTTCAAAGATATATATTTGATATGTGTATACGTGTGTGATTTCTGAGTCAGATCTTTTTCTGAAAAGAAAATAATATTTATTTTTTATTGTTTTTATTATATATATATATATATATATATATATATACATACATATGCTATGTTCTGCCTTCGTGTGTGCCTGCAGGCCAGAAGAAGGCACCAGATCTTATTACAGATGGTTGTGAGCCACCATGTGGTTGCTGGGAGTTGAACTCAGGAACTTTGGAAGAGCAGTCAGTGTTCTTAACCTATGAGCCATCTCTCCAGCCCCTGTGACTGTTTTTTCTAAATGTAGTTTTTACAGTGATGATTCAAAAATATAAATTATTTTGTCAATTATGAAGAAAAATTAGTCTGCTAATAGGAAATCATTATTTATCTTAAAAATAAAATCATATTTTCTGTAGACTTAGATACTACACTCTGTGTTCCTTGGCTTTCCTGGCAGTATATGCACACCTTATTTAACATTCTTACTCTATTCCATTATTTATTAATTTTCTGTTCAGAAAAAGTACTATAGCTACTTGGCTTAAATTTAATTATTCACTGAAAAGTTTCTTCAGATGGTATGCTAAATTGTATATGAAATATTTAATTTAAAAGTATAACTCAGCAATAGGAGTGTTGTGCATCATTAAATTAATTTGTTTCACATTTCTTTCTCAGTATGGGAAAGGTTTCACCTGAGAAAGAAAAGCTGAAACATGTTCCACTGTTGCCCTTGTGACTGTAGTATTTCTCAGATCAGTCTCCCAAAGGAACAGCTGACTGACCAGGCACTGCTTGGTTGCTTACTTGAGAGACATGAAAGATAGACTACTTACAAGATGGCTGTGAGAGAGAAAAAAAAAAAAAAAACACCCCTCCCCTTCTGTGAATCATTTGATTCTTGTTTTTCTACATTACTGCTTGTTAAAACTTTATGCTTTGAAGCTTTCTCCCATGGCACAGACAGTACATTTCAGTGGATTCACCTGCTATACTTTCCTCATTGATTGGTTTTTTTTATGTTCATTTCATTCAAACTGTAATTCTCTAGTTAGCCTTTTTCATACTAAGTTCCTAAAGCTATATCCTCCAGTCAAAATTAGAGCTACAAAAACATGGACAACCACGATTTTCCCGGTGGCTTGTTTATGTGAAGCTTATGTCTACAGCACCACCTGCAAATTTAGGGCATTCATACAGCAAATAAACATTAGATTCACAAATATTTTTTAGGAAAAGAAAACACTGTAAGAAGAAGAGGGAGAAGTAGTATCTGTGTGGGGAAGCTGAAAGACTCCAAAATGAAGATAAAATCTAAGTTAGAGCTTGGTGGATGCATGCTATTTTTCCAGGCAGAGAAGTCATCTAAGAAGGAGCTTAAAATATGCAGAGACAAGAATAAGCCTGTCACGTTTCCTGACCTCAAGTGCTACTGAACATGGTACATAAATGACAGTAGCAGGATTTTGGACCTTTAATACAGACTTTGATATTTTATTCTGTAAATCATGCCATTGTGGCTTGGCTCCATGAACTGTGCCTCCTGGATCATGAATAGCACCTCGCAGGAAAGAGATCTATTACCTTATCATTCTCTTACCCAATGCTAGAATGTAGAATATTATAAAAAACAATAGTTTTGGAGACATCCTTTGAATGACTAAACAGAAAAATGACATGGTAAGCTATTATAATTAGGCTGTGGAAAACAAGAAGTATTACTAAAAGGGGAGAAAGACTCAAGTGTCGAGAAGGAACTGTGAGACCTGCAAATATTATTGCAAATGAAACTGAGGAGAATTGAGATGGTACACTCTTTGGGATACAGGCAAGTGCCAGGATCGCATGGTCTAAGCATGATTGAATCTCAGTGATTTCTTCAATATTACAAAGGAAAACTATCAACCAGGCTTTATGATTTGGGCTTAGGTAATCAGATGCTGAAAATGTATCTACAGTGTTGGCCAATGAAAGGCAAAACTAAATTTGATGTGGAGATGACACATCTTTTTAAAAATATAAAATACCTATTGGTAACTATATGAAACTATCAATCAAGCAGGAGTATAGAGAAATCTGGGACCAAGGAAAATATTTCTGAACATAGGAATAAATTTGTTACATCATCACATTTAGACAGAATCATGGATTATAGTAATATAGTTAAGCATTTTTATGTGTTGGACTTAGAACATACGTGAAGACAAGATAATAAATCATAGAAGTTAAAACAAAAAAGGATATATAGAAACCTAGTGAAAAACATAAGTGGGAAGAAAATTATAAAGAAGTAATAGTATGAGTAGAGGAACAGAAAAAGCACTGTAAAAGTAATGACTTGGAAATTGAGCATCATGCTTTGTAGGAAGAAGGGAATGAGCAGCAATGCTGGATCAGCTACCAGCAGAAATCTATCTCCCAGGCACTGAATGAACCTGGATGTGTTCAGTTAGGATATAATGAATAATCTTAATTAATAAAATACCAGAAGCCATAAGGAAAGAAGAAGCATTATGATAAGCTAATGAATAAAAGGATACTGTATATAGAAGGAAGAATACAATCATCCAAAGAATGACTGTGAGAGAATATAAGAAAATGAAAGGCTTCTCTAAAAGGGTGGAAAAGATATGAAAAATAGTTTCTTCATTTTAAATTATATAGTTTATTTTATTAATTACAGTTTGTTCACTTTGCATCCCACCTGTAGCTCCCTCCCTCTTGCCCTCCCAATTTCACCCTCCCTCCCTCTTCTCCACCCATGGCCCTCCCCCTATCCACTGATAGGGCAGGTACTCCTCCCCTTCCTGCTGATCCTAGCCTATCAAGTCTCATCAGAAGTGGCTGCATTGTCTTCCTCTGTGGAGTAGTAAGGCTGCATTCCCTGAGGGGGAGGTGATCAAACCACAGGCCACTTAGTTCACATCAGAGACAGTCCCTGTTCTTATTACTAGGGAACCCACTTGGATACTGGGCTGTTATGAGCTACTTCTGTGCAGGGCTTCTAGGTTATCTCCATGAATGGTCCTTGGTTGGAGTATGAGTCTCAGAAAAGAGAGAAGTGTCTAGATTTTTTGGTTCTGTTGCTCTCATTGTGGAACTCCTGTCCCCTCCAGGTACTTTTATCACCCCCTCCTTTCATACGATTCCTGCACATTCAGAAAGGCAAAGGGGATGGACATCAGAGGAGGGAGAACAGAGGGAACAGGACAGGAGCCTACCACAGAGAGCCTCTGAAAGACTCTACCCTGCAGGGCATCAAAGCAAATGCTGAGACTCATAGTTTGTTTCATTTTTAAGATAAAATGAATCTGGTTAAATGCAGAAATAAACCAATGAAGATAAACAGGTTCATAAGTGTAATAATTGTAATGAGCTTTTAGCATATCAGTGCTAGCATGAGAAGTTTATTCAGTAGAAATGTGACATCCACTTAGGAGGCAATCTGACCAGGAATGATGGACTAATGGAGGCAGTGATCTTGAGAATTTAGGGAGCTACACAGAGGGGACATTAAGAATGGCTTACTGTTAAGGCTTGGTGAATTACTGGCGTAAGTGAATTTGAGTATTGTTGTTGCTGATTTTAAGTTTTAATGACATCAAAGTGTTTTTATTAAATGTAAAATTTCTTTCTTGGAAGAGAAGTTTGTCAAGGAAAGAAATAAATTTTACATTACCAAAGAGATACTCTGAAAGAGGAGATTAGTGGTTTTAACATTATGAGGGAGACACTCAGGGTGTTGAAGATAATCAGGGGGTACAGTTGTAATTCATTCAAGGCTTCATACTTCATTTTCTATTCAGTCACATCATCTTTATTTACTGTAGACAGTCATTGCTATTGACTATGGTCAGTCTTCAGTTTTCATTGCCATAATACATGTTAACTATTTCAATATCATCCTGCTCCTGCCATTAGTTACAAATCTATGGTCTCCATAAAAAATTATCTTGGCTCTCAGTGTTCTTTCTTCTCTCTTCTTTCCTTTTTCGCTTATCCTTCTTTTCCACTCTCTCTTTTTCTTTTATTTTTTTCTAATTTCTTTATTTCTCTTTTAAAGATCTTGGGCCATCTCCTGTATATTTAAAATCATGCTCTTTATTACTACAAAATCGACAAGAACACCAGGTTAACTCATCAATGCTTACAAACAAACTTCACAAAAAATATAAAAGGAACATTACAAAATAAAAATATACTTGAGTAATTTTTAGTCTTCTGATGTAATAAGCTTTTCTTTATTAATAAAAAATTAACTGGTAAGGAATTTGGGGAAAGGAGCTTAGCAAAATAAGCACTTGCTTTGACATCACTTAGAATTTTCAGCTTCTACACCCAATAAGAAATATTTCAATGGCTGTTACAATTTTAGATGGATAAGCAAAGGAAAAATACTTCATTTTCACAGCTATGTGAAGAGACATATTATATATTTATGTACAAATACCTATATATAAATATATATGATTAAATGATATTGTAAGAAAGAATCCATTCATCTTTTATCATCAGAAGAACTAAAATAAGATCTTTATTCCTCATATATGAACTAAATGTTTTAGGAATTTATTGAACACAAGAATCATTTCAATTCAAGCAACAGATGATTAAGGAAAACAACATCTGCTGTGACCCAGCACTTCTATTAATAACCCCAGCAAGCCGGCCTTGAAATTTCTATGCTGAGAATTTGAGTGTACAAATAAAATAGGGACCAGATCACTCTAACACCCTGCTATAATGTATGTAATCGTGTTCCTCAACTCTCAGCTAGCATGATGGAAAACCACACAGAGTACAGACAACCAAATTGTCTGCATTCTCACCTGACTTCTTCTTATTGTTGTTGTCAGATCAGGAGCCGGGTCATATAACAGAGGACTATAGCTGTTCTGCTGGGAGAGGAGGGCCTGTATTCCTACATGAAAAAGCTTAACAGTCTTAAAGCACAGGATAATTAGTATTCTCACCTAAACTAGCATGCTTACATTGGAACGTATGTCAACAAAACCACTGCTTATTCAGTGAGGAATAAGAACATGGAATCATGGAAAGATTGTTTTCTAACTTCAATTTAAGGATGATAGTGGACACAAAATGAAACTTGTTCTCTGATATCCAATTATGTGACAGGTAGGAAAAACAGAAAATTTCCTGAGTCTTGATGGGCACCCCACCTGCCTTAAAGGATGAGATGCAGGTTCACTGAGAGACCGGGTCTTACAGTGTAAAGAGGAGAGCAACAGAGAACAACACACAAGGTTGATTTCTGACCTCCACAGGCACACATTATCTAACAACTGCACTTGGTATGCACACAACACACACACACACATACAGAGAGGGAGAGAGAGACAGAGACAGAGACACAGAGAGAGACAGTTTAAAATGAAAAAGAAATTTTATGTAAGAAGTGGGAAATAGTAAGAGCTGGAGGGGTCGGGAACTCCACAAGCAGAGCAACAGAACAAGATAATTTGAACACAGGGAACTTCCCAGAGACTCATACTCCAACCAAGGACTATTCGTGGAGATAACCTAGAACCCCTGCACAGATGTAGCCCATGGCAGTTCAGTGTCCAAGTGGGTTACCTAGTAATGGAAAGAGGGACTGCCTCTGACATAATCTGATTGGCCTGCTCTTTGATCACCTCCCCCTGAGGGGGGAGCAGCCTTACCAGGCCAAGGTAGAGGACAATGCAGCCACTTTTGATGAGAACTGATAGACTAAGATCAGAAAGGAGAGGAGAACCTCCCCTATCAGTGGACTTGGGGAGTGACATGCATGCAGAAAGGGGAGGGAGGGTGGGATCGGGAGGGGAGGAGGGAGGGGCTTATGGGGGGATACAAAATGAATAAAGTGTAATTAATAAAAGAAAAAAAAAAAACCTAAGCTATAAAATGTTCTGGTTGAACAATGACAGTGCACATACAATATCTTAAACAGCATGATTATATCAGAATATACAAGTAATTAATATAACCAGAGATGAATTAGAGTTTGTTGGTTTATTGTTATTCCACCAGAGAGTATGCAGGAACCTCTGGGGATGGTGGGTGAATGGGATCTGATGCTGTTCACCGTTGTTTAACAGTCTTGAGAGTTTGGTGATCTCATGTTGAAATATTTATGTTTACGGGAGACGAAGCCATTAATCCATCCTGTACAAGTAGCAATCAATAGCCATGTGTATCCTGTGGCTGTCGCTGATGGAAGTGGAAAGCTTTTAATATACATAAAGGTTGACAATTACAATTGGATTTCTTGTTCCTTATTGCCATAATCTTTAGGAAAATATCCTCTTAAAGCAGTTTACATTTCTGCATCTGGGAATTATTCATTAAATTGGTAGTCTCCTTGTGTTTCATATAGCAACCTGGTCCAAAATTGGCATTTTGTAGAGTCAGAGCAGGAGACTTCAACAACCTTAACAAATCCTGTGGAAGTTAAAATACAGGCAAGGATTCCGTAAATAAGTGGTCAGGTTTTCTCATTTCAACATATAAAATGTGATGTGTGATAAAAATTACTTATAAATCCAAATAACAACTGAACACTTCCAGGTTATTATTAATATTCATCAGTCATCACTGTATTATTTAGTAGAAGACTCACCAAACTCCACCACTCTAAGTTAAATGTTATAGCTTTTAATGAATAATACATTTATTTTATCCGTAAAATATAGGTTTTGCAAAAAAAAAATCTAAACACAATCAAACAAGTATTTAGTAAAGGGATAAAAGAGATTTAAATCCTTTTTAGAGGCAGAGAAAGAGCTGAGCCCTCTTTGCACATCATAAACTACATCATGGCTGACACCTCTATTCCATAAAATGTTTCAGAATAACAGATTTGCTTGATAATGGTTAGGTGTGACACAGGCCTTCAGATCAAAGACCCAGCAACCCAGTGTGAACTTTTTAAATCTTGGTTCTACAAACACAGGCAGAATCATAGAAATATGACTGAACAAATACGCTATAAGAAAATAATCTTTCATTGAGTTATATTAAGTCATATTAGGCTTGCCCTTTCATTTGTAAAATTCCTTTTGCTTAGGAGGAAGCAAGGACCTCCACAGAAGCTCTTTGTTTCCTGTCAGCAAGAGAGCACTAGAGAAAGAGTTTATGGTTTCATGACTGCCTTGGGGAAAAGGTTTCTTTGTGTTGCCCTGAGGAAGAATATTATAGTATCTGTGGTTGCCCATGAGGAGATAATGTAGGATGAGAGAAAGGCAGCCAAGAGCAGGTCAAGGGGAAACGCTGCTTCTGGCCTGTGAACAGCTTTACTGTATGGTGTGAGGTGGTGCTTTCTGAGCCTCAATGGTATCTTTGAGCCCCATAAAGCCCCACGCCTTGTCATGGATAGGAACACGCCCACTGACCTGCCATACACATGGATTTATAGAAACTAAAGCGACCTTACTGGTATATTTGAGTTTGAAATTTGGCGTTTGCTACATAAGGAGAAAAACAAACATGTGAAGCTGAAAAAAAACCAGAAACTCATTCCCATAAAAGTTTGGTAGGAAGCAGAGTGGGCATCATGTGTGGGAGTCTTAGAGTGCAAACCACTGAATTAAATGAGTTACTGAAAGCTAAAAGAGTAAACCTCTTCTTCAAAACTGTAAAATCCCAGCGAAGGAGACAAACTGGGAATGCATTCTTGGTGGTAATTAGGTTAATATTGTGCTGCTTGACACACACCCAACCAAGAGAATTTTCTAGAGCAACTCTCTGCTTTAAACCATATGCTAATTACAAAATGTAATTTCTGTAACTAAGGTCATGTTAGCATGCTAGGGAGGACAGCAGCTGTGACCTTACAACATGATCATTTTTTAAATGTATTAAAGTATTGAATAGTCTAGTGCTAATATTGTCTTAAACTTTTGAATGCTTCTATTATACTCAGAGATGAATCCAGCATACATATTTTAATAATTTATTATGGCTTGCAATGTATCTCTTTATTTTTCTTTATCCTTAGTCATGACACAGGTAGCATAACTTAAGAAGTGAGTAGTTTTTAAAAGCATGGCTTTCTCAGTTGTGAACATATTTGTTAGAAAGTGAGAGCCTTCCTGCTGGCTCAGTTAGGAATTCTATTGCTATGATAGAAGGGAAAAAAAACAAACAAACAAGTTTATTTCAAATTATGTCTCGTAGACCATCACCCAGTAAAGTCAGGGCATAATCTAAAGGCTGGGACATGGGGCAAAAGTTGATTTAGAGGACATTGAGAAGGGCTGCTTGCTAGTTTGTTTCCTATGGCTTGCTCAGCCTGCTTGTTCTATAAACCCTAGGATCATCTGATCAGGGGTGATTCTACCTACAGTGGATTTGGATATCACATAGAAAACAAAATAAAAGAAAAACAAACAGACAATAAAGAAGCAAACTGTAGCAAAATAGAAGTCTGCTCTTGGGACTCTTCTCCTATTGGGTTGCCTTTTCCAGCTTCTTTTGTAGTGTTTTGTTATTGTCTCTTGGAGGCCCGCTTTTTTCTAAGGGAAAAAAAGGAGGGAAGTGAATATGGGAGACAGGAGGAGGTGGAGTTGAAAAGAATGTAGGGAGAAGAAACTGTGGTCCATATGCATTGTATGAGAGAAGATTCTATTCTCAGTTTTAAAAAGAAAGAATATATATGCTTGAGGAGTTCATTCTAGTGATTATAAGATCAGGTTACAACTTCTAACATCTAAAGAGACTGGGCTGCAGAAACGGGATCATTGCCTGCCTAATGAATTTATTCTTTCCACACTCTTTTGTTTGTTAAAATGCAAATGTATTTATTTATAAAGGTTAAATATATATGTTATAAAAAGCAAAGACAGATAACGAAAAATTTAATTACATAATTCCAAGTAATCCTATTAACCGCTATTAACCTCTCATTTTAAGGTTGAAAACAAAAGCAAACAGACAGAGAAAACCTACACGAGCATATTATCATGTACTCTTTGCACACATGAGACAGATTATTTGTGCATTTCTTTATATTTTTCATTTGATGCTATGCTACGTCCATGTTTACATCTGCAATATGGAAATTGTTTAAGGAGCATCATTATGTTAGCTGAAATGAACCGAATTCGAAGACTGATAAAACATTTTTCCCAACATCCAGAATCTAGATGTTAAAAAGTCGTATATGTGTGTGTGCACGTGTGTGTGATTCTGTGAGTATGTAAGTCATTAATCAAAAAGAGAATCATAGGGCTGGAGAGATGGCTCAGAGGTTAAGAGCACTGACTGCCCTTCCAGAGGTCCTGAGTTCAATTCCCAGCACCCACATGGTGGCTCACAACCATCTATAATGAGATCTGGTTTCTTCTTCTGGCCTGCAGGCAAAACACTATATACATAATACATAAATAACTCATTAAAAAAAAACTTTATTTTTTTTTTAAAAAAAGAGAGAGAATCATGAAAAGAGGGAAGATATCTTCAGGCAGTGGTAAAAGAGAGGACAATGAAAAGTATGTGACAATGTAAACAGAGTGGAGACTACCTGGGAGAGGAGAAGAAACTGTGTAATGAGGAGGTGATAAAGGCAGAAAAGAATGAGAAGAGAGTATAATGATTGACACATACCTGTGAAAATGCCATACAGAAGCCATTATTTTCTATAACGACCTAAAATAAGTCATTTTAAACAAACAGAAGCAATGTAAAACAAAACCAAGCGATACTAAAATAAGTAAGTTAAGTAAATTCCCAGTTATTCCATCGAGAAAGAGAGAGTGGTGAAAGGAAAAGCAGAAAGGGGGAGGAAGTGGGAAGAAGAAGGAAGTGTGTTATATAACAGAATAACCACTTAGGAAACATGTTTTTTTTTTTTTCCTTCAGTTGGTATATTTTGTCAAGCTGTACAATAAATAGTGATAATTCAATGATTACTTTTTATGCTGGTTATGTTTCATCAATTTAAGCCAATGGGTCCCATGGGAAGAATTTTAGTTGAGCAATTGCCTCCATGAGCCTGGCTTGTGAACATATGTTAGTTGCTAATTCATGTGGAGCCACTCTATAGTGGCTAGTGTCACATCTAGTGTCACCTAGACCAGGATTTCATAAGAGATGTAGTTGAGCATTGCAGAGCAAACATGCTGGGAAACACAATTCCTCTATGGTTTCTGCACCAGTCTCTTGTCTTGGACTCACATATAAATGCCATGAGTCAAACAAATACTCTCCCTCCAGCTAGGTTCTGGGTGTTTATCACAGCCACATAGGATACTGGTGTCAAATATTTACAAAAGAAATATTCTACCCAGCTTGACCATGATTGGTATCTGTCCCTTCAGCATCCTGTAAAATTGGCTCAGGCAGGTCTCATAGAACATGTAAGAAAGTTAATATCTTATGGAGTCATTCAAGTTTAAAATGACCGTCAAATATCCATCTGCATTGACCATTCTTACCAAATTATGGGCTTACATATTTTTCTACTTTTCATTTTTTAAACATTAGCGTAATTTCTCCCTTCTTCTTCCTGCCCCAACACCCTCCCATATTACTCATCGTTGTTTTCTTTCTGATTCATGACCTTTTTTTTCATTACCATTGTTTTGTGTTTATATACACGCATAAATTTCTAAATACATAAGTACAACCTTCTCAGTTTATAATGTTACTCATATGTATATTGTTATGACTGACCTGTTGGTGTTGGTTAACCAGTTGGTTTGCTCTTCTCTGAAGACTATTTCCTCAACTGTCAGCATTCCTTCGTTGCCTATAATTGTCTGAGTAGACCTGAGACCCCATGGGCTTTCCTCTGTGCACGTAGGCATGTCTATTATCATTGTTATTCAGATCATGAATAACAGTCATGTTGGTAGGTGTAGGCATATCCCTAATTTGTACAGTAGTGCTGTGGAAAGTCTGTGACCTGATTTTTTTTTTTCATGTTTTTATTTTGCTTCTCTCTGTCTTCCTCTTCTGGGATTCTTTATTTCTACTGTGCCAGGGATCAGAGAAGAGAGTAGAAGTAAGGATTTTTCAGTCAGCGGTACAGTGGTTTTCCTGTATGATGCTCAGTGTATGCTGTTTACTTAAAGGATCATTTTTACAGCAAAACCAATCTCTAACGTAGAAAAATCTCTAACACAACATTCTTTAGCTTTGTTCACCCACTGCCAGCCCTGACACACCAAGAACTCACTAATATAGCAGCTGTAAAAATATATTTTGTTCAATAAGGTAGACTCTCCTTTCCCAGTCATCTACATAAAATTCTTCTGGAACTCCTGAGGGTGAGGATGATTGGAAACACTGGTACTAGCTAGGCAAAGGCTTAATGTTTGGGTGTTTTGTTTTTTGTGGATGCTACAGTGAAAGGACCCGATGAAGACTGAAGGGGCACAGGAAGAGCATGCGCACCCGTTGGTTTACTCTTTGGGAAACCTAGAATGCTGGAATCCTGCCTTTGTTTCTTTACAGTAAGGGACATTTCCAAACTGGGGAAATCCTTCCCAACATCCATTATATAGGAAGATATTAAAATCACAGAGACATATGCATTACCTTTTAAATACAAGCACATTACTACGAGAAAAGGAACAACACAGCCAAGATTGTGTACGATACAGTGTTTGCTATTCTTTTATAACCCTTTCATTAAACATCGGTACTATTACATTTTGCATGGTAAAGAACTTGGGGATTTTTCTTTGATTGTGCTGCATGGGAACAATGCACTTTTTTTTTTTTTTCTGGGAAGAGATGTGGAAGAGATACCTCGTAGGGAGTCTGCCGGTTTGGCCAGCTGCAAAGACACTTTCCGTGAAGCCTGATTGTCCTTCAAGAAAATCTGAAGCAGGCTTAGCTCTCTTCAGAATTTTGACCAATGGAAACTTACCATAGCTAGGGCCTTTCTATTCATACCAGCTCAACCACTCTTTACCTGGATTCTGACTTGTAATAAGGGATACGTTACTGGCTGAGGCAGTTCTTGGAAGCTAGGGAAGTTGACATTGAATATCCCAGCTAGGAATTCTCAGCAGGCAGCGTTCGCAAAGAACTGCAGTGGGGAACTCACGTAAAGTTTGGCTATGAAGAAAAACACTGTCACAATACGGGTTGTATAATTCATGCATAAATCATAAATAATATTTCAGCATGATGCTTTGCTTCTGATTGAAAGCACTTTATTGGAGGTGTGTGTCTCAGGAGTGCTTCCCGCAAAGCACTGTGAAGACTTAACCCTTCGCACATGGCATTGGTATTATTTTAACTAATTTTCTCTAAAGATTATTATGTTTTCTATGACAAATAGTGTTGAAGGTTTTTTTTTTATTGCATGCCATAGAACTCAGATGTTTTGGCAGTTACTTTGAGATGAATGCATACTTAGTATAATAAATCCAGTCATAAAGAGATATTCTGCAGTTCCCCTTAGTATAAATGAAAATTTCTAATGTGAACTACTTCATAATATAGTTACATAAGTACTTATTTATTGTATGACTAATATTGGCTAAAATTAATACTGTATGTTGTATAGGTATCACTGTATCATTTCACATCTCTGCTACATCATATTAATGATATTTCCAATTTAGAGAGAAAGCAGCTGTATCTATATTTGTAAGATTTTTATTTTGCTCATAATCAGCAGGTCTGGTGTTTTGGGCTTGTGACTCAATCTATAAAGCCACCCAAAGGTCCTGTGCTCATGTCAATGAAGTGACAGGAATTCAAACAGAAAGCTATAGATTTTTTTTTCCAATAGGCTTTTGCAAAAGCAAATAAGCAGATACTTTTCATAAAGAGTTACAATGTCAGAGAAGGTAAAGAAAGGACAGATTTCACTAAGGATAATACCGCAAAAGTAAAAGACCTAATGAAATTGAAGAAACACAATTTAGGGAGCAATTGACATATGTAAAATTATTCATGGATCTAAAGTTGCTAAGAGCCTGAAATCTTCTCTGGTTTCTAGAGAATCAACACATTGAAGACATGACTTTAATTATAAGGACTTAGCATATGAATAGAATTGGCAGAGGATTAATGTTCCAAAGTGGTGAATCTCCAAATAAAAATTATAGTGCACTGGCTCTTTGTTCACAGAATTCAGTGGAGAAATGGCACCATCCTGGAGTATGTTCTCACTTTTGCTTACAAAAATAAACATGTAGAGCAATGTCCAGAACGATTCCTTTTATAAATATATACAGAATGTGTAGGACATATTTCTATAGACTTTTTCTTCATATCTCTTATTTATATAAAACTGGCTATTAAAATAAAAACAGGGCTCCAACTAAATGTAGGGGAACACCAGCCCACCAAAAAAACTTCAACCCCAAATTTTCCCTGCCTACAAGATGTGCAGGGAAAAAAAATAGAGCAGAGACTGAGGGGATGTCCAACCAAAGCCTGGCCACACCAGGGAAGAGAGCCAACCCCTAACACTATTGAGGACACTCTGGTTTGCTTGGAGACAGGAGCCTAGTGAAGCTGTCCTTTGAGAGGATCCACTCAACAGTGGGTCTAAACAGATGCTGAGACTCAGAGTCAAACAACGAGCAGAGCACAACAAGCCTTGTGGAAGATTGTGAGGAAGGACAGAAGGACCCACAGGGAACAAGAGCTCCACAAGAAGACCTACAAGGCCGACTGAGCTGGACCTAGGGGTGCTTGCGGAGACTGAAACAACCAATGACCATGTGTAGACTGGACCCTTTAAGCTATCTGTACATATGTACTTGATGTGCAGCTCGTGCTTCATGTGGGTTCTTTAGCAAGGGGAGCGTGGGCTGTCTCCGACAAGGACTATTTTGCATGCTTCTCCATCACTTACACCTGGCAGGGTTTCCTTGCCAGGACACCACCTTGGTAAAGGATATCCTCAGTTTTGATAAGTCTTGATGTGCTGGGATAGGTAGGTGGTGGGGCTCCCCTTTCTCTCTGAAGAGGAGAGGAGGAGAGGAGTAATTGTGGAAGGAGAGAAGGAAGGTGAGACCCAAAGGAAAGGAGGGAGGGGCAACAATTAGGATGTAAATTGAAAAGCTAGCAAGCAAGCAAATAAACAAATAAATAAATTACTAAAAAATTATCGAGAGTAGTGGGGCCACTCGAAAAATCTCTATTATAAAAAAATGGTGTCTTTTTCCCAAGAATACTGTATCTAAGAATCTCAGTAGGAAGAGATAATCCATCAGAGTGAATTACATTCACATATATCATCATTAAATGTCTGATTCACTCTTATAATTGTATCTTTGTCATTATGACATCAAAATGAGTATCAACACAAAGAAAGATATGAGTGATGAATTACTGGATACGGACAGTCGATACATCAGTATAAATTAATAAAATGACATAGTCACATCAGTTTCACAAACAGACATGATTTACACAGTCAGGATGCACTGAGTGCTTGAAACCCATACCATACTCTCAGAAGAATACTTGTGCACTGTTAGCGAATTTTATAAAAATGAATAATAGTGGAAAACTTGAAGATTAACATATTTTTAAAATAATAGAAGAAATTACTTATAATTTTAGCTAACACCACACTTGCTATTACATTTTCATAGTGTTTCTAAAAGTTGGCAGCAGACGCTCTTGTAAAGGGTATAAGATAAAGTGCAGTAAGGTGATTTATTTTACTCAAAATGTCTTTCAAAATCAAAAATTTGATCAGAGGAATGTGGGAAAGCAGCAGCATTTTAAATAGGTGGCATGTGTGTCTGTGTGTTGGTGTGTGTGCGTCTGTGTGTTTAGAAATATATATGTATAGATATACATCTATTATATATGCAAAATACATTTGTAAACAAATGTGTATAGATGGATATATAAAATGTTTTTAGCTCTTCTTTGGGAATACTATGCAATATACCTTGATCTTATTTTTTTCCCGTCCCCGTGTCTTTCCAGACCTACCCACTCCCTAAGCATGCAAAGTCATGGAGTCCAATTTATGTTGGCTGACCGCTCCCGGATATAAGCCCTTCTCTGGGTTGTACCCAGTGTCACTCCATTGAAGGAAAATTCTTTTTCCATCTTGCAGTTGCTATCAATTATAAATAGCTTTTTGGCTGGGGGAGCACTTCATATGCACTTTTTTCCTCCATGTAGGAATATTGTCTGACTTGAGTTTGCATAGCTCCTGTGAATGCTGCCAGAGTCTGTGAACTCATATGTGCATATGAGTTCCTTGTTGTGTCTGATTAAAAACTGGTTTCTTGCAAAAAGACACACATGGTATATACTCACATAAGTGGATATTAGCCATATAACATTGGATAAACATACTAAAATCTATACTCCTAAAAAAGCTAAACAACAAAGAAGAACCTAGGGAAGATGCTCAATCCTCATTCAGAAAGACAAATACAACAGACATTGGAAGCAGGAGAAAACAGGGAAAGGACAAGAGCCTACCACAGAGGACCTCTGAAAGACTCTACTGATTGAGATAGTGAAGCAGAGGCTGAGAGTCATAGCCAACTTTTTTTGGCAGGATACAGGGAATCTTAGGAAAGAAGGGAGAGTTAGAAGGACCTGGAGGGGACAAGAGCTCCAAAAGGAGACCAACAGAGCCACAACCAAGGACAACACATGGAGAGGACCTAAACCGCCAGATCAGATGTAGCCCATAGACTCAATCTCCAAGTGGGGTCTCGAGTACAGGGAGCAGAGACTTTCTCTGGCATGAACTCAGTGGGAGGCTCTCTGATCACTGCCACTTAGGGGTGCAGCCTTGCCAGTCCAAAGAAGAAGTCAATGCAACCAGTCCTGATAAGAGCTGATAGGCTAGGGTCAAATAGAAGTGGAGGAGGACCTCCCCTATCAGTGGACTAGGGGAGGGGCATAGGGGGAGAAGAGGGAGGGAGAAGAGGGGTGGGATTGGGAGGAGACGAGGAAGGGGGCCACAGTCAGGATACAAATTGAATAAATTGTCATAAATGATAATTATAAAACATTTTTAAAAATAAATAAAAAACTTGTTTTCTTGAAGTCTTCTACCACCTCTGGCTCTTATAATTATTTACTCTCTCTTTCACAAAGATCCCTGAGCCTTGGGGAGAGGGGTATGGTAAAGACATCCTGTTTAGGGGTGAGCATCCCAAAGTCTGTTCTTCTGGTCACATTATTCAGTTGTGGGGTTGTGGGTTAATTACTGTGCACCCAAGTAGAAGCTTCTCTGATGAGTCTGAAGTGTTGCACTGATCTGTGGTTATATTAATATGCCATTAAAATTTGTTGCATCACTTATTCGGTTATCAGAATAGAGTACTAAGGAGTTGCTTTGTGGCTGTTGTTGTTATTTTTTATCCTAGGACTATGACATCTCCAACCTCAGGGTGCTAACAGTGTCAGGTATGAGTTCTAATGAATGCAGTAGTTCTTATATCCTCTCAAAAAGCATTTGGTTACTTCTGTTACATATGTGTCATGATTGCACGATGGAACATACTCTTCAGGCAGTTCATTATTATAGCATGCAGTTTACTTAACTGAGTGAGACCGGTGATGCCTTGTTTCCTCTGGTAACTTGTATAGCTCTATCTGGTGCTAAGAGTTAGCCAGTGGAGGTGAACCTCTCAACTGAATACCAGCTAGATTTCTCCATGTTTAACAACACGTATTTGGTATCTTCAGCAATAGAATCTTACCAGAAAGTTGTAGAGGATATCCAGTTGCCTTTCAGTAACTCAAAACATTAAGGCGAGAGGATGTCTATGTGAATCCCTGAGCCCACAACTGAAAAACGGGTTGCTTTATCGTTTCTTTGAAAAGTAAAGTGTGTTAGTTTCATTTAGCATTGAGACTCTAACAGAACTAAGTTTAGACGACCTTTTGTATTTTACGAAGAGCTCAGTGTGGTTTCTGCAAGTAGCAAAGTCAGTGGTGTTTTCAAATTTTGTGATTTTCCAGAGTTTTAATGCTAAACTTCACATCAGGATATAATGTGTTTCAAGAACCATCATTATGGGCAAGTACTGTAGTTAATGTTTTTATCATCAGTGTATGATATAGGGAATACTCATTAATTTTATTTATATTAGAGGAACTACTTTGGTTACTTGATGCAGATTCAAGTTTCTATTCAGATATACCCTCTGCCCTTTCTAGGAGACACAGCCTTATGCAATCATAGAATTTTTTTTCTGTTCCTCTGGTTCTTGTGATGTTTCTGCCTTCCTCCTGTGCTGTGAAACCTGAGCCTTACTTACAGAAATCATATTGTAGGTGTATCTGGCCATGACACAGTCAATTGTTCTATGTATTTTGATAGGTTGTTTTTTTCGATAACAATCTCTGTCTGTTGCAAGGAAAAAATTGTTTGATGAAGAGGGAGACCCATACTGAGCTTTAGGTATAGAATAAATGTTTAGAATAAAGCTAAAAAATGAAAGAAGAGGGAGGTAGTAAGACTGAAGAGGACAGGAGCTCCACAAGGAGAACAACAGAATAGAAAAATCTGGGCACAGGGGTCTTTTTTGAAACTGATACTCTAACCAAAGACCATTCATGGGTATAACCTAGATAACCTAGAACTTCTGCTCAGAGGTAGCCCATGACAGCTCAATATCTAAGTGGGTTTTCTAGTAAGGGGAACAGGGGCTGTCTCTGACATGAACTCAGTGACTGGCTTCCTGAGCAGGGAGCATACTTACCAGGCCACAGAAGAAGACTTAGAGAGGACATAGAGAGGGTCAGGGAAGCCATGAAGGAGGGAGGGCAGGAGGGAGGGAGGAAGGATGGGTGGGATTGGGAGGGAATGAGTGAGAGGGCTACAGCTGGGATACGAAGTAAATACTGTAACTAATATAAACATTAACATTTAATTAAAAAAATAATTTCAAGTCCGCTGATAGGGGAGGCCCTCCTCTCCTTCCATCTGACCCTAGCTTATCAGGTCTCATCAGGACTGGCTGCAATGTCCTCCACTGTGACCCAGAATTTTTTTTTTTTTTTTGTGTGTGTGTGTGTGTGTGTAAAAATATATGCTAGTAGAGATCATCATATCAATCAAAACAAATTGAACTAAGAACTATAAATGTCTGTATGCGTTCTTTTATATGTAGAATTTAGGAAAAAACATACCTTTAAAGTAAAAGGGGAACTTTTAGGGATGTGGGGAGAGATGGTGTGGAAGGAGTAGAAAGCACAATTACTGAGTGAACATATTCAAAGAATATCATAACATGAGTGAATGTAGCACAAAGAAACCTCTCACTTTATGAAATTAATATATATCATTAAAAAAGAAATGCTAAAAATAATGCTAAGGCAAGGTAAAATACTTTTAACTAGGAGGATCCCCACAATTACTTATCCAATTTCATTTGGTGAGCCATGAAATTATATACATACAAATACAGGTGGAGCAGGTTCAGAACAGTTCAAAAAATAATAGTCGTGAATTTGAGAGTGGGCTAAGACAGAACATATGAAGGGTTGAAGGCAAGAAATGGAAAGGGGAAATGTAATTATATTTTAATTTAAGAAAGTTCATGTTTTTTATTTTTATCTTCTTTATTTTTAAAATTATAATTACAACATCTCCCCCTTCTCTTTTTTCCTTTATACCAACTTGATATACCTTATTACCCTCTTTAAAATTTATGCTCTTTTTATCATTGTTACTTCATTCATTCATTAAAATATATATGTATATATATGTATGTCTATGTATTTATATATGTATTATTGCACTATATCTGTTATATATTCCTAAGTATAACCTGCTCAGCTGGTCAGTCTATATACCATTTCTTGTATGTGTATATTCAGGGGCTCAGGGGCTGACCATTTAGCACTGAATAAACAATTAATGTACTCTTTCCTGGTAAATACCATTTTTCTTGCCCTTATATTCTTTAGTTGCCTGTAGCATTTTTTTTTTTTTTTGAGGTTGAGGCTTTCTGTGTTTGTATTGCTATTAATATGCAGATTTGTGAAGCCCAGTTTCACTGTATAAATGAAGACTTTTTAAAAAAAATCACTATTTCTATGACTTAGATGAACTCAATGGCAGGACCACAGACATGTCTGAGCTGGGTAAAATATGTTATTATCATCTCGGACAGATGGGATTGTCTGTTTTGCAACCATTGTCAATTCCTGTGATTCTTTACTGAGGTGAATGGCTTAGGTCATAATGAGGATCGTCACGTTTCTATTTTAACTATTTTAACATAAACTGAAAAAGAGAAACATGTTTAACACTTAGGTTATTGCATGTTCTTAAATACATGTATTTTAAACATATGTTTAAGACATGTTATTTAGATGTTCTAAATACATGTATTTTTTTCATCTTCAGGAAACAAAATAGTCTTTCAGTGAATATGAATATAAAACTACTAGCTTGTTCCCAACATGTGAAACTTTAGGTGAATAGTTTTTCTTTCTTCAGTAGTCTGCTTACACTTGAATTCTATATATTGCTGACAATACCTCAAAATAAATTTTAACATGCAGGGCTATTTCTTATAATACTTGTAAATAGTGCTTTTTTTTTTAACTTTTCCTGTTACTTTCTTGGCTAATGAAGCTTGCTGCTTGGATTTGTTCTGATCATCCTTAAATCCTTCCATGCTGACAGTTTTAATTAAAAGAAAAATTTCCAATCATTTCTCTAATGCCAGAGAAATGCTAAGTACAAATCCTTTCAGAATTTCAATGTCATGTCCTCTGCTAAAGCCTCATGAAATAGTTTTGGCATTTGTGGAGGTTTCAAAGATTGCATAGCAAATGAGGGCAATGCTATTTATTCTTTTTTAAAAAAGTGCCATCTAGGAATTAATATGATCCCAAATATTTATTAGTTGTTTTGGTGTTTTACTGCTTCATTATATTTGTGGGTTTAGACCTCTTAATTTGATAAATCTGTTCAAATTTGCTATACTTTTTTCAGAAATGTAAACAATTTTTATTCTTTTGAGTTCAAGTTTGTTGGTGAACTTTACTCCAGATTCTCTCTGGGGAGTAAAACGAATCATGGATCTTTTCACTTTAGCACTATTTCCCATACTTACCACACCAATCATGGATAAAATCAGCTAGTGTATAGTACCAGGAATGAATTGCCTACTACTGAGTGGGCCCAAATTCCAATTAGATTGCTGTTGGTCACCACTGAAATATAACTCCCACTAGTGCATGCTTACGTATGTCTTACCACGTTGTTCATTGCTGTGGTTCGCAGGCTTTATATCTGAGTAGGACAACTAATGTTCTCTCTACCAGCATCTTGCACAGTAACTTCAGATATGATATATGTCCTCAGAGAGCATGCTTTCAGGTCAGTTCCAACTCTACTCTTCTTTATCGTGTATACAAATTGTTTGGTGTCTTTAAAAACAGAGTCTTCTATTTGAATTTGGGAAGACAACCATGGATAAGGTCAATAGCCTATTTTGTTTGTGAAGCCTCTCATATACCCCTGACTACCAGCCCAAAGAAACATTTCCCATGCTTGCCACTGGGATGTTTGTTAGACAGCCCTTGACTCATGCTGTACAGACATGCTCAATTTTCAACAAAGGAACTATATACAAGCGAACTTTCAAAATATAATAAGGCTTTCAATATGCCTGTTGTTAATTCTTGAAGGAAACATGAACTCATATTAGGCTTTTGCCTTTTGTTTGTTTTCCAAGATCATCATATTTATTATTTATCATTCTTTATTATTGGTTGTCTGTTTTTAAAATCCTATCTCTACTCTTTTTTTAAATTCCACTTATTTCAATGAATTTTTGTTTGTTCTAAAATGGTGCAACATAGGGTAGCATGTGAAGATGACATGAAAAATAACATATCTTGAGACCTAATGAAGACATGAGATCAAGGATAACAATATAAGAACCATAATATGAAATAAACTTGCACAAAATCAGAGGGTGCAGTTTATCCAGGAGAAAGCACTCAGTCCTGAAATCCAGAAGACCAATTGCTTGCCTCTTGTTCTCAGACTTCAAAGAGAGGATTCTTAGACTCAGAAAGCAAACTGTGAGGAATGCAATTTCCCAAGATGCACATGGAACACCTCTGTCTTTATAGTTTGTGTTTCCCTGATATAACGATGTTTTTAACTAGGAATTGTAACCATCAATACTCTGCTTTTTCACTTTGTGTAATGTGAGTTATCTGTACTATTAGAAGTTAAAAGTTTTACTGGCCTGTGCTGCTGCCTCCTCCTGAGCCTCTTCCTCCTCCCCTCCCACTATCTCCCCTCACCCTTCTCTCCTCCTCCTCCTCTTCCTCCTCTTCCATTTTGTCTTTCTCTTCCTCTTCCTCTTTTTCTTCTTCTTCTTCGTCTGCTTCTGCTTCTGCTTCTTCCTTTTCTGAGTCTTGATTTCTCTGTGTAGGCCTGGATGTCCTGGAATTCAGAGATCTGCCTCTTTCAGCCTCCAGAATTCTGGGATTAAGGCCTTATACCACCTGGCTTACCAGTATTTCTTACTGTTACAAGGGGAAGAAAAAGGAAGGAAGGAAGGAAGGAAGGAAGGAAGGAAGGAAGGAAGGAAGGAAGGAAGGAAAGAAGGAAGGAAGGAGGAAAGGAGGGAGGGAGGGAAAGAGAGAAAGAAAGAGAGAGAGAAAGAAAGAGAAAGAAAGAAAGAAAGAAAGAAAGAAAGAAAGAAAGAAAGAAAAGATGGAAGGAAGAAAGGAAAAAAAGAGGTGTCATCTTTCTGCATAGTTCTACAAAGGAAGAATCCACAGTATACCCCCAAAGAACATCAACATCAATTTTAGAGGAACTTTTAAAATTAGAAAAAATGCAAACACAAGCCCCCTATCTAATCTATCCCTAAACAGAGCAGCATGAGATTTGTCAAATAACAAGAAGGCTTTTCCTTCAGCAATAGAAAATATGAAGATACCATAAGCATGTCATAAGAAATAAGTTGGGTTTTATGTAGGTGAAACATTTTTATTTTCTGAAATACAAAAATATAATTAATTATGCCATCATATTGCTATAAACATTTTTATTATTTAGGAATTTATTTTCTTTGTTTGCAAGCCCAGTTTTTTCAATAGTTTCCTATGACCTCTTGCAAATATGAGCTAAAATGAAATTATTCATGCTGAGTGAATGAATATACACATCATTTATATATTCTATTTTTTATTTTATCACATTTGTCCCCTCAATCTCTTACTATGTGTTGAGGTAGAAGGCAAAGTAAATTTATTTTCATTCTATTCTTTGTTGTTTTATTTTTGTGATTAATGAGAACTCTTTTATGCCCTGTTTTCTGCATTGGTAATTCTGGTTCTTTCCTTTTATTTTTATATGCTTAATAAATTAAAGGTTATACAGTAGAGAAATTAACAGCTGTAATTTAAGCTACCATTTTTAAAAATGAGCTTTAAAAGTATGCTGAAAGGTGACCAGATCAAATATGTTATATTCTCACTGTCAGGTTAGCAGAAGATCCATTTGGCTCAGGATCAGCCTGCCCTTGAATTGAAATCTGGGTTAATTGAGGCAAAGCTTAACTAGCTCCTTTGTGAATCATGTGGAAGGCTATTACTCTTTTAATTGCTAAAATCATCAATACTGCCCTGACATTTGGATACATTCCCATTTTACCAAACTGTCAGATGTTTGTTCTCATAGCTAGTGCATTCCTGCTCAATTATTATTTTTTCTAATTAAAAAATTATTTAAAAGGATATTCTGTACTGTTATAAGATATTTTATTAATATTACTAGAGTTGTAATGATTTTAGATACTATTCAGTTATTTAATAGATAGAAATACATTAAACAGATCACATCATAGTAATACATTGTCACTTCCTCATGTTCAAATATTTCAAGGTCCTCTCAGACACATAAGATGAGCAATGGGTTATTTGCAATATATTCATGGTAATCCCAAAGTGCCAAAGACTTGGTTTTTTCTACTGTAATATGGGGTGGTGCCCATTATCAAACTACTTCACAGTCTCTCTCACAGCTCTACTATTCTAAACCTCTAGTAATCACTATTCTAAAACACTACAAATAACTTTACTTTCCATGTATAAAACAGGCCATGCAGTGTTTCCACGTCCTGATTTATAGTATAGTTACATATTCATCTATTTTTCTTAAGATAGAGAAATGATACATAGAAGAATAGATGGATGGATAGATAGATAGATAGATAGATAGATAGATAGATAGATAGATAGATACATAGATAGATACATAGATAGATAGATACATAGATAGATAGATAGATAGATAGATAGATAGATAGATAGATAGATAGATATCCTGGAGATTTTATTCAGGGACACACACATGCTGAAAAATTACTTTGACATAATTCTTTAATGACTATGTGACATTCCATAATATATGGATACCACAATATGTGTTGATGATTTTATGACGTCTAGATTACATGCATTCTATTCAATATTGTTTTATGGATAATTGTGACTTGCTATTGTGACTGGTGCTGTAACAAACATGGAATGTAGTCAGCTGTTCTCTGACTTTATTCCAGAGTGGGAGAGTTTATTTTATGGGAGGTTAATATATTTTATGGGAGGGTGGAGGACAAACTATTATCCATAATGAATTCATTAGTATAATGCATCTTGTCCAAAGAAAAGATATGAGAGTTCTTTTCTCCATATCCTTGAAAATACAAATTGGAGGACAGATAGATCATTCTTTTTTTAACTTTTATTAATTACACGTTATTCACTTTGTATCCCCCCATTAACCCCTCCCTCCTCTCCTCCTACTCCCACCTTCCCTCCTCCTTCTTCATGCATGCTCCTCCCCAAGTCCACTGATAGGGGAGGTTCTCCTCTCCTTCCTTCTGACCTTAGTCTATCAGATCTCATCAGGACTGGCTGCATTGTCATCTTCTGTGGTCTGGTAAGGCTGCTACCCCCTCAGGGGGAGGTAATCAAAGAGCAGGCCAATTAGTTTATGTCAGAGGCAGTCCCTCTTCCCATTACTATGGAACCCACCTGGACACTGAAATGCCATGGGCTACATCTGTGCAGGGGTTATAGGTTGTCTCCATGCATGGTACTTGGTTGGAGGATGAGTCTCTGGGAAGATCCCTGTGTTCAAATTTTCTGGTTCTGTTGCTCTCCTTGTGGAGTTCCTGTCCTCTCCAGATCTTACTATTTCCCATTTCTTTCATAAGAGTCTATGTACTCTGCCCAGCAGATGGCTATAAGTCTCAACATCTGCTTTGAAAGTCTGCAGGGCAGAGCCTTTTAGAGGCCCTCTGTGGCAGTTTCCTAACTTGTTTCTTGTTTTCTGTCCTCTTTGCTTTCGGAATGGAGATTTTGCATTTTAGTCAGAGTCCTCCCTCTTGATTAGTTTCTTTAGGTGTACAGATTTTGGTAGGTTTATCCTATATTGCATGTCTATATGAGTGAATATTCTTATAACAGCTTTTATTACTTGGGTCAAATAGTAATTCCTTTAGAGTTTGTTCTGCATTTCCATGGCAACAGTTTTAGTTAGGGTTACAATTGCTGTGATGAAATATCACGACCAAAGCAAGTTGTGGAAGAAAGAGTTTATTGTCTTACACTTCACCATCATGGTTCATCATTGGAGGAAGTCAAGCCAGGAATTCAAACAGGGCAGGAACCTGGAGTCAGGAGCTGATGCAGAAGCCATGGAAGAGGAAGAGTACTGCTTGCTGGCTTGCTTCCCAGGGTTTACCCAGCTGCCTGCTTTCTTATAGAACCCACCAGCTCAAGGGTGTCACCTTGGCTGAACTCTTAAGTCCATCAGTCACTCATTAAAAAAAAAACTTGCAAGCATTTTTCAGAAAATATTTCTCAATAAATGTTTATTACTCTCAGATAACTCTAGCTTGTGACAAGTTGACATAAAACTAGCCAGTATAGAAACTAAACATCATGGATATGTTTTTATATATCTGTAATACACTTGAATTTCTTCTTTTAAAAAGTGTCAACTCACAGGAACTCCACAAGGAGAGCAACAGAACAAGATAATTTGAACACAGGGAACTTCCCAGAGACTCATACTCCAACCAAGGACTATCCATGGAGATAACCTAGAACCCTAACAATGCAGCCACTTCTGATGAGAACTGATAGACTAAGATCAGAAAGAAGGAGAGGAGGACCTCCCCTATCAGTGGATTTGGGGAGGGGCATGCATGCAGAAAAGGGGGGAGGGTGGGACCGGGAGGGGAGAAGGGAGGGGCTTATGGGGGAATACAAAATGAATAAAGTGTAATTAATTAAAAAAAAGTGTGTCTTTTTGCTTCTGGGACAACTCACTCAGGATGATCCTTTCCAGATCCCACCATTTACCTGCAAAATTCATGATTTCCTTATTTTTCATTGCTGAGTAATACTCCAATGTATAGATGTACCACAGTTTCTGCATCCATTCTTCAGTTGAGGGGCATCTGGGTTGTTTCCAGCTTCTGGCTATTACAAATAAATCTGCTACAAACATGGTTGAGCAAATGTCCTTTTTGTGTACTTGCGCCTCTTTTGGGTATATGCCTAGGAGTGGTATGGCTGGATCTTGAGGAAGTGCTATTCCTAGTTGTCTGAGAAAGCGCCAGATTGATTTCCAGAGTGGTTGTACAAGTTTACATTTCCACCAGCAGTGGAGAAGGGTTCCCCTTTCTCCACAACCTCTCCAGCATGTGTTGTCCCTTGAGTTTTTACTCACTCATATAAACATACAACATAGAATAAACCCACTAAAAGCTGTACATCTTAACAAACTAAGCAAAAGAGAGGACCCTAACAAAAATGTTCAATCCCCATCCTGAAAGGCAAAGAGGATGGACATCAGAAGAAAAAGAAAATAGGAAACAACCTCGGAACCTGCTACAGAGGGCTTCTGAAAGCCAGAAGAAAACAGGAAACAACCTTGAAACCTGCCACAGAGGGCCTCTGAAAGCCTCTGCAATATAGACTGTCAAAGCAGATGCTGAGCCTGATGGCCAACTGATGGGCAGAGTGAATGGAATTTTATGTAAGAAGTGGGAAATAGTAAGAGCTGGAGGGGATGGGAACTCCACAAGGAGAGCAACAGAACAAGATAATTTGAACACAGGGAACTGCCCAGAGACTCATACTCCAACCAAGGACTATTCGTGGAGATAACCTAGAACCCCTGCACAGATGTAGCCCATGGCAGTTCAGTGTCCAAGTGGGTTACATAGTAATGGGAAGAGGGACTGCCTCTGACAAAATTTGATTGGCCTGCTCGTTGATCACCTCCCCCTGTGGGGGGAGCAGCCTTACCACGCCAGGGCAGAGGACAATGCAGCCACTTTTGATGAGAACTGATAGACTAAGATCAGAAAGGAGAGGAAAACCTCCCCTATCAGTGGACTTGGGGAGAGGCATGCATGCAGAAAGGGGAGGGAGGGTGGGATTGGAAGGGGAGGAGGGAGGGGCTTATGGGGGGATACAAAATGAATAAAGTGTAATTAATAAAAAAATAAAAAAGAAGTAAAAAAATTAAAAAAATAAAAATAAAAAAGTGTCAACTCAGATGTTTTTATTTAAAAATAAAAATTTAATTAAAAATTCATCTGAATGTTACATAGATTTTGAATTATTGTGGAATTTTTAACATTTTATATAACAATCTATACATACATGTACTAAATATATGTAGCAAATATTTCCACCTATTATGTTAGCTATTTACTTTGTTGATCATTTTGATGCAAAGAACATCAATTTGATACTATCACTCTGCTTTTGTTGTATGTGTATTTTGGTCTCTTCTACACAATCTGTTTTTGACATATTTTTCCCTGTTATATTCTATTTCATCTCTTATTTTTATGTTAGATCTTTATTTTGAATTGAATTTTTAAATGCAAATGTATCTTTTATTCATCAGATGTAATGTTCCTCTTGGAGGCTTACTACTAAATACGCTTACCCTTTCTAGTTCTTTCTGAACTCCGACTAGATGCTTCAACTCAGCTGTTCTAGTTCAAACTCCTCAGCAAGCTGATTTATTCAAACTGGCTTCTCTTCTGACTGAATTTTTCTGCTTGGCTTCATACTAACTTTGGCAATTTGCTTTAATCTTCTGGCTCCTTTTCATTCTCTGGTTCATTCTGCCTTCACCTATGTGTCCAGCATGTTCTCTGTCTACAACCTGTCTCTTTACAACTGTCCCTAAACTTCATGAAATGAAATACCACCAACTGAACTGCCAGAAATGCAACTCCCCTGCATTGCCTCTCAACTGACTTCCAACACACTGATTGAACTCAGCTCTCCTGCACTCAACTCAACTGAACTCCACTGCATTGCTTGAACTCAGCTGAACTGCATTTGTTGAATTGCCCTCTCCCCACTCTCTCTCTGCATTGCTCTTAAGCAGACAGTTTTTCCTTTCTGTTCTCATGAGAGCTGGGCATATTCTATCTCTGACTCATTCTGTCAAATCTTTCTCTGATACATCAGTTTGCCCCTTAACAGGTACCACATTTAAACATGGTTGTTTCCTTGAGTTCTTTATATAGTCTGGATATAAGTCCTCTGTTGGATGTAAGGTTGGGAAAGATCTTTTCTCAGTCGGTAGTCTGCCCTGCAAACTATCAAAGCAGATGCTGAGCCTGATGGCCAACTGTAGGGCAGAGTGAATGGAATTTTAGGTAAGAAGTAGGAAATAGCAAGAGATGGAGAGGACAGGAACTCCACAAGGAGAGCAACAGAACAAGAAAATTTGAACACAGGGAACTTCCCAGAGACTCATACTCCAACCAAGGACTATTCGTGGAGATAACCTAGAACCCTGACAATGCAGCCACTTTTGATGAGAACTGATAGACTAAGCTCAGAAAGAAGGAGAGGATGGCCTCCCCTATCAGTGGTCTTGGAGAGGGGAATGCATGCAGAAAGGTGAGGGAGGATGGGATTGGGAGGGGAGGATGGAGGGACTTAAGGAGGGGATAAAAAATGAATAAAGTGTAATTAATAAAAGTTAAATAAAAATTAAAAAAATATTGAGTGGTGGAGAAACACTTAAAGAAATACTCAGCATCTTTAAGTCATCAGAAAAATCCAAATCAAAATGACTCTGAGATTCCATCTCAGAGTCTAATAAGAATGTCTAAGATACTTGCTTATATAGACCCATAATATATGATAAATATATAAAATCTATACACCTAAAAAAGATAATCAAGAGAGCGGGCATGGGGTAAGATGATGAATCCTCGTTTAGAAAGACAGATGGGATGTGCTTTGAACGTATGACAGGAGTCTACTGAAGGCATCTGAAAGACTCTAACTAGCAGTGCTTTCAAAGCAGATACAAAGACTCATAACCAAACCTTCGGCAGAGTACAGGGAATCATATGAAAGAAGGGGAGTTAGTATGATGGGGAAAGGATAGGAGCTCCACAAGGACCAAATATATCTGGGCACAGGGTCTTTCCTGAGACTGACACTCAACCAAGGACCATGTATGGATATAACCTAGAACCTCTGCTCGGCTGTAGCCCGTGGTAGCTCAGTAACCAATTGGTTTCCCATAGTGAGGGGAACAAGGACTATTTCTAACAGGAACTCAATGGCTGGCTCTTTGACCTCCCCACCCCCAAGGGAGGAGCAGTCCTGCTAGTCCACAGAAGAGGACTTTGCAGCCAGTTCTGAAGATACCTTATAAAACAGGATCAGATGAATGGGTCCCCCCTATTAGTGGACTTGGCAAGGGGCACGGTGGAGATGAGGGAGGGAGGGTGGGATTGGGAGGGAATGAGGGAGCAGGATACAGCTGGGATACAGAGTTAATACAATGTAACTGATAAGAAAAAAATAAAATAAAAAAAAAGAATGTCTAAGATAAAAAATTCAAGTGACTTGTTTTCTTCTACTTCCAATGTCCACCCCATTTGCCTTTCTAAATGAAGACTGATCATCTTATGCTGGGTTCTCTTTCTTATCTTTAGGTTTACAGATGTTTATCCTATCTTATAGGTCTAGTACCCAAGTATAAGTGAGTATATACTGGGTGTGTCTTTCTGCTTCTAGGATATGATCTAGAAAAGATCATCCTGAGTGAGATAATCCAGAACCAGAAAGACATGAATATAATATACTCACTTATAAGTGGATATTAGCAATATAATATAGGATAACCATACTAAAATTTACAGATCCAAAGATGCTAGACAACAAGGAGGTTCCTAGAGAGGATGCTTAAATCTCATTCAGAATGGCAAACAGGACAGACAGGAATAATGGTGGAAGAGAGTGAACAAGACAAGAACCTACCAATCAAGTTAAAAATATGTATGATAAAAACCTTTGAGTCTTCAAAGAAATAAATTCTAAAAGATTTTAGAAGATTGAAAGATTTCCCATGCTCATGAATCAGGTGTAATAACATAGTAAAACTGACCGTTCTACCAAAAGCAATCTACAGATCCAATGCAACCCCCATCAACATTCTAGAACAGTTATTTACAGAACTTGAAAGGGCAATTCACAACTTCATATGGAAAACAAAACAGAACAAACAAACAAACAAAAAAAAGGCTAGCTAAAACAATCCTGAACAATAAAAGAACTACTAGAGTTATCTTTAGTCCTGATTTCAAGTTGCATTACAGAGTTCTCATACCAAAATTGGCATGGTATTGGCATAAATAGGCATTTTAATCAATGGAATTCAATAGAAGCCTGAAAGATAAATCAATACACATATAGACACCTAATGTTTGATAAAGAAGCCAGAAATACACACTGGAAAAAATCATCTTCAAAAAAATGGTGCTTTTCATGAGACCTGATAGACTAAGGTAAGATAAAAGGGGAGGAAGACCTCTTCTATTGGTGGACTAGGGGAGGGACATAGGGGGAGAAGAAGGAGGGAGAGTGAGAGTTGGAGAAGACAAGGGAGGGAGCTTCAGCCCAGATATAAATTGAATAAATTGTTATAAATAATAAATATGTAAAAAATTCTAAATGGTGCTTTTCAAACTGCATATCTACCTGTAGAAGAATGCAAATAGATACATACTTACCACCCTACACCAAACTCAAACCAAAGGCCTCAACATAAAATCAGATACACTGAATTTTACAGAAGAGAAAGCCAGGAATAACCTTGAATGCATTGGCACAGGGGATGTCTTTTTGAACAGAAGACGGATAGCACAGGCTCTAAGATCAACAATTTATAAATGGAATCTCATGAAACTGAAAAGCTTCTCTAAGGCAAAGGACACCATCAATAAGGAAAAGCACCTGCTTAAAAACTGGAAAAGTATATTTCCCAACTCTACATCTGTTAGAGGACTAATATCCAAAATATGTTTAAAATAACTCAACAAGGAGAGCAACAGAATCAAAAAATTTGAGTACAGGGGTCTTTCCTGAGACTGATACTCCAACCAAGCACCAGGCATGGAGATAACCTAGAACCCCTTTACAGATGTAGCCCAGGGCAGTTCAGTGTCCAAGTGGCTTCCATAGTAATGGGAACAGGGACTGTCTCTGACATGAATTGATTGGCCTGCTCTTTGATCACCTCCCCCTGATGGGGGGAGCAGCCTTGCCAGGCCACAGAGGAAGACAATGCAGCCACTCCTGATGAGACCTAATAGATTAGGATCAGAAGGAAGGATTTGCTATTGTAAATAGGAATTCTTTCATTTTTTTTTCTCAACAAACTTTTTATTATAGTATAAAAATGCTTTTTATTTTGTGTATTGAAGTTTCTGTTTTATAACTTTTAGTGACCATATAATTTCTAATAGCTTTTGGTACAATCTTTAATTTTTCCATATTTCTAATAATATTATCTACAAATAGAGATTGTTTGACTTCCTTATCTCTAACCTATTTCTTTATCTTGCCTAATTGCTTTTATTAAGAATTCCACTATGTCACAAAAGAATGGTGATATTTTTATTTTTCTTTCCAGTTGAGTGGTAAATATTTTGTCTTTTCTCTCCTCGGTGTGATGTTGCCTATGCTATTTTATGTTTGGTCTTTAAGTCTGTTTCTTCTGCTCCTAGTTTGTTTAGAGTTTTATCGTTGAAAATTTTGTTCTTTATTGAGTATTATAATGTTTGGAGGTAATTACATGAATGAAACTGTCCAAATTTTGACTCAGTTGGGATATAGTTTGTTATCAAATTACTTTAATTATTTGCTATTAGTTTATTCAAGTTTTCTTGTATAAATATAAAAAGTGGACATGTGCATTTTCTATAATACACAACTGCTATGGGCTACATCTGTGCAGGGGTTCTAGATTATCTCTATGCATGGTACTTGGTTGGAGTATCAATCTCAAAAAAGACCCCTGTGCTCAGATTTTTGGTTCTGTTTCTCTCCTTGTGGAGTTCCTGTCCTCTCCAGATCTTACTGTTTCCCACTTCTTTCATAAGATTCCCTCCATTCTGCCCAAATTTGGCTGTGAGTCTCAGCATCTGCTTTGAAACACTGAAAGATAGAGCCTTTCAGAGGCCCTCAGTGATAGGCTCCTGTCCTGTTTCTTGTTTTCTCCTTCTTCCAATGTCCTTCCCCTTTGTCTTCCTAAGTGAGGTTTGATCCTCTTGCCCTCGGTCCTCCTCCTTATTTAGCTTCTTTAGTTGTACAGATTTTAGTATGTTTATCCCATACTTTAGGTCTAGTGTCCACTTATAAGTGAGTGTATACCATGTGTGTCTTTCTGCTTCTGGAATACCTCACTCAGGATGATTTTTCCTAGAGCCCACCATTTACCTGCAAATTCCATGATTTCCTTCTTCTTTATTGCTGAGTAACATTCCATTTTCTGAATGTACCACAATTTCTGTATCCATTTCTCCATCGAGGGACATCTGGGTTGTTTCCAGGTTCTGGCTATTACAACTAAAGCTGCTATGAACATGATTAAACAAATGTCCTTGTTGTGTACTTGAGCATCTTTTGGATATATGCCTAGAAGTGGTATAGCTGGATCTTGACGAAGCGCTGTTACTAATTGTCTAAGAAAGTGCCAGATTGATTTCCAAAGTGGTTGTACCAGTTTACATTCCCACCAGCAATGGAGGAGAGTTCCCCTTTCTCCACAACCTCTCCAGCATGTGTTATCATTTGAGTTTTTTTCTTAGCCACTCTGATGGGTATAAGGTGAAATCTCAGGGTTGTTTTGATTTGCAATTCCTTGATGGGTAAGGATGTTGAGTATTTCTTTAAGTGTTTCTCTGCCATTCTATATTCCTATATAGAGAATTCTCTGTTTGGGTATGTACCCCATTTTCTTAATAGTTTGACCTCTTCTACCCATATACAGAACTTATATCTTGTGGTTCCTAGTGTAAAAATCTCACCTAAAGAAAGGTAGATACTTTGCCTTCATGTTTCATTTTTTAAATGGGTTTTGTGCAGATTTAAAGGATACCCAGCTGCCTATCAAGTGTAAGTAGAAATTCCCGAATCTATTATTTTTTAAATGATTTCTAATTTTTCCTGTGTCTACAGGGAACACTTGTATTGGTTGTTGTTCATTATTGAACTACAAATTAGTTCTAATCACCCATTTGCCAATTCTCCTGTAAATAATAATACCATCTATGAGTAACCAAGTTTAGTTTCTTCTAAAGTCTTTTTTTATATTTTCTTTGCTCACTAAAACATCTAGTATAATTTTGAATAGAGAGATGATAGTAAACATCACAGCTTTATGTATATTTATTTTAATATGAATTTTAATAGATTTTAATATCAATAAAAATGCTACTTACTTGACAGTGTTATTTGAAGATTAAATGAAGCAATCATGTGAAATTATTAAAGTAGTATTTAGCACATTTTAGCTGGGAATTAATGATATTTATTATTTGTAAATGTCAATAGATTACTCCAAGTTAAATTCAGAGTTATAATGCAACAAATAAAATACAGAGCTTGTATAATAATAAATCATATGTATTCATATACACCTACAAATAAGAATGTTACTTTCAGATACTTTGTACTCAGGAGGGAAATATGTTTAGAATAAAAAATGAGATGTGTGTTAATTTATTTAAAGTATTTGGAGTTTTCTTATGATTCTTTTGGAAAACAAAAGGCTAGAAATATTGAAAATTTTAAAACAATAAGTAGTTTGTAAAGTCCAGTATATTGTCATTTAAATTAGTGTGGGACATGATATGATTTAATTGGTGGGTATAGTAGTACATAAGACAATATAAAGCATGAAACAATGGAAATGGAAGGAAAGACCCAGCTGAGGAAAACTAAATCTCATTAATGCAGTATTTTAGAAAAGTCTGCTGCATTCCAGACACCAGAGTTAGTGGGGATATTGTCCAGATGATATGAATAAATGGCTACATGTTTGTGATCATATGCCCTTTGAAAAAGTTAAATGTCATTTTTTTAAAAAATCAACAGTGCTTTTATAGAGTTTGTGTATCTCAGATATTGATAAAATTTTCACATGTAACTGAGTCTTGCAATGCCTTATTTCTTATAGCCCTATAAAGATTTCAGTTTATATAAATGTTAATCATCGCAAAATTATTTATGGAACCTCAATTTTATGGGAAAAAAAAACATCTTTCTATTTGCCACAATCTATGGTGTTTTACACGTTAGATATGTTCTTAATATACATATTACAAGAATTACACAGGACAAGTGTGTTCTCAATGACAATACTCTGATAGATCATATAAAAATGGAATTCTAAAACAGTAGAATTGATATGATCGGGCTATATCCAAAAGCATGAAGTTACTTCATAAATTCATTAAAATTTGGGGGCATATTGGGTAAAACTTTTTATTCCTTTTGGATTTCATATTGGACATTGGCTGCACTTAAATAAGTGGTGACCTTGAATGAGCCAACTGTTATCACTCATCAAGGTATCATACTTTCAGAGACCATGAAAAAAGTTTACACATTCAGAATAAGCATTTCTCAATTCAACTTCAAGTACAAAACAAAAAATAGATATTTGGAAGATGACTGGTTCAGTTAAACATTTTTTTCTTATTTTTTTCTTATTATCACTTATTAAAATTTATTTAATTTGTATCCCAGCTGTGGGTCCCTCTCTCATCTCCTCCCAATCCCACCTGCCCTCCCTCTTTTCCCCTCTTCCCTGCCCCTAGTTCACTGATAGAGGAGGTCCACTTCCCTTTCTATTTGACCCTAGCCTATCAGGGCTCATCTGGATTGGTTGCATTGTTTTTCTCAGTGGAATAGCAAGGCTACACCCCCAGGGGGAGGTAATCAAAGAGCCTGTCACTGAGGTCATGCCAGAGAGAGTCTGTGCTCCCCTTACTAGGGACCCCATTTGGAGAGTATGGGCTACAACTGAGCCTGGGTTTTAGGTCCTAACCATGCATTGTCCTTTGTTGGGGTATTATTCTCTTTAGGGCCCCCAGGGCTCAGGTTTTATGGCTCTGTTGGTCTCCTTTTGGAGCTCCTGTCCCCTCTAGGTCTTTCTATCACCTGTTTCTTTCATAAGATTCCCTGCACGCTGCCCAAAGTTTGACTATGAGTTTCATCCTCTGCTTTGATACCGCGATCAGTAGAGTTTTTCAGAGGCTGTCTGCAGTAGGCTCCTGTCTTGTTCCTTGTCTTCTGCTTCAGATGTCTATCTTGTTTGTCCTTCTGAATGAGGATTGAATATCTTCCCTAGGGTCTTCTTCTTTGTTTAGCTTCTTGAGTAGTATAGATTTCAATATGTTTATCCTATATTACATGGCTAATAGCCACTTAGGAGTGAGTATATACGTGAAGGTAGGCTCAGCTACACAACAAGGACATTTGCTCAACCATGTTTGTAGCGGCTTTATTCGTAGTAGCCAGAAGCTAGAAACAACACAGATGTCCCTCAGTGGAGGAATGGGTACAGAAAGTGTGATACATTTACACAATGGAATACTACTCAGCAATTAAAAACAAGGAAATCATGAAATTTGCATGTAAATGGTGAGAACTAGAAAAGATCATGTTGAGTGAGGTAACCCGGAAGCAGAAAGACACACATGGTATATACTCACTCAGTTAAATATTCTTTATCTCTGACTGTTCTGGATACTCTAGCCTTTGCCCATGTATCCCCTTAGTACTAAATCCATAATTACTTATTGAGTTACCTTAAAATAGTGATAATTGAATCCTACTTGGTAAACTCAACTAACACACTTCAAATTTCTTTTATCTTCATTATATACCTAGTATTGTCCCATTTGAAAATTGTCACATTCATCATTGATTTCATGTATATGATGAATGTATGCTGTTGATAAGAAAAATGTCAGCTTCACCCTGAAGTAAGTCTCAGAGTATCAGTTGGTCCCTATCACTCCAATGCTGTACTTTCCATTCTTTCTGTGTTCTAGTACAGTAATAGTTAATATGGGCTGTCTAGAAGTAGAACTCCATTTATTTGTGGGTAGCAATATTTCACTGGTTGGATTATCAACTGAATGAAATGGAGAAAGTGAGCTGAAGAGGAGCATTCGTCTCCCTCTGCCCTCCTAATTGTGGGTACAGCATGACCAGTTGCCTCATACCCCTGCTGCAGTAATTTTCCCTCCAAGATGTACTGTACCATGGGAACATAACCTGAAATAAGCCCTCCCTTTGTTTAGTTGTTTTTGTCAGAATACTTTGTCACAGCTACAAGATAAATAACCAAGATAGCAACACTAGATTCCATCTACCAACCTGGCAGTTTATCTTCTAGAATGGCGCGGAGCCTAACTGGGTAAGAACTAATCAAAGATGCCCCATGCTTCATCCTGCATTCAACTATAATCTTCTCTGAAGTCTGTGATGATCAGGATCTATTATTCTTGTCAGGGAAGGACCACCTTTCTTTTCTGCTTATGTCTTGGGTCAAAGAGTCTAACGTGATTAGTCACATTATGCAGTAAACTTAATAGACTTAAGCATTATAATCTAGGAGAATTATTCTCAGCAGGAATCCAGGACATCCAGATCACCAGAAACTGGTTTACAAATAGAAGCAAAATTTTCTAAGCATGCATCTATAGAACCATTTGTTCTGTGATTTCATTGTGAATCTAGGTGTTCCACCAACTAACACCTGCAGTAGCCATCTCTGCAGGCAACTTCCCATCTATCAGAGGGAGGGAGATTCTTCACATGTACCCTCCTCAAGTTAATCACTCAATGTATCTTCAAAAGTCTTTTGGTTTACCAAGTTCTTGGACTGTAGACTCAATTAAATATTCTTTAAGGCTTCTGTGAGTGGTTTGTTTTACACATAAAATAAACTGAAATTCAATCAGAATGATTCAGTTTGTTCTGAATGAGTCATTTCTACTTCTTAGTACAAAGGGAGTAATGTGTCACCTGTTACTCACTGGCTATTAGTTTTCTCAGACAGGCTCTCTATTAGGAGTTCACTATTGCTCTTTGGTTGACAGGTTTGTCATTATTTATGTCTAGATGAGTCATCTCAGTTCACCACCAGTAAAAAAGTTGTTTTAATGCAATAACATTCGCAAAACTATAATTACACCATTCATTTTAAGTGACAAGATCTTTTTTCAGGCAAAACAATTTATTAGTATTATATTATTATTATTATTTATAATTTTTCATGTCCCAGTTGCAGCCCCCTCCCCATCTGCTCTCTGTCCCATTCTCTCTCTCTCTTCCTCCCCCATCCCTCCTCCTTATTCTACTGATTGGGGAAGTTCTCCTCCCCTAAGTCTTACCCTAGCCTATCAGATCCCATCAGGACTACCTGGATCCTCTCCCTCTGTAGACTGGCTAATTAGTCCCATGAGGGAGAAGTGATCAAGGAGCAGGCAAACTAGCAGGCAGTATTATAGAAGAATGGGGATAAAAAAGGGCCCAGAGTGGAGAGTAGACATACAAGGAAACCAACAAAGACAAAAAAAAAAAAAAAAAAAAAAAGCAGTGCCCAGTGAGGGCTGCAGAGACTTATGCACCAACCAAAGGCCATACATAGAGAGGACATGGACCCCCTGCTCATATGTAGCTCATAGACAGATAAGTCTCCATGTGGGCTCCATAGTAAGAGGAGAAGAGACTGTCTCTGACATGACAGGATCTTTATTGACAGCCATCAAGTGATCTACAACCAAAGTTTCCCATTAGTGTCCATTTGTAAAGACAACTCCCAATTAAATTGTCATAAGTTCTATTTCTCTGGAAATAGACTTTGAGACTGAAATTTGTATGCAAGCAATTTAGTAGATTGTTCCAAAGAACAACATCTGTTAAGGATTGAAGAAGTAAGATCATCCAAGAGAGGATAAATTGCAAGTTAGTAGCAACAGAAGCCTTGGTGAGTTTTACACGGCATTCAGTGGCTAGGCTAAACTTTCCAGGATTGTGAGAAAGCTTAAGAAAACTGTACTTCATTGTATACTTGAATATATTTTGGATATATGCCTAGGAGTGGTATAGCTGCATCTTGAGGTAGCACTATTCCTAACTGTCTGAAAAAAACACCAGATTGATTTCCAAAGTGGTTGTACATTTCCACCAGCAATGTAGTAGGGTTCTTCTTTCTCCACAACCTCTCCAGCATTGCTGTCACTTGAGTTTTTGATCTTAGCCATTTTGATGGGTATAAGGTGAAATCTCAGGGTTGTTTTGATTTGCATTTCCCTGATGGCTAAGAATGTTGAGCATAAGTGTTTTTCTGCCATTCGATGTTCCTCTATTGAGAATTCTCAGCTTTATTTGTAATAGCCAGAAGTTGAAAACAACCCAGATGTCCCTCAGTTGAGGTATGGATACAGAAATTATGGTATATTTACATAATGGAATGCTACTCAGAAATTAAAAACAAGGAAATCATGAGATTTGCAGGCAAGTGAGGTGATCTAGGAAAGATAATCCTGAGTAAGGTATCTCAGAAGAAGAAAGACACACATGGTATACACTCACTTGTAAGTGGATATTAGACATTTAATATAGGATAATCATATGAAATTCTGTACATCTAAGGAAGCTAATCAAGAAAGAGGACACTGGGTAAGAAGCTCAATCTTCATTCAGTAAGGCAAATGGGAGAGACATCAAAAGAAGGTGAAGATAAGGAACAAGACAGGAGCTTACCACAGAGGGCCTCTGAAAGACTTTATCCAGCAGAGTATCAAAGCAGATGCTCAGACTCATAGCCAAATTTTGGGCAAAGTGCAGGGAATCTCATGAAAGAAGGAGGAGATAGAAAGATCTGGAGGGGACAGGAACTCCAAAAGGAGAGCAACAGAACCAAAAAAAAAAAAAATCTGTGTACAGGGGTATTTTGTGATACTGATATTCTAAACAAGATCATGCATGGAGATAATTTAGAGCCCCTGCACAGATGTAGCCCATGGCAGCTCAATGTCCAAGAGGATTCCCCAGTAATAGGAAAAGGGACCATCTCTGACATGAACTCATGGGTTGGCTCTTTGATCACCTCCCCCTGAAGGGAAAGCTGCCTTACCAGTCCACAGAGGAAGACAAAAAAGCCAGTCCTGATGAGACCTAATAGACTAGAGTCAGATGGTAGGGGAGGCGTATCTACCCTATCTTTGGACTGGGGGAAGGGCATAAGAGAAGAAGAGGGAGGGAGAGAGGGTAGGATTAGGAGGTTATGGGGGAAGAGGTTACAGCTGGGATACAAAGTGAATTATCTGTAATTAATAAAAATAAAATAAAAAAGAAAACTACTTCAACATCAACAAAAATCATGAAATTAGATTCCTTAGAGGAATTCATAACCAGGGCCAAGATACCTTACTGCAGCCAAGAATAACTGTTGAGAAATAACTTAGGTATGAGTTGCCAACTTCAAATACTTCTGGCAATGAGAGGAAAAATTTTTGGTATTCTAAAACGTCCCCTGGGCACTGAACTACTAATGTAATGGGAACAGGGACTTTCTCTGACATGAGCTCAGTGGCCTGCTCTTTGATCACCTCCCCCTGAGTGGGGAGCAGCCTTACCAGACAATGCAGCCATTCCTGATGAGACCTGATAGACTAGTGTCAGAAGGAATGGGAGGAAGTCCTCCCCTATCAGTGTACTGGGGGAGGGGCATGATGGTGAAGAGGGAGGGTAGAATAGGGAGGGAGGAAAGAGAGAGCTACAGGTGGGATACAAAGTGAATAAATTGTAACTAATAAAAATTAAAAATTAAAAAAATGTTTGAGTCCTAAAATCCTTTCGAAGATGTCTATGTCTCCTGAATGCTTATTTGTATGTAGAGATGGATTATCAATTTTTTTTTGTTTGTGAATAGGCTTTATTATAAAGAAAAACCTTTTCATTTGAAGATGACATTATTGATAAGGCAACTATGAGCAAGACACATCTTTGCAAAATTTGTTGGAATAAAATTTCTCCAATATTTATACTACATAACTTTTAAGATTTTTGTGGCCATGAATCTGTAAGTCATGGACTGGAATTATTACCCTAAATAAAGAACATAAAAAAGAAACATGCTCAGTAAGTAACCACGCAAGATCATAAGACTTTTGGTAGAATACATTAAATATATGGAATAAACATGCAAATTATTTAGTAATAAAATGAACATAGAAAAACTATTTCTAGGCTAAATCATAAAACACTATGACTTATGTCATTTTGGACGAAATTGAAAGTTATCTTAAATTAAGAAAAGAAAATTTAAAAATGGTATTGTTATTGAACTTTTTGTCCTTGATTTGTGTAATATGTGAATTCATAATTTTATCTCTACAGGGACTTTTAAAAATGCCTGAAAACTGAAAATAACCAGTCTATGTGTCAAAACCTAATTATGCATTTCTAGTGTTGCAGGTCATTCTCATGACTTTCTTTTCATCTTTGATAAATGTTAGAAAACACATATGTATTTATACTAAATACATAGATATGAAGTTACACATTTTGTATTATTTTATCATATTTTAAGATTCCATCTTCTGAATACACAATTCATCAAATGTATCCTGTCCTCCTGGCTTGTCATCTGATGACCATTAAGAGCCTGATGGCTATTATAAAATATATTCCTTACAAAATGGTAAATATATCATTGTAAAGAGAACATTCCTAGAATGATACACAAAGTGGCCCCTGTGCTAACACTTTTGGTTCATGTCTCCCTGTAGTCATTATTTCCAATAAAAATGATTGACTGTCTAAATGGCTGACATAGAAGTGAAACATTCTGTTTTTCACCATCACCATTGTTGGACAAGCCCACAGGCACTGTAGCTAGGGTTTATTATATGAGAAAACGTATACTTACCTGGAAAAATAACAATATTTCTTTGCATCCATTCAAAAATATTAATTTAAAAATACTAAGCTCCAAATATTGATGTATTATCAGATTGTCAATATATGTTCACCATGCAGTTTATATTTAAGCTCAAGACTCATATCTTCTTAAAAGATATTTCTATTCAATAATTCAAAAATTTTAATAATCGAAATTTCTAGATGATGTACTGTTAATATATTCTTCTCTACCATATTTTTACTTCTATACTAATATACTATCATCAAACATTCTTTGAATATAAAATTAATGTACATATAACACCAAACTCATTTAAAGATTTGAAATTGTAAGCCACTTAAGGAAAACATAGAGGATACTCATGGAATTGGTCAGGAAAATGAAATTTTGAGGATATGCCTACCTATTGGGAATAAGTGATTTATTTATTATTCTGTATATAATAAATAATATATAATTGTTAATGCATATTATTATATTTAAAATATTATATTTAACTCATCTTTGAAGTCACAAATAATACCAAAACATTCATGCACATACATTCAAGTTTATTTATTTATTTATTTATTTTTACTTTTTTTTTTTTTGCATTCAAGTTTAAGTTCTAAAGCAAGAATATTGCCAATTTGTGACCAACTAGGGCTGCATAACAAGACCCTGCCTACAAAACAATACTCTAGGTATATATTGTACTATTAAAACAATTTATATCTATCATTATGCATATTAAAAAATAATATATTTACATATACATACGCCAAGCACAATCAAATATGGACAATAGTGATTCCTAGTAAGCTGAACTATCTTTACAACAATGTGAATCCTACCAGGGTTATTATTCTTGGTATTTGATAATGTCTGTTAAAGCAAGTAAGTTTACTTGGAAAGAAACCCTGCAATAGCATCAGTCATTCTGATAACAACGAGGTCACAAGACAGCTAAAAGGCATATATATATACAGTTACACTGCTCACAGTGGCTGCTCACATCTCAACTAGGGCAGGGAGGTTGGTGTGAAATTTCAGACACTCAAATGGCACACATTTTAAAACATCTATACCGTATTTTCCTGGAATTTTTTTTTCTCAGCTAACACTTTTGCCATTGTTAGACTGTGAAGAGATAAACCATCAAACAAAAATTTAAGAGTCTTCTACTCTTCCGTTATAGAAAAATAGCATAAACATTTATTAAATTTTAAAAGTAGCACTAATATAAAGTCTAGCAGAAATACAATCCAATATTTATCTTCAGGAATGAAATCATCTTATCAAAGAGTTACCAACACTCCCATATTGACTGTAGAAATGCTTACATTGGCTATGGTGTGTAATTAACCTCCATTCATCAGTGAATGACCAAAGTGGGAAGTTATAATCATACACTCACAGAGAGAGAGAGAAAGAGAGAGACAGACAGGCAGGCAGACAGGCAGACAGACAGAGACAGAGATTATTCAAGTATAAAATGGGTGGGAATCCTGTAATTTCAACCAGCAGGAATAAAGCAGGAGGGTATTATTACAAGTAAAATAAGGGAATAAGTAAGCAGCAGAAGACAACCTTCATAACCATACCAGTATATGAAATCTAAACCATTTATGTAGACACAGACTGGAAATTGTGCCACTATTGAAAATAACTTTATTTCCCTGACATTTGATAGACAAATATTTTATACTGAAATAAACATATATCTTTACCATAAACTGATATGCTTATGGAAGAGGAATTCTGGTGTAATGTTGGCTAAAACATAATTCCAGTTAAGTGAAATATGTAAGTTCAGCACATCTACTGTACACAATGATGATACATTATATGTTGAAAACCTTGGAAGGTGATAGTAAATGTTATCACTGTCAAAACAGTAACTATGTGAATACATATGGTCATGATCATTACTGGACTTACTGTTATGCAATGTGTACATACCTGAAAGCGTCTTTTTATGTGGCAAGACATGAAATACAATTTTAACTACCAATTTAAAACATAACAAGTTCGAGGAGAATGCTGTGAGTGTTTAATCAAAAAGGCAGATTCAGGAGGATCTCTGTGTTTGAGGCAAGCCTGTTGTTCATCAGAGTGTGTTCCGTGACAGCCAGGGCTACAAAGAGAAAACTTGTCTTGAAAAACCAAGAGACCTCTCCATGCATGGTACTTGGTTGGTGCATCAGTCTCTGAAGGTCCCCCTGGGCCAAGATTTGTTAGCATGTTAGTCTCCTTCTGGAGGACCTAGACCCCCTACTCAGATGTAGCCCATGACAGCTCTGTCTCCATGTGGGTACCCTAGTAAGGGGAACAAGGGCTATCTCTGACATGGACTCTTTTGCCTTCTCTTTGATCATATCCCCCCTGAAGAGGTAGACTTGCCAGGCCACAGAGAAAGAGGATCCATGCAGTCCTAATGATACTTCATAGATTAGGGTCAGATGGCAGGAGAGGAAGGTTCCCTTTTTCTGAGGAGTGGGGAGAGGGATGGTGGAGAGAGGGAAGGAGGATGGGACTGGGAAGAGATTGGGTAGGGAGCTATAGTAGGGAGGTAACGTGAGTATAAACTTGCACAACCACTTTGGAAATCAATCTGGTGCTTTCTCAGAAAATTAGGAATGGTGCTAACTCAAGATCCACCTATACCACTCTTGGGCATATAATTGAAATATGCTCAAGAATACAAAAAGAACTTTGCTCAACCATGTTTGTACGAGCTTTATTCGTAATACCAACAATGGTGTGTGTGTGTGTGTGTATGTGTAGAAGTACACTATGCTATACAATCAATATTTACAACTACAATGTTGTAAATATCTACCACATCTTGGTAAAAATAATGACATTCATTTTGAAACTGTTACTGGTTTTCTAATTTTGACTCTAGAAATGCTCTTTGAAAATCTCTTCCCTTCCTCATCTCTATTATTCCTCTGTAGTGGTCTTCATAGTATGTGTCAATGTATTCTTCTGCCTTGTAATATAGATGCTTAGCATTTCTGTAGAGACAGAAAACACCACATGCATATTTTTACAGTTGCTTCTTCCTAAGTTTTATGAATGCTTGTTTGTCTGCATGATTGTTTGTCGTGTCCTTCTTCAATAGGCGTCCTAAAATCTCACATTTGGTGAATGTAAGCAGCATATTATTTGTTTATTTTACTAAATATTATAATTTTATTAAAGAGATGGGCATTTTTTTTTCTAGGAAAAAAATAAAAAAATGCATTATGAATATACTGACTGATTCTTTATTTTATATCCTCAAGATATCATCCACTATGAACAAGTAGGCTTCTTCATCTCAGGTATGCAGGGGTGATTCAATATGCGGAAATCCATCAATATAATCCACCATATAAACTGGAATCTCTTTAAATGCCAAAAAAAGCATTTGGCAAAATCCATCACCCATTTGTGTTTAAAGTCTTGGAGAGAACAAGACACATATTTAAACATACTAAAGACAATATACAGCAAGCCTATAGCCAACATCAAACTAAACAGAGAGAAACTTAAATCAATCCCACAGAAATCAGGAATAAGGCAAGGCTGCCCACTCTCTCCATATATCTTCTACATAGTTCTTGTAGTCCTTCCTAGAGCAATAAGACAATTAAAGGAGATCAAGGAGATTCAAATTCAGAAAGGAAGAAGTCAAAGTATCATTGTTTGCAGACGATATAATAGTATATATGAAAGACCCCAAGAATTCTGCCAGGAAACTCCTACAGCTGATAAACATTTTCAGCAAAGTGGCTGAAAATTAACAAAATTAACTCAAAAACATCAGTAGCCCTCCTGTATACAAAAGACAAAAATGCTGAGAAAGAAATTAGGGAAACAACACCCTTCACAATAGCCACAAAGGACATAAAGTACCTTGGTGTAACTCTAACCAAGCAAGTCAAAGACTTGTATGAAAAAACTTCAAGTCTCTGAAGAAAGAAACCGAAGAAGATATCAGAAGATGTAAATATCTCCCATGATCATGGCTTGCCAGGATTAACATAGTAAAAATGGCCATCTTACCAAAAGCAATCTACAGTTTAAATGCAATTCTCAGCAAATTTCAACACAATTCTTTACAGAACTTGAAAGAAAAATTCTCAACTTCATATGGAACATCAAGAAAAGCAGAATAACAAAATGATAATGTACAATGAAATAAATTTTAGAGGTAACTCCATCCCTGATCGCAAGCTGTATTATAGAGCAACACTAATAAAAACTGTATGGTACTGGCATAGAAACAGACTGGTGGATCAATGAAGTCAAACAGAAGACCCAGAAATAAACCCACACACTTATGTACATCTAATCTTTGACAAAGATGCCAAAACCATAAAATAGAAAATGATAGCATCTTCAACAAATGGTGCTGGTCTAACCGGATGTCTACATGTAGACAAATGCAAATAGATCCGTATTTATCACCCTGCACAAAACTAAAGCCGAAGTGAATCAAAGACTTCAATATGAAACCAGACACACTAAAATTGTTAGAAGAAAAATTGGGGAAGAGTCTTGAACTCATTGGCACAGGAGACAACTTCCTGAACAGAACACCAACAGCATAGGATCTAAGATCAACAAACAATAAATGGGACTTCATGAAACTGAAAAGCTTCTGTAAAGCAAAAGACACAGTCATCAAAACAAAACAACAGCCTACAGATTAGGAAAGGACCTCCATCAATGATGTATCTGACAGAGAGCTAATATCCAGAATATATGAAGAACTAAAGAAGTTGCACAGCAACAACTCAAGTAATCCAATTAAAAAATGGGGTACAGTGTTAGAGAATTCTCAATAAAGGAATATTAAATGGCAGAGAAACACTTAAAAAAATGCTCAATGTCCTTAGTCATCACAGAAAAGCAAATCAAAATGACCCTGAGATTTCATCTTATACCCATCAAAATGGCCAAGATAAAAAACTCAAGTGATAACAGATGTTGGAAAAGATGTGGAGAAAGAGGAACCTTACTCCATTGCTGTTGGGAATGTAAATTTGTACAACCACTTTGGAAATCAATTTGGTGCTTTCTCAGACAATTAGGAATAGTGCTACCTCAAGATGCAGCTATACCACTCCTAGGCATACATCCAAAATACACACAAGTATACAAGTACATTTGTTCAACCATGTTCGTAGCAGCTTTATTTATAATAGCCAGAATCTGAAAACAACCAGATGCCCCTCAAAGGAGAAATGGATACAGAAATTGTGGTACATTTGCACAATGGAACATTACTCAGCAATTAAAAACAAGGAAATCATGAAAATTTCAGGCGAATGGTTGGAACTAGAAAAGATCATCCTGAGTGAGGTATCCCAGAAGCAAAAAAGACACACATGGTATATACTCACTTATAAGTGGATATTAGACATATAATATAGGATAATCATACTAAAGTCTGTACACCTTAAGGAAGATAAGCAAGAAGGAGTAGTCTGGGTAAGATGATCAATCCTCACTCAGAAAGACAAACAGAATGGACATTGGAAGAGGAAGAAAACAGGGAACAGGACAGGAGGCTACCACAGAGGACCTCTGAAAGCCTCCATCCAGCAGGGTATTAAAGCAGATGCTCAGACTCATACCCAAACTTTGCACAGAGTGCAGGGAATCTTATGAAAGAAGGGGGGGGGTAGAAAGACGTGGAGGGGACTGAGCTCCACAAAGAGAGCAACAAAACCAAAAAATCTGGGCACGGGTGTCTTTTCTGAGACTGATATTCCAACGAAGGACCACGAATACAGATAACCGAGAACCCCTGCACAGATGTAGCCCATGGCATCTCACTGTCCACGTGGGTTTCCTAGTAAGGAGAACAGGGCTGTCTCTGACATGAACTCAGTGGCTGGCTCTTTGATCACCACCCACTGAGGGGGGTGGGCAGCCTTACCAGGACACAGAGGAAGACAATGCAGCCAGTCCTGATGAGATCTGATAGGCTAGGGTCAGAGGGAAGGGGAGGAGGAACTCTCCTATCAGTAGACTGGGGGAGAGGTATGGGAGGAGAAGAAGAAAAGAAGGCTGGGTTGAAAGGGGATGAGGGAGGGTGCTACAGCTGGGATACAAAGTGAATACATTCTAATAGATAAAAAAACTAATTAAAATTATTGTGAGCCAGCCCTCCCCCCCAAAAAAAAAGGATTTTCCTCACTGCCAATTTCTAGCATCCCATATATCTCTGACTTTCTGTATTTTAAACTTACTAAATTTAATGGTTTGGGGGAATTTCTATCAGTATTTACAAAGATATGTGTTATGTTATTGGATATTTCAAATATTCCAGGATATTAGCCCACCTGCAAATCCTTCTTACTAAAGTCTGTAAAACAACAACACATTATTTTCTATCCAGTTTTACTATATAAGGAAACAGTTCTTCAGGTTTGGGGAACTTACTTGTGTCTAGAAATGCTGTTACACAGTATTTAATGGAAGGATGATTGAGAATGATAGAATAAAAAGTGTGATAGATGTATTACATAAAAGTCTCCAGGCCTGAGGACACAATTGAGTGGGTCAAGTGGTTTTCAGGTACACCACACAGATGTGCACATGTAATCCTAATGTGGGGGAGGGGCAGAATGAAACGATAAAGGCAAATCTTGGGGATTTGCTAGTCAGCTAGGAGAGTGGTCCAGGTTCAGTGAGATAAAGTGAAGAGTGATCTAAGAAGAAACCTTTCACAATAGGTGAATGCACCTGACTACATGAGCATACACATACACACAGACACACACACACACACACACACACACACACACACAGGCATCAACACACGCACACAAACACCCACACCTTCAAATTCATAACAGTTGACCTCTAAAGAATTTATAAAATGTTTTATCTTCAGATTATGAATACCAAGAACCCAGAAAATACGTTATCATTAATGCTTTAGGGCAAATACCAAACCTCCAACAAAAGAAAAACAATTATTAGAATTAAAAAAATTAATTATTATTATTTACAATTTATTCACTTTGTATACCGACTGTAGCCCCCTCCTTCATCTCCTCTGGTCCCACTCTTCCTTGCTCTTTTCCGTCCATGCCCCTTACCTAGTCCACTGATAGGGGAGGTCCTCCTCCCCTTCCCTCTGACCCCAGCCTATCAGGTCTCATCAGGACTGGCTGCATCCTCATGGGCTACATCTGAGCAGGCCAGTAGAATTTTTAAATAAGGTATCAAAATCAAAATGATAACTGTATGGGACTTAACATTTGCTGATTGGCAAGAAGCAATAAATTGTTGGTGCTGCTCCAAAGCACCAATGGTGACAAATATGAAGCAATGCAATGGAGATTGCGTTTTTAGCAAATTAAAGAGTTTCCTCCTCACTCATTGCTGTACTGCACATCTGTAACTCAGCACCCTACTATACAAAGAATCAATTAAATCACTATGTAATTTTAATATCACATGAATTTTAGCCTTTATAGTCAATATAACTCGGTATGTTCCAATAACTAGTTAAATCTCCAATTTATTTGCACACATTTAGCAGAACGTTTCAATAGCATAACAATTACATATACATTGCAATAATATAAATTACTATAGATGAACACAGTCCTTTTAGTAGAACATTTCCAGATTCAGGAATTACAAGAAAACCCTAAGTTTTTTTGACATTACATGCTTTGAGTGAGTTAAAACACAAGAAAATATTCACATACATCTGTTTTGATGTTGAATGAATATTCTAATTTTTTTCACCAAAGAAAATTAATTGCCATATTTTACTTTAAAACAAACAGAAGACATGTGGGGTATTGTTTTCATTTGTAGTTCTGAAAATTTCAATAGTTATTTTTACATTTTAAATAGTACCCACTGAATATTTGGAAATTTATAGATTATTGATTAAGCTAAATATTTTCAGGTATGATAGACAAAAGCATTTTGATATCAAACTAAACCAATATATTTAAGGATAACAGTTTTCTCAGAACTAACAGAAATAGAATAAAAGCATTAAAAGTTTAACTACCAGAGAATGAAATTAATAATTTTGGAGGACTGGAATTCATGTATGTTCTAGACTGTTCATGAGATTTCCTCACCAAGTAAAATCCCGGAATTATAGTACACAGGGCAAGACTTCAGTTTAATTTAGACAAGACAGGACTTTAGCAATATGCATGGAAAAGAGAGTGAGGACATCACATTAAAATGTTAAATGAGGTAGTTACAAGGTATGATGCCTCTTAAATTTCTCCTATTTGATATTCAGTAATTTTGGTATTCTCTATAAGAAAATATTAATAATGGAGGAAAGTTTTAAAATGAGCTGAAAGTTATAGAATCTTTCAAAAATGTCTATGCATTTATAAAAGCATAAGAAAGCTTGATCGTATGACAGAGGCTTTGGATTTAGTTAACTGAGAAGGAATTCATTTTCCTCTTCTCTGGGACAACATCAACAATTTAGCATTAGATTTCTTTTGGAGGGGAAGAGGGTGAAACAGGGGGTTACTATGAAGCTCTGGCTGTAGTGGAACTCACTTAGACAATGTTGGCCTCTAACTCACTGAGATGTGCCTGTCTCTGCTTCCCAAGTGCTAGGATTAATGGCATGTTCCACATTATTGGGCATAGCATTAGATTTTTAAGAAACTATGGATGAAAATATTCTCAGAGGTTTCATACCTGGGAGCACTATAACTCTAGAACCTCGGCTCAGATGTAGCCTCTGATAGCTCAGTAACCAATTGGTTTCCCATAGTGAGGGGAACAAGGACTATTTCTAACAGGAACTCAATGACTGGCTCTTTGGCCTCCCCACCCCCCAAAGGAGGAGCAGTCCTGTTAGGCCACAGAGGAGAGCTTTGCAGCCAGTCCTGAAGATACCTGATAAAACAGGATCAGATGAATGGGGAGGAGGTCCCCCCCCCATCAGTGGACTTGAAAAGGGGCACAGTGGAGATGAGGGAGGGAGGGAGGGACTGGGAGGGAATGAGGGATCGGGACACGGCTGAGATACAGAGTTAATAAAATGTAACTGATAAAAATAAATAAATAAAAATAAAAATTTGAAAAAAAAATAGTAGTTTATTTTTTACAGCAATTTCTTAAAAGAGAGAGAGGGGAATTATGTACAGCAAGATTTGCCGATTTTGTTTAATGGTCATAAAATAATCAAGAACTGAAAACTAAATGGGTTATTAGGGCTGTTTTCCTCCTTAATGTTAGCAACAGGTGAGAAAGTGATGTGCATACCTCAACAGGCCCAGGGAGGCAGCTCCTGAGATCTGAGGAACACTGAGAAAAATATCACTGTGTTCAAAACGTGCTCTGCAGAAATGTTCGTTTTTGAAAGCAGGTGTCTCTATCACTCAGACACCTTCCCTTTTATTATGAACACCTACTTGTTAATGATTCTAACCTCTGGATGTTTTGCTGTAAGGCGGTGTTTAAAGAAGTCCATGAGAGTTGATATATTCTTGTGTTTATATTAGCAGAGTGGCCTCTGTGATGTTAGTTGCTGTTACTAATTTTTTTTTGTAGCAGGGGAAAATATTCAAAACCAGAACACATTCCTGAAGACTGCATTGATTGTGTGTCAATAATTGATGACATTGCGCTAGAAAGTTGAAGTCACATCACTAGAAAAATTTGGTAGTGTCCCGAGACGCTTCCCCGACACATCTGCTGAAATCTCACGCCTCCAGCCGGTAGCTAATGAATGTGAAGTCATTCATAACCAATTCCTTCGCTGATAAATCACTTATGATATCATGTGGCAAATGACTCATTTTGTCTTCTTCTCTCCTCTCCTCCCAGTCATACTATTGCTAAACAATAATTTTCTAAATGTGGTAATTTTTAAGAAAATTAAACATGAAATTAGAATGCCAGACAAACTATAAACTTAATCTCTATTTTAAATAATGTTTATTCCTCTTAATATCATAAGAGAAAGTATTTTTCTGAGAAAAAAAAATATGTCCATTTCAAGTACTTTTGTTCTCCCTTAATTTTTCAAAAAGTGATTGCTTCGGGAAAAAAATGTTATGCATTACCATTTCATAAACATAGTTTATAAGGATCATTTTATCTTAAGAATTGTGAAGTCACATGCAGATCTGGGCATGTAAAGCTGACAAACTATGCTGAAGTTGCAAACTTTGTCTTGCTAAATATATATGGCACCTAGAGTTTAATTCTGAACATTTTGATTGTAAAGGGGAGAACCGGCAAGGCAGTGGCAATGTCCTTGAAATGGGACTGATATTTTGCCTAATAAAACATGTATTGGCATTTTAGTCTTGCACACCCCAGTCTTCATCCTTATAGAACATGCAGTCATGTATCAGGCCAGTTAGATGGCCCAGGTGCCATCGATGGTTTCCAGAACACCTGATAGCACAGGATGCTACAGTAAAGGGGGAAAGCAAAGCCCAAAAGTTGTCATCTAATCTTCACACTTGTGTCCTGGCATATGTGTGCCTGCTCTCTCTCCTTCTTTCTCTCTCTCTCTCTCTCTCTCTCTCACACACACACACACACACACACACCACACACACACTCGCTCCACATTATTTCTCTGAGTTACCTAATACAATGGCCTACCATTATTAAGAGCCTTAACTACTTTTATTTTTAATTTTATTTTCTTATTAGGGCCACAAGACAACAGGGAAGTCCTGACAAATCATTAGTTCGGTTAGAGCTAACAATTGTCAGCATTTTGGTAGAACTCAAATTGCATAGTTTATTGGGTGCTTCAGGCATCAGTTCTTGAAAAGTGAATTTCATCAAAAAATGGAATCTGTCTCTTATCACAGATAATAGATCAAAGCTTTTAAGCTTTTATCTGAAAAGTAAAATATAAGCCTTCTCACAGGAAAAAAAATGAGACTAAAGCAAGATTCATTTTACCGAAGAAAACTACAAGTTAGGTGATACCTAACCAGTGCAATACTTTGTCATCTTGTTAGGGTTGTTCTCCAGGGCAGAATGTCATTTCCAATTATATCCAAGCTGAGCAGTGCTCAACTATTGCCAATCCACTCACTGGAGCAAGTGGAAAGAAGCACAGACCTTTATAATCTTTATAACTTGAACAAGTTGAAAAACACTCTTGACCATAAAATTTATTGACATTAATCACTGACCATTTGTAAGTAAATGGAAATACCTTCATCAATACTCAGGCCAATATCAAAATCCAACTGGAAGACATTTGGTCTATATAAATAATACTAACATTAGCTACTGAAAAAGAAATACAGCAATAAAAAGGAATAATAAAAAAGGAGAAAAGAAGGTAGTAAAAGAAGGTTAAATGAGAGATAATTAATGCACTAATATCAACAGATTAAAGTTAGTAAACCTTTGGTTTTTCCATAATGAAATGGTTCCATATGTACTCTGAGTATATTCAACCGTATTTCCTGTCTGTTAGAGGGTCCAGAACACTAAAAGCAATTACTTTCTTCTGTAAGTCTTGAGAGTGTGGTCTATTCTGGGGACATCTGTCTTGCAGTAAAGTATGAAAAGAAATGAAAGTAATGCAAGGAAATGCAAAGATGAAGAAAAAACACGTGCTTCTGTATTATACTCAGAAAATGTAGGCATCTGTGAAAAACAACCCATAGAAAAAGGCATAGAAGGTGATTCATAAATGTTTGATATAATAAATAAAATGTAAGAAATTACTGTTCTAATTAAAAAATGTAAAATGCTTATTTCAAAAAATGCTATTTACATGTTGATTTTGGAATTTAAGTTAAAGAACAAAGAGTAAGAGAAAACCTTTAAATTAGGGATGATCACATTACATTAAGGAAATAATTGTTGGTCGCAAAGTCAGCTGGGTAGGCTGATGTGTACACTTTAGTACAGTGTACCTTACACAGTCCGGGTTGTTAAACTTGTGGGATTACTCTTGTTGGATTTTAACAAAGAAAGATTGACTAATATAGGCATTATACTAAGATGGTAGCAGCTATTGAACACTTAAGTAATGAGTGCTTTAAAGCATTCCAAAACCTAGCTCACAGGAGCCCCCTGAGCTACCAACTTAATAAACAGTTGCAGAAACTGAGGTCCCAGTGACATCACATAACTTGGATAGAACTGTAGCATTCTTAATTGACAAATGTAGATAATGGGCACAGTGTTCTTACCTTCACTGTTATTTATTTTTGTGGGACAACCTATCTTAACATCCTGTCATAAAACTGTTTAATTTTGGTTATTAAACAAAAAAAAATCAGCTTAATTTTTAAAAAGGAAATAAAATATGTGCATATGTAATATCTATCTATCTATCTATCTCTGTATATGAAAGACTATATTAATCTTAAGAAGAAATTGTTACTTACATGTTCTTTATATCATCGAATAAATCAGCATGCCATGTGTCTGTGGAGAAATAGGTGCTATTTCTGCCACTCTATAAATTTTATATGTAATTTTAGGTATGTAATAGAAAAGCCACAACATCAGTCTGGAAAAAAATGGGTTTGTGGTTAAAAACATTGACTGCTCCTTTAGAGGATCTAGGCTTGGCTTCTAGCACTCCAGGAAACAACCATCTGTAACTACAGTTGTGGGGACTTTGATGCCCCCTTCTGGCCTCTCCCCAGCACCAGGCACTTCATAGATCCATGCAGGCAAAGCATACAGAAAAATTATATTAAAATTAAAATTTAAAAGAGCAACCACAGCACTGATATTCTTTATTTTTATATATATTTGCTTTTTAAGCTTTTAAGATTAATCCCAGTCCTTCCCCACACACAAGGCTTCTCAGCTTCATCTCCAGTCTAGCATTAATATACTTTAATGTCTGACAATGACAGATTTTAGCAATGTTTGAGTCTTGTTCTGAAAAGCATTTTGCTCATTCCACCCAAATATTTTACTATTCATCTAATATATTTTAAGAAGTAGGATCAGTCCAGCTATCATCAATAAGGCAAAGAATTGTATTCATTGATCAAAGGAAAAGATAAATTTACTATTCCTACCCCTTCCTCCTTATTTCCTTAAATAATAACTAAATGATTGAAAACAGTAGATACTTTTGTTTTCGTCATCATGTGATTAAAAAGGACTAGAACTTCATTGTATTTCTGAAGCTAAAATACCAATCTATCAGAGAGTCAAATATTTGCATGACCTGAAACCACCATAGGTGAAACACTTTAGGACTTTGAGATGGGCAAGATTTTTTTTTCAGGAACAACATAGCCAAATTACAGGAAATCAAAACAAGGATAGAATGTGTCAGATCCAATGAAAATGTGTCTGCAGAGTAGGGAACAACTGGAATGAAAAGGCAATCAGGAATATTTGTAAACTAATTGTCTAACAAGATGATGATATCAAAAATACTTTACATACTCAATAACACCCCTCATTTGGTTTAAAATTAAGCTAAGCTCGTTAAAATACACGTACTGATAAACTAAAATGTTTCTTAGCATCCCTGTTCTACAGAGCAAGATCTAGTTTTGCTGTAGCTACTCCATCAGCAGCTCACATGGCACCCCAAATCTGTTAGTTCTTGGACCATGTTACTTGGCCTTTTTTACTTTTTCCAGAGAACAACACTTTGTACAGCACTTGGAACAACCCAACATCGTTAAAAAAGCTGGGGAATCATTATTTACCTTAACACAATTTCATCACTCCTCACATTATGTAATGGTCACAGTATGCCTACAAAAACTGTGTCATGAGGAAAATATGCATTTCACAAACATTTCCATTTCTTCTCATTTACTCACTGATTTAGAAATAATATTATCTGAATGTCTATTTTATCCACAGTATTGAGTTAGGAACTTAGCAAGATGAACATTTACAGAAGAACTATTTCCTAAAGATATTACTGTTTGTACATTAGGTATTTATATAAGTAATTAAAGATGATATTAGGGGTGAAATTAGAAAAAGTAAAGTCAGCTGAAACTATATGAAAAGCTCAGCCAGATATAACTGTATGTCTGTCAGCAAGTGATATTTTAGGTGACCTTTGAAGAAAAATAAAATATTGATGGATGTGAAGAGTAATGTGTAGAGAAAAGAAAAAAATCAATGATGAAAGAATCATATGGTAAAAGACCCCATGAAGAAAAATGGACTTTAAGTCTAGTGAACAGAAAGGCATCAATGTATATAGAATCCAAGATGTCTACAGGGATGAACTCAAGTAAGTTACTAAAAAGGCAGCATGGTTCAAAGCCATGGAGGCTCATGAATAGTGGTATAAAGATATAAGATGCTTTATCAAAGGGATGGAATGGAAGCCATGGGGTTTATTTAGCAGGAAGTACCATAATAAAGCAAAACCACACCTACTGTTTTCTCCTAGATATCACCCTTCCAGCCAATCCCCACATTTTAACTTATTAATTCCTAGTCAGTTTGGTTCAATTCTCCTGGAGGAAGCTTCACATCTATTTTTTTTAAGCTTTCATGTTTTGTTTCTCAAGATAAGCTATGCACTATTTTCATCCTCCTCTTTGTATTCACATTACATATACTTTAATGGTTCCTATGTGATAATCATAACTTGAGGCCTGATAAGCTAGAGTCAAATAGAAGGGGAGGAAGACCTCCCCTCTCAGTGGACTAGGGGAGGTGCATGGGGGAGAAGAGGAAGGGAGGGTGGGATTGGGAGAAGAGGAGGGAAGGAGCCGGGATATAAATTGAATAAATTGTAATAAGTGATAATAATAAAAATATAAGTTATGTATTCCCAATAAAGAGATTTACAGGAAGTAAAAAAACATCTTCATTTGACATGAATTTTTTTATCTGCTCTGTTTTTTTGTTTGTTTGTTTGTTTGTTTGTTTGTTTGTTTTCTAGTATGTGACTTCTTAGGTGTTTAAGTTGTTTGACAATATGGTCAGAACTCGGTAAGAAAACGTATCACCACTGCAGAGTTTACACTAAGTAGACAAGAGCATAAAGTTAGGGAAAAATGCTAGATGGTTACTATAATATCATAGGAATTGTGAGAAGATAACATGAGAAGGTGAAACAAAGAAGTAAAAAAGGAAAAGGAAAGAAAAGAGGAAGAAGGAGACTAAGTACAGCTGACTAATGGGATACCAACATGAGGAGTAAAGAGTTGGGAATAATCTCATGAACTTGAAGAAATTTTGCATAGCCACTATAAAGATGACGTTAGTAAACAAAAAAAAAAAGAAACTTTTTTAAAATTTTTTTTTGCGTAGAGTGTCTACTGCAGCATCCACTCCTGCCCATATCTGTAAGCCAAAAGTCCTTTATATAGAAATGGGGAGGCTATGTCTTCTGCCTTAAAAACCTAAATTTATCCTTCAGTATTTTATGATGTCTGAGACCATGAAACTAAGATAGAGATAAGTGTACATCTAAGCTGATCCTTATATAGAAGCTTCATCGACTATTTTCCATTAATTTCATGATTTGAATGTTTAGAAATTCAAGATGTATTTACCTCTGCCTCAGCTAATTCCAAATTAATTCTGCTCTTCTCCCTTTGCTTTTCCATAGTATGCTGTCTGGCTGGTCCTCTGGGTGACATGGAATGTGTTTGTTATCTGCTTCTATTTGGAGGCTGGGGATCTCTCAAAGGTAATTTGCCATCTGATTTCCTGAGTCATCACTCCTGTGTTAATGTATCTCTTCCTAAGCAAGGCCAAGTCTCCCCCGGCACTTGTTTTCTAGATGCTGTGGGTAAAGGGAAAGTGTCCTCATTTTTACCTCTGTGCTTCTATAATAAAAGCTATGTTTGGCGAATCACAGAGATGTGATTTGTGCTTTTTAGCAAAATAAATGTGAGATATGAATTATAACACTACTCATTCAGAATGGCTTTGTAACACCCAAGAGAATTTTCTAAGGCCAAATAGGATATTTTTCAGAGACAAATACCTTTATGAAATCACTTCATTTTTTTTTGTATTCAACAATGTTTTCCTGATTGAACTCAAATCATAGTACAATATTTTAGATAATCCATAAACTGTTATCAGAAAGAAATAACTTATTACAGAAATGAATAGAAATAAATACATTATTCTAACATAGTCTAGCAGACATAAAAATCTTGCTGTTTTCATTGTGATTTCCTTATTTAATGTGTGTGAGGAGCACTGATGTATTCTAAAATGAATTCATTGACTATAGAAATAATGTAGTTTGCAGACCTGCTGGAGTACATTTAACAGCAAATAGGTGAAATGAGGTAATTTATTTAAGTGAATCTTAGCTCTGGAGATTATTTCCAACTTGATTTTTCTTATTGCCATTGTTGGAACACAGATTTGTGACGTATTTCTTTGCTATCACTACATCGCATCAGTAAATATCTGAAACATATCTGAGATCTTTGAACCCAGGACTCAGAAGAAGAAAAGGTCTCTAAACAACACTTTCACATACCTATGTATCTGGTCAGGCTGGAGCAGTAGGCGGTGGTAACATATATGTAAAAGTTGGACAAAACACTCAGCATGCTTAATGGTGTTCACTTATCGTTTAACCTGTGCTATGGGTTTATATCAAATAGAAATCATTTTCATTCATTTGGTTCAGTGGCAAAGGATGAGAGAAATTAAGAGTGGTATTATGGGATGAGGGAGAATCCATAGATATATTCCACAATCGGTTTGGGGACTGGTCCCTCCACGTCAGCCTGGCAAATGACTATTCTGTGGTTTGTCCAGAGAGTCATTTTGTATGCTGTGGCAGCAGACAGGCCATTTGGGAAGGGGCTGTGACCAATGGGTAGAAATTACTCTGGATGCTCCAAGAGAAACACATATGAAGCTGCTGCTTAAAAGGCAGCATGCATTCCCAGGGAACCTGAATTATTCCCCCATTTATATATCTCTGCTGCTCTGTAATTCACTTTCTTCACAGAAATTCCACATTAGAATGACGTTTAACAGCATTCTCCATTGAAAATAATCACCAAAAAAATGTAAGTCAAGTGCTGGGAGTATTGACAGAGTCAAATGATTCAGCAGACCAGAATTTGTTTAAAAGAAAAGCACAGAGAAAGAGAATTGAAGCAAGCTGGGTGCACAGATGTTCTCTGTAAATACCAAACTTTCCATGTGTATCTGCAGAGACGGGTAGAAATTGGGATCTCATGATTTTAAACAGGAGCATTAAAGCATTGTAAGGGCACATCCTAAAACTCTATAGCGCAAATGAGCTGTGATCCAAAGGACTGAGGAATCTTATTCTCATGGGCATTTAATGATTATTAATCAACAATGAATCAGTTAACAGTATTTTCTTTCCTTTTTTTGTTTCCTTTTATATCAAGGCTTCAAAGCACATGCAAATTTAGTCATCTCCTTTTAACAAACAATCTAAAATAAAACCCTGAAGGGCTGAGTCCTATAGTTATCTGCTGTGGTACTCTTTCCTGCTCTAGGGTTTTGAGAAAAGTCTAATTCTTTGGTTGTTTGTTGTTCACACTTGGTGTGGAGTACAAGGTGAGAAGGAAGTGTTCTTGATGGAAACGTTCAGATTCATGAGAAATCAGTAATTGCTCTGGTGAAACGGCCTGTAGTGTCCACGTAGCACACATGAACCCTCTACAAAGCCAGATGGTGTGTCTACACCATCTGAATGCCCCATTACTTGCGTCTCAGGCATATGTACAGGAAACAGAATAAGAGAAGGAATTCAGTGAAATTTACAGAGAGACAGACGTATATTTTTCCATAAGGTAGGAAAATAGGCAAATACTTACAACAAATATTGGCAAGAAATGATGAAATTTATTTAAATATTAGTTACTTACATAGAAATCAAATTTTGGATTCTCTTTCCTGTAGGGTTTTTCAGTAAACAATTTTCCATGTGGTTATGAACTACATATAATCATGAACACACTGACAGTCTACAATTAGTAATTACTTGATTACAATAATATGATAGGTGAGACTCAGCTGTTTAAACTTTGGTTGTCTTTGTATAAATAATATGTGGTCAAGCCTATGAAAACAGAGAATTATTACTAAAATTTTGATGGGAATGTTATAAATTATATCTGTAAAGTACTCAAAAATGTAGTATTATTTTTAACAAATATGGAAACTGCTTTCCAACATTTCTGTTAAGATGACATGTAATAGGACTATATATTGTCATAACAACAAAAATCCACCCAATAACTATATCTACATTATTTATATTAATAGCTAACATGGTAGTGTTTAAACTAAATATCATCAAGTTTAATAGAATGTGTTTTTCCTGGAATTGTCATTTTATAGATGTCTTGTTTGGAAATCAAGAGGGGAAATAAGTTTTTAATTCAATGTATCTGGTAACTTTTTTGAAGTTGCCTTTGAGCAGTAAATGTGATGTGGTCCACTGTGTTAGTACTTTTGAGGCATCTTCTCCTGTAGTTTTCTTATTTCATTAAATCACAGTAGGCAATTATGCTTCTCTTAACACTTTTCAAGCAGAAATGAAAACTCATCCTGTCCATCAACTAAGTTGAATTATTGCAAAATGATGAAAGATATATATATATAGTCTATAGTAATTTTTAGGTTCAAAGTGCGTAATAGAACAAAAACACATGAATTGTTGTAACTATTTATTTACTTCATGACCTTGGATGAGAAAAATAATCTTCACAATAATATTCTAGGAAAAACTTACTGACCTGATTAAATTATGCAAAATGAAATTGTTAGATGTGAAATATTATAAGCTGCTCCAGTAAAAGTTGCATGTTACCACACCTGCTCAAAGGGCTGTTTTGAGGCACTCACTCCTATTCATGCTTTCTTTAAGGAAGTCAGGGACTGGTCAATAGTGATCATGTTTTATATAAATAAAACAATAAACTTATAGAGAAGGCAGAAAAGGGTATTAGTTTATACACAGGACAGGCCAATTTGTCTTTACTTAAAAGTTCAGACACATATCTATCAGATTTCCCTAAAAGTTAGAAATTTAGCTGGTGAATACAAGGCAACAATATTTAATTATACCTGATGGTGTGCGTTTGTGTGTGTGTGTGTGTGTGTGTGTACATGTGTGAGTGAGTGTTTCAGAAGTACATAAACGTGCCTTCTAGGATAGCTGTCACGTTTTGATGACCTTTATAGTTATTTCTAGGATCTAGATGTAATTTATTCTTCAATGTTGCCATATAAAAGAGCAAGGTAATAATACATCCAATACAAGCTTTGGGAAATAAAACTGTTCTTTTTTGTAAGAAGCAGAAAGAAGATAAAACCTGCCATACACTGAAGATTAGAAAGAACAAATCCTTAATACATAAATGAGTGATATACAGAATAATATACTATTAAAACAATTACAGTTTTCTTTTTCTATAACAAATAGGTTATTCATTTAGAGAGATTTCAATGGTTGTACATATTTATGTTCAATAAAATTAATGCTTATATTAAGTTTGTTCTCTATATCCTTGTATGTAAAAAGGAAAGGAGAGAAATGTTATTGATATTTTACTTATACTTAAAAAACTTATACTCATTTTTAATCCAAACATGATTATACACACCTATAATCCAAGCTGCAAGAGAGACAATGAGAACAATGGCAAAATCAAGGCTTGCCTAGGCTTTATAATGAGTTCAACATTATCCTGGGCAAATAAATGAGACACCGTGTCGATATATAAAAAAAAAACAAAACAAAACATAAAATGAGACAGAGAAAATGACTAATTTTGGTAAATATCAATAAGAAAGTATATTAAATCCATATGTTTTTAGGTTTTGCTTTCCTTGATGTATTAGTTACTATTCTGTTGTTGTGGTCCACACCAGATAGTATCTTTCAGAGGAAAGGTTTTGATAGCACATAAGGTTGCAGATAAGAGTCCAGTATGGCAGGTAGGCTTGGAGCAGGAAGAGGTATAGGGACTGGAGCAGGAAGCACAGAGCACAGACAGAAAAGTGGAAGTGACACAGCACAATTAGTTTCAAAGTCTGCTGGTATAACTCCTCCACCAAGCCTGCACCTCCTTAACTTCCCAAAGAGTGGCACCAACTGGATACCAAAGGCTACTGGGACATTTCTCATCACTGCTACTACTAAATAGAAAAAAAATTAAATTTTCAAGCATATTTTGCTTTAGGCTATATAAAATGGAGTTTTGATAGCGAGCACTAACTGTGCTGTGGTTCTTTTATAACACTAGAAACAAACCATCTTTTGATTTGCTTATATTCCTATTTATTAAACTCGGCCAATTATTTATTTATTCAAATTTATAGTTTTCCTTTTTTTTCTGCTTTCTTGTGATGTCCTTTAAATAAGAAATAGAGTCAGTGAACCTTTTTATTTCTTTGTCCACATTCTTTTTCTTGATAAATGTTATTTTTTTCTGTCATAATTTAAGTGATCATCTCTGAACACAATGTCACCCGGACTTCTATGTCCAGTGTTGACCTGTTTCTAAGTTGAAGTCTTACAATCCTATGATTTTTGGGGAGACATGTCCATTATATCGTCACCTTAAATTTAGTCTCCAAAAGGGTTCATCACCATCTCTGAAGCACTGAACATCCAAAATTCGCTACTTCTTAAATAAAATGTAAAATGTAAATTTCGTGTCAAAATATATTTGAGAAAAAGAAAAGGATTTAAAAAAATAATAAAAGTCTTTTGCACTGACCCTAAGATGGAGGACTACACGTTTTTTTTTTATTATTCTATGTTGAGATATCTGTATCTATGTATTTATTTTATATATTAGATAGATTTATATGATATATATATGTATATATATATATAAATGGGGAGAGATAAGGGATTTTAGTTAGAACCATATATATAGTATGTCTATAAAACCATATATAGATATATATAGCTATATATGCAAGTATGTGGTACTTATAGCCATCACTCTATATATAATGTGTATGTATATAGGTATATGTGTGTTTGCATGTATACAAGAGTATACACTAAAATTTTGAGAATAACAGACTCTGTTGATTAAATAAGAACTCTAGGAAGGTAAAACATGAAGGCATTCACTGACTATAAAAAAAAAAACTATGATCTCTCGATGGGAGGATAGACTAAGAATTCAGGCTTGAACCTGTAGAAGACATGTTAGGGAATTTATAATTGATAAAGCAGCATATCTTTGAGTGAAACAGACACAAACATTTGAACAGTTTTGCTATTAGGACAACGGTGAGTTTTGTCAGGCCACAGTAGAGGACAATGCAGCCACTTTTGATGAGAACTGATAGACTAAGATCAGAAAGGAGAGGAGAATCTCCCCTATCAGTGGACTTGGGGAGTGGCATGCACGCAGAAAGGGGAGGGAGGGTGGGATCTGGAGGGGAGGAGGGAGGGGCTTATGGGGGGGATACAAAATGAATAAAGTGTAATTAATAAAAAATGCAGAGGTTTTACATAAAAAAATATAAATGAAAATGTTAAAAATGATGAAACAACCTCCATTGCTTGTGGGATTGTAAACTTGTAAAACCGCTTTGGAAATCATTCTGGTGCTTTCTCAGAAAATTAGGAATAGTCCTAACTTAAGATCCCAGCAATACCATTCCTGGGCATATATCCCAAAGATACTCAAGCATTCCATAAGGACATTTGCTCCACTATGTTCATAGCAACTTTATTCATAATAGCCAGAATCTAGAAACAACTTAGATACAGAAATTGTGGTGCATGTGCACAGTAGAATACTACTCAACAATTAAAAACAAGGAAATCATGAAAATTTCAGGGAAATGTTGGGATCTAGAAAAGATCATCCTGAATGAGATAACCCAGAAGCAGAGAGCACACATAGTATATACTCACTTATAAGTGAATATTAGCCATATATAATACAGGATAAACATACTAAAATATATAGTCCTAAAGAAGCTAAATAACAAGAAGGACCTAGGGAAGAGGATAAAACCTCACTCAGAAGGGCAAAGAGGATAGACATCAGAAGTAGGAGAAGACAAGAAACAGGACAGGAGCCTTCCACAGGGGCCCTCTAAAATACTACCCACAAGGATATCGAATGGGATACTGACACTCATAGCCAAAGTTTTGGCAGATTGCAGGAAACCTTATAGAAGAAGATGGAGATAGAAAGACCTGGAAGGGACAGGAACTCCACAAGACACCAACAGAGCCAAAAACAAAACGAATCAAAAAACCTGGGCCCCAGGGAGCCTACAAAGACCGATATTCCAACCAAGGACCATGCTTGGAGAGAACCTAGACTCCCCGCTCAGTTGTAGCCTAAGAGCAAATCAGTATCCAAGCGGGTTCCCTAGTAAGAGGAGCAGGGGCAGTCACTGGCATGACTGCCACTTGGTTGTCTGCTCGTTGATCACATTCTCTTTGTGAGGTGGCATTGCTAGACCACAGAGAAAGAGGATCCAGACAGTCCTGATGAGACTTGATAGACTAGATTCAGATAGTGGTGCAGTAGAACCTCTCCTATCTGTAGACTAGGGGAGAAACATGGGGGGAAAGAGGAAGGAAGGTGGGACCTAAAGGAGATGAGGGAGAAGGCTAAAGCTGGGATACAAAGTGAATAAATTGTAATAAATAATAATGTTAATAATAATCATAAAAAATCAGAAGAATGTTGAAAATTAGGAAGTTTTGAAAAATGAGTTTGAAGGTAAGAGATAGAGTCTACAGGAAAATGTTTTAAGTTTAAAATTATTTGGAGAATAAGCAAGTAATAACCAGGTACAAACTAAACATTGCTGGAGCTAAATTCCAGGTCCAGTTCACCAAAGTCTTTGAAGGTGTTATGTATTATGTTCATCAAATTATGGCAGGTTTATTAAAATGTGATCCTATTGTAAATTAAGGAGTATCTGTGCATCAGTCATGAAATGAAGAACGGCAGTTATGTAAACAAAAAGGGAACGTTGCCTGGATCAGGAACTCACTGTGATCAGGGCTTAAAGAGCTATCAGAAGAGAAGGCGGAAAGACTGTAGGAACCAGAGAGAGTGAGAGGACTGATGACAAGGAAACACCATCCTCTAGATACGACAGGACTGAGCACATATGAACTCACTGTGGAATCGTGCACAGCACCTGCACAAATTCAAGCCAGACACAATCTTGCACCCATAAACAAGAAGCTATGACTAGTGTTTGCAAAAAGAAAAAAATTAGTTTTCTCCAATGGAGTCCCTTTCACTTAAAGGTAGGATCCATGTCCAGCAATACAGTGCCAACACAAACTGAAATAAATTACATTTTCGTATGCTTTTTTGTCTCATATTGCTTTATTTAGGTATTTTTAATTATTATCTTACTTATAGTTTATAATTTTGTGTTCTTATGGTGTGTGTGTGTGTGTGTGTGTGTGTGTGTGTATGTGTGTGTGTGTGTGTGTGCCTGTTTGTTTTCTAGACAAAAAGAAGTCATGAAGCATGAAGTTGGTTGGGTGGTCGGTAGGGAGGAGTAGTGAGAGGCTAAGTCATGATCAGAATATAATGTATAAAATTTCGTTTTCAATTAAAATAGGTGAAGGGTTTATGATTTTTGGTGAATTAAATCTTGGAACAAATTGTAAGAAAATTGAACTTCTGGTCTTAGGATTGTCAGACCCTCCAGTTCACTTGATTTCCACATTTCTAGGCTCAAACCACATAGTATTAAATATAAATAATATATATAATATATAATACTAAAATTAAAAATTAGAAGAAGGAGGGAGAAATATGAAGAGGAGGAGGAAGATGAGGAGAAAGAGAAGAAGGAGGAAAAGGAGGAAGAGCAGGAGGAGGGAAGGAGGATGGGAGGAGGAAGAAGAAGATGAGAAAGAGGATGAGGAGAAGGAAAGAAGGAGGAGGAGGAAGAAGAAGAAGAAGAAAAAGAAGAAGAATTCTTCATTATATTCTGGCTATGTGATTGACTGGTATGTGCAAGGTCCAGTGTCTAATCCTCAGAACCTCAAATTATATATATGTATATATTCTCCCTCTTCTCTTCTTCTTCTGCTCCTCCTGCTTCTCTTTCCCCTCCTCCTTCCTTCCCCTTCCACTTCTTCTCCTCCTTCTTCTCCTCCTTCATATATATATGTATGTATATATATATATATGTATATCAATAGACAGGTTGACAGACAGACACATAATGAAATAGTTATCCTTAATAAAACTGTACAGCATCAAGATATTTAAAGAAAAAAAATAATAGGATAAAAAGATGAATTTATGTATCCAGAATTAACCAGATTTTTAACACTACTTTATGAAAATGTCAATCAACTCAAAAGTCAGTAAAAATGTTGACTATCCGAATAATATAATTAGCAAATAATAATAATTTATTAACATGTTAAAACAATCATAAAACTTTCAAAGCTGCAGAAAGCATTTAATCATTAAGTGATTAAAACCACAGAATGCTCAGCATATAATGAGTTGCTGTCATTAAGCTTGGGTTCCCATACTACTGTGAAATAGTACTAGAAAAAAAAATGAAATTCTGTGGAATTTGAACAGTGTACTTCTTAAGTCCCTACTGCTTGAAATTGATATCTGGAAACATTTTCAACATAATTTCATGCTAGTGAAATCTGGTGTCATAAAATTAAAGAAGTATATGTGACCTTAAATTGAGAAACAAAAAGTAAAATATACTGACCAATTAGCAATGACATATTCAGAAGTTGATGAAATGACAGAGAATCATCTGAAGCAGAATAACAACATTTAGAAAACAATAGCAAAACTCTAGAAGCAGTAGACAAAACTCAGAAGGGCAACCTGTTTCTGTTCCATGTTAATAGTAACTAAGCCTGTATCAAGAGTGATAGAGAAGGGAAATGAAGAGAAATACATTTCATGAATGTAATGTGACTGACCCCACAGATTAGGCTGTCTGTTTGAGAGACACACAGTGATGTGCAAACCAAATATAATTGACAAAGGATGAAATACACAAAGGTTTTATGAAACACACATGGAATAAACACCCAAATACATGTTTGTTAATTAAAAATTAAATCATTCTTTCTTGTTCATTGGTTCAGTCATAAGTACATTAATGGTATTTAAGAAAATTCAATTGCAACTCCTCCTTTCTTTTCTATTTCACATATGGCATTAACATAACTTTGATTTTTAAGTGTGATTATCTAGTGAACAACATTTTGCTGAACTAAGATGTAATAACATAAAAGAATAAAACTCATATGTTTTCATATATATTATATATACATAATTACATGATTTTCAAAACAATATTACAGTATACAGTATTATAGATTTTAAAACAGTTATAGATTATTTTTTCCTATTAAGATTCAATTGTCCATTACACCATATGGTAATGCTGGCCACTAGCCACTGGCACTATTGTGATGAGTCACTAAATAGCATTTTAGTTGTTTATACATGAACCCAATCAATAAAACAAAAAGCAAATAAAACTAGATGCTCTTATCAATATATTCTAATTATGGGATTGCTTAGCTGACCAGCCATTAGTATACAAGGTGGTTACCATATTTTATTCATTCCCAGGACAAAGTAAAAAAAGCCAGGTATACTAAGGATGTGCTTTGGACAGAGACCAAATAGTGAGAATATGGATTCCAATTGTAATGGTACAAATACAGCTGCTGGAAGGGGTCATTTTTCTTCATACTATATAAGTTCTGCATCAGAGTTGGTCCAACATTTCGTGACAATAGTAAACAGAGTGAATGTACTCATATGATTCACCTGGGCATTTAAAAATGTTTTTTTATTTTCCTGGAGTGAAGTCAGAGTTCTTAGGTTATTTTAACTTTGGCATATTCCTACATATTAAGAATATACTTTGTTTTGTAAAGATGGTATTTAAAGGACTCTTTAAACCGGGCACAAGGGGACCTCTTAATTTCTGTTTTTTTTTTTTTTTTTTTTTTTTTTGTAGCAGAAACCTGAATGTAGGACTAGATGTTTGCAACTAATCAAATTTATCTCTTGATGTATTACCTTCTATGGATGCTCTCTAAGTTATCAAGTGAAGCACCAAACACATCCAAGTGCTCAGAGGGAGGAGGGGTTGTTTATATTTCTCCTTTGCGATTTAAGGCTTATGTATCCTCCCTCACTTTGGCAGCATAATCTCCATTCTAACCTTCCCACATATTTCCTCAGGGAGAAGCAGACTCCAAAGTACAGCTGGACAAGCCTTAAAGTTAAAGTCGTGCACATCATTTATTTTTGTCATGACAGCATTTCCAGAAGCAAACGTTCAAACTTCACGGGGTAGGGAAGCCCTGACATGCTCTCTGCAGCTTTGATGGGAAACTGCAGCTATGTCTGAAAATCTCTGCTATCATTTGTCTTTGTCTCTTTTCAATGAAACAGTGTATGCTGCATCACAGGACTTCTATCTTCTCTCATAGGTTAGTCAGTTGCCTTCTCAACAAAATTTGCATGGAATATACTGCTTCTAAGGCTCTACTAAATTAACCATCTTAAGTTCTGCTTTTCTTTTTTGTTTTGTTCTGATGTCTTTCTCTTTTGTTAATACCTATTCTTTTTAATTTATTCATTATTTATTGCAGTTTATTCACTTTGTTTCTCAGCTGTAGCTCCCTCCCTTGTCTCCTCCCAGTCCCATCTTTCCTTCTCCTCCTCCTCCTCCCCCTCCTCCTCCTCCTCCTCCTCCTCCTCCTCCTCCTCCTCCTCCTCTTCTTCTTCTTATCCCTTACCTAGTCCGCTGATAAGGGGTGTCCTCCTCCTCTTCTATCTGACCCTAGCCTATCAGGTCTCATCAGGACTGTCTGCATCCTTTTACTCTGTGAACTGGTAAGGCTGCACCCCAGGGGAACGGGGTAATCAAAGAGCCAGCCACTGAGTTCATGTCAGAGATAACCCCTGGCTACATCTGAGGAAGGGGTCTCTCCATTCATGGTCCTTGGCTGGAGAATTGGTCTCTGCAGGGCACCCTGGGCCCAGGGTGGTTTTTTGTTGTTGTTGTTGTTTTTTTTTTTTTTTTTTCCCCTGGTGGAGCTCTAAAATCCTTAGTCCTAAAGAAGCTAAACAACATGGAGGATCCTAGGCAATATGCTCTATCCTCATTCAGAAGGGGAAACAGGATAGACATCGGAAGTGGGAAAGTGGGAAGTGTGAGAAGAGAGAGAACAGGACAGGAGCCTACCACAGAGGTCCTCTGAAAGACTCTACCCAGCAGGCTATCGAAACACATGTGGAGATTCATAGCCAAAATTTGGACAGAGTGCAGGGAATATTATGGAAGAAGGGGGAGATAGAAAGACCTGGAGAGGATAGGAGCTAATACCTATTCTTTTATTTAATATTTTTTTAATTTATTTTTGATTATTACAATCTATTCACTTTGTATCCCAGCTGTAGCCCCCTCCCTTGTACCCTCCCTATCCCATCCTCCCTCTCTCTTCTCCTCCCATGCCCCTCCCTCAGTCCATTGATGGGGATTCTTAATGCTTCAGTTTCTGTCAAGAATATCATCCTAATTACTGTGGGTCACAAAAGTGTCTTGAGTATTGCAAGTGGGGCCTCTCAAACAGAATAGACAACCTTTTGTAAGGAATGGTTCAAGCGTGTCACACATGTCCAATATTGGTGCAACCTTTTTCGAGAGAGAAATAAGGACAGAATGAACTGCCAGAAAGGAAAGGTGGACTGCCTCCCCAAGTGTAGACTTGACTCCCTTGAGTCTCCATTCTGTCAGTCCAGCTCACTGTGATGCTGCAGAACACTGAAGCAGCTGCTTTTACGGCCTGCTGTGCTGTTGATTTAAAGGCATGACCTATCTAAGCATCCTAATGCATCCTGTGCCCTCAATTCTTGGGAAATGATCATGAGTTCATGGTCAGCCTCAATGGCAAAGGGAGATAAAGGTCAGCCTGTGTTTTTTGAGACCCTTCCTCAAACGAACAAATATGAATAAACAAAGAGCAGCCCATAACTCAATACTACTCATCCTAGCTACTCTGTCTCTCTGGAAATGGCCTTGGATGATTTGATCTGTTCTTTCAAATCTGCTATTATTAAACCTTTATTTTCTCTTATAGATCAAAAACTTTTACTTCAACGCTACTATTTACTGTGTATACTTTGAGAAGATTTTTTTAAGCCTTTACTATTTCTTTGGTGTTCCTCCTGAAACAACATCAATTGTCTATTAAGTGATGAGAATGTCATTCGCCCATGAAGAATCATTCGTAAAATTAGTATGAAAAAGTAAAATTACAGTCATTACATCACCAAGATAGCCTTTTTCAAGATGAAAATCAAACTTATTTACAAGTGATCTTGGCTTTGCTAACCCTGTTTATCTCAAAAGCTCCCTCTGTAAAGATTATGCTAGAATGATAGGTTTTACCATAGGTGCAAATGAAATGCTAAGTTTTTTGTAAGTTTACCGCTTTCAGAGATACTAGATAGTATAAGGATACATTTGTAAGGATACATTTGCACTGAAAACTCTTTGCTTTAGGATATGGGGAGAGAGGTCAGTGGCAAAGAGCACTTCCTTCTTAAACATAGGATGTGAGTTTGGCCTGCAGATCCAAACTGCAATATATAGAGTCAGCTTTATTCATGCCAGATCTTCATGCTTGCTGCAAGTTCTCTTACCCACAGCAGGCATGGAATCTAGTTCTCCTGCAGTTCCTTTGGGTTCTAGAGATGGAATTCAAGTTGCCTGGCATGGGAAGAAAGTGCCTTTACCTGATGAGACATCTCTTTTAGCCTTTAGAGTCCATGTGAAAAAAACTGAGTACATGTCTGCACGTGTGTACCTGAAATTCTGCAACTCTGCATGGCTGTGTGTGTGTATGTGTGTGTGTTGAAGAAATCCACACTTAAATTTTAAAATATAAGAAATTTTAAAAACCACAACCACTCCATTATTTTGAAATTTGAAAATACTGATATACCTAGCCTCTGTGATAATTACCTTCTCTTGTGTGGGTCTTGATTTATCCTATAATTATATTCAGGAACATGGCCCACCCTTTCTTCTGGTGTGCACTTGATCTTGACAACCTTATGGCCATCACCCTGATCATTTTAAACTGTCACCCAAACGTGAGGTTGAAACTAAATCTCATGGAAAACTGATTGGGATTGGCAGTTTGAAATTGGCAGTTGTGAAATACCAATGGACTGAATACCATTGTCTGTATAGATTCAATAGGGACAGTTGATGCTTTGATGAACTGGGAAAAATAATGACACAACTCATGGAATAGTAAAGAACAGAATAAATAGTTCCCTGTTTCTGTCGCCCAGACTATTAGGCAAAAGAAAATCTGAATAAGTGACTGTTCCATTCTTGTCATGTGGAAATAAAAAACTTACTCTGGTTTTCCCTGTACTTAAAGTTTACATTGATAATGCAGTTGAGATTTTGTATAGTAGCTCTGTGTAATATAAGTAACCAGGGAGCAATGTTTAGTAAATACCATTATTAGACACAAAGCAATACAAAGAAAATAATACCTATTTAACTCTTTACTGATTGAACATTACACAAAGAAATTTTTTAATATTTAAGCTGTCTTATGTTTCAGCATAATGTTTATAGTGTTGCCTCTCCCCTCCTCCTCAACATTTATATTTTAATAATGAAAAAATAAATGTATATGCAGCTTGCTGCAATTAAAAGTGGAGTTTTGAAGAGTAAAAGGAGGGGGACGACTCAGCAATAAACAGTCATTTGTGGGATATAATTACTTTTTCATTTTTCTTTCATTAGCACATATAGCCTGCTACAGGAATGAGTCTAGTGGTAATTGCAGGACTCCAGGGTTTTCACGCTTTAGGTGTAATATGTAAAACTTAAGTAACCGGGGGTATTTTAAAAATTGGCATTTTTCCAATATATAAAATCTAATCACTTTGTAGCAAAGTGCCTGCATTCACACCATGCATACACTCTCATCTGTGTGCTTATGGGAGACTCTGGAGTGATGGGTCTTCAAACTTTTATTTGAATCATCAGTGAACCTGAGTGCAGCGTACTCAAGAAAGACCTGGGAGAAGTGCTGGTATCACACTATTTGGTGTGCTCTGACATTCCTCTTGATCATAATGCAGCCATCCAGGCACTATGAGGAAGTGTGAGCCCCCTAGGAGAACAGCCACTAAGCCAGGGTTATCAGGAGCCTGCAGAATGGATGGACTCGAATTTCTGCACTCTGATTTTTATGAGCACAATTAATACACTAAGCACTTTTTAGTCTCAGAGCCTCCACCCATCACTTAGTTTTTAATGCATTTATACAGTATATTAACGGCGGCGTCATAGCGCGTTGTATAATGAATTCAATTTTTCTTGTCTTTTTGGCTTCCTGTTTCCTTTTTCTCAATGAGGAAGAGGGAAAAATGATAGCTGAGTTCAATATTGCCAAATAGCCAATAATTAGTGCTGCTGGGCACCATTTTTCTCTTTAAGTTATCCCTCAAGGCATGTAAAGCTAGAAGCATTGATTTGAAAACAAAGGAAGCAGAATATTAACCAACAGAAGTGATCCAAGCAATTAATTCTTTATGAAATTGTCAGAAGAGTGTGCAGCTAATCCCATGTTTACGAAGAACAGAAAGTTTAGCAGCATTTCAGTTTTCTTTTTAGGTTAGTTTTAAAAACTACCAATGCACCTTAGGTATAGTTTATAGGAGTTAGGACATTTCCCAGATTTAGGCCTCTTCTTCACGGTAAGCCATTCATTTTATGAATGACTGTTACAGAAGATCAGATTTTCTCTTCATTTAACATGTAATATAATGTCCCTCTCCCTGTCCTTCTCTCTCTTTTTCTCCCTTTCTTTCCCCTTCCCTCTTCCCTTCTCATCCCCCTGCCTCTGTCTATCTGAAGTACAAAGGAGGCAAAATTGAGGATTATTTTCTGTAAAAATAATGGAAATATCAAATCTGATGGTACAAGAAGACTGAACAGGGAGAGAAATAAAAATAATTACATATTTGGAAATGAAAATAAACTCTTATGGTTTGTATGTTAAATATGTTGCTTCCACGATGAAGCTCTCTTCACAAACATTACAAATGACTGTTCAAGGTATGATAGTGGAGAGAGTTGGGTTTGTCTTACATACCATTAGAGAATATTTAATATCATTCTAAGTCACTGTTTAACCATATTATTAGGAGAGTGTCAAGTTACATTTCCGAGAGTGTATTAAAAAACAAAAACAAAGCAAGCAAACAAACAAATTGCATACTGTGCAATTGCTCATATATGCCATCTGTCTCCTCCGATCACCAGGATCTGTTCCATCAGCCTTTCTTTCTTTCTTTCTTTCTTTTTCTTTTTTCTGAAACTGTCTATGGGCTTGAAAACTCTGTTCTTCCCAGAGAGAATTTCAGTCTTTGTGATTCCCTAGAGTCACTAGCCTCAAAATTGCTTAAAGGCTTTTTGTTTGTCCTAATTGATAAATCGCCTAAAAGAGAAAAAAATAAGTTTCTTTCATATTTAGCAGTTGTCTTTAAAAAAGCCTATACATTTGGAAAATACAAGCACAATTTTTGACTTGAATAAATAAAAATGTCATAGTTGGTGAATTAATATAAAATGTTTTCTATACTCAGAAAATTCATTACTTCTAACTTTCATTAGGTAACTTTTTTCCATTTTTTTATTTTTTTAATATTAGTTACAATTTGTTAACTTTGTATCCCTGCTGTATCCCGTTCCTTCTTTCCCTCCCAATCCCACCCTCCCTCCCTCATCTCCTCCCTGCCCCTTTCCAAGTCCACTGATAGGGGAGAACCTCCTCCCCTTCCATCTGATACTGGTTTATCAGGTATTGTCAGGACTGGCTGCAAAGTCCTCCTGTGTGGTCTAACAGGGCTGCTCCTCCCTCAGGAAGGTGGGAGGAGTTCAAAGAGCATGCCTTTGAGTTCATCACACGGTAGCTTTAGTATATGTGTCAAAATTATGTACAAATAAATCTCTGGCAAATGTATTTCTTCATTACGTTTCTAGTTCTTATTCATATTTATAAGATGCTCAGAATAAACTTTATAAGATGATCCTTTAAACACCTGTATGGCAGATCTTTGCTAAAAAATGTTAAACAGACACAGGTTCTCACAGCCTGGTTAGTTTAATATGAAAATACAAAACTTCCGAATTTTTCTTAGCATTCTGAAAAGATAGCTTGGACTTCCCATTATTTGGGAAAGGGTTTACTGAGAATATAACCTGGAGTATTGTGCATGCCAGTCAGGCACTACACCACTGACTAACATATTAACCATAATGTTACTACATGTTTGATAAAACACAAGACAACATAACGATGCCATGATAAAATTTATATTTAGAAACCATCACCGTGATATATGTATATATTCTGTGGCAAAGGCTAGACTCACAGGAACAAAATAAGTTTAAAAATAAGTTTAAGTTCAGGTACAGTTGGATTAAATTGAGTAGACGTAGAGGTGATGAAAAGTAAAATTGATATTAATTAAAAGTCCATCTTGTTATATTGTTAGTATCATATGAAGTTAATTACAAACAGATTTATTAATGTACTGAATAGAGTACATAGTCAGAAAATGACCAAGATTGACTTCTGGCTTTGTAGTCTGAACATTTAGAGATTGTTACTTCAATGACTTCAATGTGTTGAGACAGAAAAAGCCTAGACAAACTGTGGAAACAGAGAATGACTGCACATGGAGCTAGTTTTCCTATATTGTGGGTTTGAGTTATCCATTAAATACACTGAGATATATGGTCAAGTAGACTTTGGATCATATACATGCTGTATCCAAAGCCATTTCATCAGTGGATGTGAATTTGAGTCAGTACATCAGTGGAGGATGAACACTCCTGAAAGGCTGCGATCCCTTACAGAAGCTCGTAAAGGGAGGACTGGCGTTTGCATTATGCCTTGACGCTATGTAGCTCCTCAGATATGAAGAAAAGGGGAACCATAAGAAGATACAAAAGTCAACTGTTATTCCACAGAGGAAGGAAGGAACTAGGTAAATGAGTTCTGAAAAGTTTTCTTTAAATAGTTAGAAAAGGTGGTATTTTGTGACAAAAAGAAATGAAATAAGAAGTAATATTAAACATTGAAAAGTAGAACTCATTGCCGATTCTGATAGAGATAGTTTTAGCAAAACAAAAACAAAACCAACCAACCAACCGAACAAACAAACAAAAAACAATCATAAATAACTCTGTTAACTGAGGGAAAATAAGCAAATACACATTGGATAAATCAAGATTTGTCCATGAAGTGAGTGTGGACATTAAATAATTTCTAGTTATACCCAGCCCTTGGTCTACGTGAGTGCCACGACTACAGATTAAGCAAAACAGAGACCAAAAGTATTCTTTACATATTCTTTCCTGAACATGCACAGAGCAGTTTTGATGTTACATTGATAAGTATCTTGACATTAATGCCTAAACATTAATGCATCAGCCACTTCCGACCATTTGCATCATATTCGGTATGCTAAATCACTTAACACTGACTTGAAACATGTGCACAGATGTAGTACAATATGCAAGTGCTATTTTGTTTTAACTAAGAGACTTGAGCGTCATGGATTTGGGTATCTACAGGGCACCTGAAACAAGTACCAGAGGATTACTGAGTGTGTTTTGCTGAATGCTGACATTGGTGCCTATATTTTTTTTTTTGCTGAGGAGAACAACCTGGCAAGGAGTGGAAACTGGTATAGGTGCAAAGGTCATGAGCAACTGAGAGAAAATGGACACCAGTGCTGATATAAAGGACTCAGCCTCAAAGGAAAAGGGTCAGTGACTCTTGCACTGGAAAAAAAATACAAGGTCAGGGGTGGAGATCCTGGCAGAACGATGGTTTTGGTTGGATGGCAATAAACTTGCTGAACTACTCCACTGTTCTGCAGTCAAATATAGGACAAGTGACATCAATTTTGGTGAGGAATTGAAGTTTTGGAAAAGATAATAAAGTATATATGATTGAAGTGACATAAAAGAATGCACCAAAAATCAATATTTCAGCAACACATATATAATATATTGCATATAGTATTATGTTTGTGTATATATATATATATATTTACATATATATGTAAATATATGATGGTTAAGTATTCCAGGGGATATGTGAAACCCATGGAGGAAGAAAAGCCAAGGAGCAATGATATGAACCTTGAATTGTTACTACATTATTTCTCTGTTCCTTTAACTAATTAAATACATTAGACTCAGACAACTGACTAATGAGCAAGACCTAAAAATTTTGTGTTCTGGTTGTTTTTACACAAGACTAAGTTTAATACTTACGTCATGAAATTGACAGGCAAATGGAGGAACTAAAAAATCATTCTGATAAGGTAACTAAGAACCAGAAAGTCACATACGGTATGTACTCACTTATAAGCGGATATTAGCCCTATAATACAGGATAAACATACTATAATTTACATACCCAAGAAGATAAATAACAGCAGGACTCAAGGGAGGATATTTGAATTTCACCCTGAAGTGGAAATAGAATAGACAGCAGACGTGGTTGAAGAGAGGGAACAGAGATGAAGAGTGAACATGGAGAGCAATGAGAGTGTAGATCAAACTGGGGAGAGGGAGCAGGACAGAGAGAAGAGGAACCATGGCAAGGAACATCTGTGAGACAAGCTGGAAACCTATGACGGGCTAGGTTCCTGGGAGAATATGAGGCTGACTCTAGCTGAGACTCCTAGTAGCAGTGGTCATAGAGACTAAGGAAGACTCCATCCACTGAACTCCTAGTGGAGCAGGGGAACATTAACCCACCCACAAAAACATTGACTCAAAATTTACCTGTTTACAAGATGTGCAGGGATAAAGATAGAGCAGAGATTGAGGGAATGTCCAGCCAATGCCTGGCCCAACCTGAGACCCATCCCATGGGAGAGAGCCAACTCCTGACACTATTAATGATAGTCTGCTATGCTGGCAGACAGGAGACTAGCATAGCTAAGACTCACAGCCAAACACTGGCTGAGCAAAGGGAGTATTGTGGAAGAATGAGGGGTAGGATGGAAGGAGCTCCTCAAGAAGACCAACAAAGTCAACTAACCTAGGCCTCCGGGGGTTACATGTAGAGCACCAACCAAAGGACCATGCATGGACTCAATCTAGGTCCCTTGCACATATGTAAAGGATGGGTAGGTTAGCCATCATGTGGGTCCCCTAGAAAGAGGGGAGGGGCTATCTCTGACAAGGACTATATTGCCTGCTTTTCAATCATTTTCCCCTGGCAGGGCTGCCTTGGCAGGTCACTGGGGAAGATGTGCTAAATTCTGAGGCAACTTAATGTGATGGTCTGAGTTGGTAGGGAGAGGTTCCTTTTATCTGAGGACTAAGGGTCAGGGTACAGGGAGAAGTGGGAGGGAGAATGGGAACATGAGCAGAGTGGGAGATTGTATATATGGATGTAAAGTGAATAAATAAAAAGGAAAAATGAAAATTGTCACTAATAATTAAAAGGCAACTATATGGATCTTCTCATAGATGTTATTTAAAACAGTGACAAAAGATGTACAAATATGTGAAAACATTTATAGTAAGATGTAATATATGCTAAAAGATTATCCAATATTAATTGATTTGTTAAATAATACTGGTATATACAGAGAATAATTTATAATTCTCTGAAAATGAGTAAAATTCTCAAACTATAAAACAAAGCTGATTCTATAGGATCACGGTTTTCACTTGTTCTATAAGACTATGATGTCTAAAAAGATTCTCCCAACTCCCCAGCTCATTGCTCTCCTCTTCCCCTCACTGACTCTTCTGCAGCATACTATTACTACTCCTTAAGACCTTCACGCAGAAATATGTCTCAGCTGTGTTTTAGCTGATATTCTTTCTGTCAAGATCCATGCATTTCAGCTTCCTTACACCCTGTATCTACTTCTCTTCACACAGGCATGTGACCTACAGTTGTTTCTCAGAATATCCTACATAAACCTTGTGCTTTGGTTCTCACCTCTATGGCATTCTCTACATCAGTTCACTTTTTTTTCTTGTATACTGTCTACCCTCTGAAAATGGTCCCTTTACTAATATCTATCAGTTTATGAGAAGTGATCAAAACTGTTACCGAAGGGAAAGCTATGAGTCTAGGAAAAAAAGCAGAATTAGAGATATCTTAAATGAAGCAGACAGAAAGTGTCCCAGTGATCATGGACATCATCCAGAGTATGACTCTGTCATCATTATCATCCTCAAGTACTGCCTCCTATTTGATTTTGAGCTTGGCTACTACATCAACTCACTGTTCTTGGTTCAAGCATATACTCCTGAGCGGTGTACATGGACAGGACCCTGGGTAGCATTGATTCATAAACAAATAAAAACTATAAGACCAGGTTACAGGAACTGGCAGCCAGGAACAGATTTGAGGTTTGAGATGTTTGTGTGGGGAGACAGTTCAGTTCTATGGTTTAGAGCCTCCTAATTAGAGATAGACAAAACAAGGTACAAAACACTCAACTCTTGACTGAAAGTGGCCCAATCACATACCCAAGCAGAGATGCAGACATACAGAATGTTTTCATTTCATTCCAGTGTGTCTAAATAAGATCGGAGAAATGGCCACATGGTGGGATTATCTTCATGTAATTGAATCAATAATTTTACAGTAAAAAGCATGAGTTGTTTTATCTATTGTTTACTTTTCTATTTGAATAATGTAAAATGCTTTCATAAAAATGATAGAAAATGCTGAGGAGACAGATCTCTAGAGTATAAAATATGTGAATTCATACATTTTTAAAGGCATCAAAAAAAATCTCCTACCAGGAAATCAAACTTGAACATATGCATTATATATTTCCAAAAAATGAAAATTTAGTTTAATACATAATTTAAATAAATTTGAAAGTTTTAAAATAACAAGTGATAAAAACAAACTTTTGTATCAGCCTTAGTTTATGTTTTTTCCCAATTAGTTGCTTTCTAACTTTCTAACCCAAATACTCTTTACTGAGTACAAAGAAAAGCGATGTAATACATCCTAAAACATTTTTGAAGGGAAATAAAGTTATTTTTCTACCACTAATAAATATTACTTATTTTACTATGAGTTTAGTTTTTCATGAGAAAATGGCATAATTACCATTAATGATACTTGCTTTTATCTAGAGGAAACTTCATTTGTAAAAGGAGAGAAGTTTTCCTTAAAATGAACATAAGGGCTCGAAGTTGACTGCATTTATCTACACTTTAACTTTTTAATTAGCCAGTTATCCTCAGTGAAGGAAATTTACTATCATCATCAATATTGATGGATTCTTGTTAAACTACATTGCATTATATCCTTTTCTTAGTGGGATCTTGGTATTTCAAATAAAGTTTCCTGATATACAGATCCCAAGATTAAGAAGGAAGAATATTCTTAAAAGATCTTTAGGCTTTGATAACACCTACTTCATTGTGAGGAAGCATTAGAAGGATTTTTACTAGTGGATTGCTAAATTGCAGTCTGCATTGTAGGAATATAACCAACGTGACCCCTTCCCTGTCAGGGTGCAATGGTGAGCCTACCATTCATCACTGCTACCTGCTAGTTATAGGGGAAAACCCAGAAATCTATTTTCTTAATCCAAGAGACTCCGGCCTCCTCCAACTTTTCTATAGGGTTTCCAGTGTCTTCTAGAAACTCAAAAGAAAAGACTGCCCCTCATTTTATACTGCCACATTATATCACCTGTGCTAGCTGACTGGATCTCATCTGAATTCTGGTTCCTTTGGGTGTTTATCCATATCAATAAGACTTCCATCTCCAGTTGCAGTTAAACTTACCGTATGGTTACCTTCCAGACAAGTCAAGAAGTGCTCACTTCCCTTCAGCCTTCTGCATCTTTGACTGGCCTTTTACTATTTGAGTCTGGGGAGACAGACAAGTCGTGCATTAGCAACACAGTGTTTTTATTACTTTTAGATAAGACAGCAAGGAACACAACAGAAGTCTCAAATTTCATGGCGAGCCGTTATTCCAAGGCTCAGAAAAGCTGCCAAGAACAGTTTAAGTCTCATCTGTCCAAACTCCACTTATGCACAGATAGAGACCCCAGGAGGCACCCACATGACATGCTTGGATGAAACGTTAGACATCATCTTCTGGAACAGAACCTGGAATCTCCCAGCTAGTTCTTCCTTAGGTCCTGGAACATTGTAGAGTTCTTAAAATACACACACACACACACACACACACACACACACACACACACACACACACAGCAATCAAGAGAGAACAAATGGATCAGCACAAGGACCCCCCAAAAAATCATCCTGCAGCAATAAACCACAGCGTCAGGCCAATCATGCTATTTTATGTATGTATGTATGTATGTATGTATGTATGTATGTATGTATGTATATCAACTATGTATCATCTATCTATATTACCATCTACTGATATGTCTATCTATCTATCATCTATGTATCTACCCTCCATATATCTGCCATCATCTATCTATCTATCTATCTATCTATCTATCTATCTATCTATCTATCTATCTATCTATCTATCTATATCTTCCTCTGCTGTTCTCTACTGTACTTTTTAAGATAATCTTTCTGAACCCAGAGGTCATTGGTTAAGCTAGGCTGCCTGACCAAGGAGCTTCAGGCATCCATCTGTCTCTACCTTTTCAGTACAAGAATAGTCTCCAGCACCAGTGCTGAGCTTTAAAATTAATGGGTCCTGCCAACACAGATGAGGATCCCTGAGCTTCCTGAGTGAGCCATCTCCTTAGCCTGTCCTGCCTGAACTTCTTCGGCCAATGTTGGTTCCCTCCTAGATGATGGATATCTGAAGGCTAAGGGAGCTACAATTTGAATTGTGGAGCTTCTGTCTTTTGTAGCCACAACTAGGTAGTCTTAAGATTTAGACATATTGGGAATGAGTTTAAATATAGACTTTTCTTTTTCTCTGCCTATGCACCAGTGCTATCAACCATAAGCTGTTTCTCCTTAAGTCCTGTTGAAAGTAAGGGATGTGGCAACTGCTTCTCCCAGAGGCTGTAGCCTAGGAGAGCCACTCACTGCCCAGCACCACTTGGCCCCCAGCCCTTGGCTGAAACTAGCTTGTTACCGGTGGTCGCGTTTCCTCAGCATGCCAAAGATGGCTTCTTACTTTTTTTAATGATTTATATACTTAATTCCTTGCTTCAACTTCTAAGACTTTAAGCACGATTCTCTTTTTTTTCTGATTTTATCCTAAATTAACAGATTTTCAACTCAGAGGAGACTAGCTCAGTGGCAGAGTTCTTTGCTAGCACATGGGAAGCCCTGGGTTTGATCTCCAGCTGTGTAAATATAGGAAATAAAACGACCTAACAGCTCTGGGGAGCAAAGAGCTTTAGAAAAGGTATAAGAGTGCAGAAGCTTAATGAATTGCACTTGAAGGATTGCATCTAGTTACCATTTCTAAATGGGGAAAAAGTCTTTAAAAGAGAAAAGGCATCTAATGTGATTTTGAAAAATCATTATTATGAAATCCAAATTATGCTGTCTTTTGTGCTTGGAGCAGCTCATTTTTGCAGAATTTTGTCTTACCATTTGAAATATGGTTACAGTTCCATTCCACTATGCTATAAAATCCCAAATTTCCTTAGCATAGGCATTCATGTTCAAGGACATGTACAATGTGATAGAATTGAAATCGAGTTTGCTGAGGGAAGGACTAGTATATTAAATACTGGAAAAGTGCTTTCCTATTTATGTATTATTAGAAGCTTTTTTTATATGCCATTTTACAAGCACTTTTTTTTATCAAGGTGTAAAAAGAAAGTTTGCTTTGTTACTGGGAAATTAGAACAAGATTCAGTATAAGGCAGGATCGTGTACTTTACAAGTAATTCAGCAATAAGCAGAACTATGGCTGCCTCTCATTTGTGATGGTAAGCCTTTGCTTGGCTCATCCAGCCTTAGGAATGCCTTAAGAAGTAGCTGTGGTTCCTCTCAAGGGCAGGCTGTTTGACCCCCACCCCAGGGGAGGAGCAGTCTGTTAGGCCACAGAGGAGGACTTTGCAGCCAGCCCTGAAGATACCTGATAAAACAGGGTCAGATGAAAGGGGAGGAGGTCCTCCCCTATCAGGGGACTTGGAAAGGGGCAGGGAGGAGACCAGGGAGGGAGTGTGGGGTTGGGGAGGGAATGAGGGAGCGGGATACAGCTGGGACACAGAGTTAACAAAATGTAACTAAAAAGAAAAATAAAATAAAAATAAAAAAATTAAAAAAAAAAAAAAAAAAAAAAAAAAAGAAGTAGCTGTGGTAGAGTCAAGCATCTAGTGTTCAACTCAGCACACATACATTTGATATGTGAGAATGCTTTAGAACAAGATGATGTTTCCTGGGGACTGTATCACCTTTCCCCCTCTTCTCCCTCATTGAGATATGACCATATAAATTGTTCTCACTAATGGAATGTAAGAAGAAATAATGTTTGTTCTTTCAATAAAATTGATTTTTAAGAAGCAATTTTGCTGTCTAGACTTTCTCCTTCAACTGGATAGAAACAGATAAATTTGTCATGGGGTGCAAAGTAAAACAAGGAGAAACAGGACCTCTGGTTATGGGCCAGCGGCACAGTATTACCTGAAAATTTCTGGAGGTTCATGAGAGTCTTTCAAAAGGTCTGTGAAATCAAGTAGTTTCATAATGACAAACATTAAATATAACTAGGATCTTGTAAATTTATAATAAGTTTGTGTTTGAGAGATTGTTGTAATTGGAGAACCAATATTATCCAAATGACCAGCCTACAATGTTACAGATAAACCAGTAGAAAATTAAACATTTATAAAGTAAGGTACACCAGTAGATATTATATATGACTGAAAAGTTACTTGGCATGGCTCAGATTGTGCAATCCGATTAATTTTTTTTTTTTTTAGTGTATTCACTTTGTATCCCTCCTTGCTGTGGCCCCCTCCCTCATCTCCTCCCAATCCTATCCTGCCCCCCTCTTCTCCTCCTATGCCCCTCCCCTAGTCCACTGATAAGAGAGGTCTTCAGCCCCTTCTATCTGACCCTAGCCTATCAGGTCTCATCAGTACTGGTTGCATTGTCTTTCTCTGTGGCCTGACAAGCCTGCACCTCCCAGAGGGAGGTGATCAGAGAGCCTGCCACTGAGCTCATGCAATACACAGCCCTGCTCTCCTATTATTAGGGAACCCAAAAGGATACTGAGTCTGTGGGCTACATCTGAGCAGGGGTTTTAGGTCTTTTCACTGCATGGTGCTTGGTTGAGGTATCAGTCTCTGTAGGTCCCCCAGGGCCCAGTTTTTTATTTTTTATTATTTTTGGCTCTGTTGGTCTCCTTTTGGAGCTCCTGTCCCCTCCAGGTCTTTCTATTGCCCCCTTCTTTCAGTGAGGTAACTCAGAAGTAGACACACATGGTATATAATTGCTCATAAGTGGTTATTAGACATACAATACAGGATAAATATACTAAAATCTATAGCCCTAAAGAAGCTAAACAACAAAGAAGTCCCTAGGGAAGATTCTCAATCCACTTTCAGCAGGGCAAATGTGATAGGCATCAGAAGCAGAAGAAGACAGGGAACAGAACAGGAGCCTACCACAGACAGCCTCCGAGAGACTCCACTGATGGAGGTATTAAAGCAGAGGCTGAGGCTCTAGCCAATTAATTTTTAAAAAGCAGGTTTCTTAATTTGTGGAAGTTTGCATTAGAAAGTGAAATATTCCTAAATACATGAAAGTATAGAAAAATTGAAAGTAGTGTTCCCATTGTTGTTATTTTATTCTGGTTATACATTTAAACACATAGAAAGAGAGAGAGTGGGTGAGCAAGTGAGAGACAGACAGACAGAGAGACAGAAAAGACAGACTATGGAGAGCTGAAAACCCCTTATCTGAAATGACTGGAATATGAATACTTTGGATGTTAAAATTTCTCAGAGTTGAAAAATAGGCTCCTACATAATAAGACCCCCAGGATGTGGAAACTGAAGATAATTTTGTACAGTCTATTTCATTTGTCACCTGTGACTGTGACTCAGACATCACATAAGATAATGTTACACTTTTACCTGAACTATCATGCTGGTACTCACAATATTTTGGATTTGGGGGCATTTTGGAGTTCAGGCATTCATCTTATGAATACTTACCTTGTCCAACCAGCACCAAGTATACAAGAGATTAAATGAAGAAGCCCATACAATATCTGCTTGTCTCCCACTTCACCAGACATCAGAGACAGTCACAGAAATTAAAAAAAAACACTCATGAATTTTTTTCAAGATATAGTTATTTTCAGTAATCTGTACTAGCTATGATAACATATGATGGGCCCAGGATCAACCTTAAAATAATAAATATACAAAATTTTCTCAGTTAATAATTTAATTTTGTTTTCATTATTTATTATAACTGTGTGTACATATCCTCTCTCTCTCCCTGTGTGTGTGTGTGTGTGTGTGTGTGTGCGTGTGTGTGCGTGCACGCATACACATGCATGCACAGACACACGTGAAACAGAGAATATTAGGGGACTGCATTTAGGAGTCACTTCTCTCCTTCCAGTTTTAAGTTGGCTCTAGGAATTAAAATCAGGTGAACCACCACATGCAGCAAATGCTCTTCCACACAGAGCCAACTCTCCAGCTAGTTTAAATTTTTTTCTTTTGTATTTTTTTTAATTTCATATTAGTTTATTTACTTTATATCTCGAGGGTGCCCCTCCCTCCCTTCCTTCCAATCCCCCCACTTCTTCTTCCATCTTCCCCTCGACCTTTCTCCCCAGAAAAAGGGAGCCCCGTTCCCCATATTAACCTTCATCTACAAACATGAATTGACATAATATTTATCAATATATTTTCTTTAGTGTTGTCGGTCTTTTCTCTCAGCATGTAAGTGGGTCAAAAGTGATGTTGACCACAGTGTGAGGAAGAAAAAATATCTGGGATTATCACATAGGAAACACACCATGATATTTAGGGCATTTGATACTTCACCGTCTTGGAGTCAAAACATTTAGCTATAACCTTACTCATGCAGTCCTGGTAGGCCAAACACAACCAGTGGGCAAACACAACAGAGTTGAGTTTCCCTGTAGCACAGAGTTGAGAAACTTGGCAATCTTCACGTGTACTATCTGGAGAAAAACTTGATAGTGGCTGAATGATGGAAAATTGCTAAATAAAAAGAAATTTGAGAGCCTCTTAAAGTAGGAGGTGCATGTATTCCTTAGAGAAAAAAAATAATTTAATCTCTACCAAGCAGTGGCCAAACCATCATTTTAATTTTTATTTATATATTTATTTATTTTTTGGAATTACATCCACTTTCTTTTAAAATATTTTATTCTTTTTTCTTTCTTTTCTTTTTTTAATTAATTATACTTTATTCACTTTGTATCCCCCCATAAGCCCCTCCTTCCTCCCCTCCTAATCCTCCCCTCCCTCCCCCTTCTTCACACATGTCCCTCCCCAAGTCCACTGATAGGGGAGGTCCTCCTCTCCTTCCTTCTGATCTTAGTCTACCAGATCACATCAGGAGTGGCTGCATTGTCATCTTCTGTGGCCTGGTAAGGCTGCTCCCCTCAGGGGGAGATGATCAAAGATCAGGCCAATCAGATTATGTCAGAGGCAGTCCCTCTTCCCATTACTATGGAACCCACTTGGACACTAAACTGCCATGGGCTACATCTGTGCAGGGGTTCTAGGTTATCTCTGTGCCTGGTACTTGGTTGGAGTATGAGTCTCTGGGAAGACCCCTGTGTTCAAATCGTCTAGTTCTGTTGCTCTCGTTGTGGGGTTCCTGTCCTCTCCATAACCTACTATTTTCCACTTCTTAGATAAGATTCCATGCACTCTGCCCAACAGTTGGTCATAAAGTCTCAGCCTCTTTGATAGTCTGCAGGGCAGAGGCTTTCAGAGGCCCTCTGTGACAGGTTCCTAGCTTGTTTCCTGTTTTCTTCTTCTTCTGATGTCCTTCCTCTTTGCCTTTCGGGATGGGGATTGAGCATTTTAATCAGAATCCTCTCTCTTGATTAGTTTCTTTAGATGTACAGATTTTTAGTAGGTTTATCCTATATTACATGTCTATATATCATCTGTGTCTTTCTGCTTCTGGGACAGCTCGCTCAGAGTGATCCTTTCCAGGTCCCACCATTTACCTGCAAATTTCATGATTTCCTTATTTTTCATTGTTGAGTAATATTCCATTGTGTAGATGTACCAAAATTTCTGCATTCATTCTTTAGTTGAGGGGCATCTGGGCTGTTTCTAGCTTCTGGCTATTACAAATAAAGCTGCTACAAACATGGTTGAGCAAATGTCCTTATTGTGTACTTGAGCCTCTTTTGGATATATGCCTAGGAGTGGTATAGCTGGATCTTGAGGAAGCGCTATTCCTATTTGTCTGAGAAAGTGCCAGATTGATTTCCAGAGTGGTTGTACAAGTTTACATTTCCACCAGCAGTGGAGGAGGGTTCCCCTTACTCCACAGCCTCTCCAGCATGTATTGTCACTTGAGTTTTTGATCTTGGCCATTCTGATGGGTGTAAGGTGAAATCTCAGAGTCGTTTTGATTTGGATTTCCCTGATGGCTAATGACGTTGAGCATTTCTTTAAGTGTTTCTCTGCCATTCTATATTCCTCTACAGGGAATTCTCTGTTTAGCTTTGTTCCCCATTTTTTAATTGGATTATTTGGTTTACTGCTTTTCAGCTTCTTTAGTTCTTTATATATACTGGATATTAGCCCTCTGTCAGAAAAAGGGTTGTTGAAGATTCTTTCCCAATCTGTAGGCAGTCATTTTGTTTTGATGACAGTGACCTTGGCTTTACAGAAGCTTTTCAGTTTCATGAGGTCCCATTTATTGATTGTTGCTCTTAGAGCCTGTGCTGTTGGTGTTCTGTTCAGGAAGTTGTCTCCTGTACCAATGAGTTCTAGGTTATTCCCCACTTTTTCTTCTAACCGATATAATGTGTCTGGTTTTATGTTGAGGTCTTTGATCCACTTGGACTTCAGTTTTGTGCAGGGTGATGAGTATGGATCTATTTTCATTTTTCTACATGTAGACATCCAGTTAGACTAGCACCATTTGTTGAAGATGCTATCTTTTTGCCATTGTATGGTTTTGACATCTTTGTCAAAGATCAGGTGTCCATAGGTGTGTGGGCTTATTTCTGGGTCTTTTGTTCAGTTCCATTGATGCACAATTCTGTTTCTATGCCAGTACCATGCAATTTTTATTACCGTTGTTCTATAGTACAGCTTGAGATCAGGGATGGAGATACCTCCAGAAGATCTTTTATTGTAGAGGATTGTTTCAGCAATTCTGGGTTTCTTGTTATTCCATATGAAGTTGAGAATTTTTCTTTCCAGGTCTGTAAAGAGTTGTGTTGGTAATTTGATGGGATTTGCATTGAATCTGTAGAATGCTTTTGGTAAAATGGCCATTTTTACTGTGTTAATCTGCCAAGCCATGAGCATGGGAGATCTTTCCATCTCCTGATATCTTCTTTTAATTCTTTCTTCAGAGACTTGAAATTTTTTTCATACAAGTCTTTGAGTTGCTTGGTTAGGGTTACACTAAGGTATTTTATGCCATTTGTGGCTATTGTGAATGGTGTTGTTTCTCTAATTTCTTTCTCAGCCCTTTTGTCTTTTGTATACAGGAGGGCTACTGATTTTATTGAGTTAATTTTGTATCCAGCCACTTTGCTGAAGGTGTTTATCAGCTGTAGGTGTTCCCTGGTAGAGTTTTTGGGGTCACTCACGTATACTATCATATAATCTGCAAATAGTGATAATTTGATTTCTTCTTTTCCAATTTGTATTCCCTTGATCTCCTTCAACTGTCTTATTGCTCTAGCAAGGATTTCCAGAACTATTTTGAAAAGAGATGGAGAGAGTGGGCAGCCTTGTCTTGTCCCTGATTTCAGTGGAATTTCTTTAAGTTTCTCTCTGTTTAGTTTGATGTTGGCTATAGGCTTGCTGTGTGTTGCCTTTCCTATCTTTAGATAAGTGCCTTGTATCCCTGATCTCTCCAAGACTTTAAATATGAATGGATGTTGGATTTTGTCAAATGTTTTTTCAGAATCTAAGGAGATTATCATGTGTTTTTTATTTAATTGTTTTGACTGGTCTTGATTCAGCTTCGGCATGTAGAATCGGTCAAGAAAATTGTCCATTTCATTTAGATTTTCAAGTTTTGTCGCATATAAACTTTGGAAGTAAGTCCTAATGACTGTTTGGATTTCCTCAATGTCTGTAGTTATGTCCCCCTTTTCATTTCTGGTTTTGTTGATTTGGATGGTGTCTCTCTGCCTTTTAGTTAGCTTGGCTAAGGATTTGTCTATCTTGTTGATTTTCTCAAAGAACCAGCTTTTGGTTTCATTGATTCGAATTATTTTATTTTTTTCTAATTGATTGATTTCAGCCCTGAGTTTGATTATTTCCAGCAGTCTACTCCTTTTTGGTGTGTCTGCTTCTTCTTTTTCTAGGGTTTTCAGGTGAGCCATTTAGTTGCTTAAATGAGCTGTCTCAAATTTCTTCTTGAAGGCCCTTAGTGCTATGAACTTTTCTCTTAGCACTGCTTTCATTGTGTCCCACAAGTTTGAGTATGTTGTGCCTTCATTTTCATTGAGTTCTAGGAAGACTTTGATTTCTTTATTTCTTCTCTGACACAGATGTCATTTAGTAGCAAGTTGTTGAATTTCCATGTGTGTGTAGGCTTTTTGCTATTTCTGTTGTTGAAGTCCAGCTTTATTCCATGGTGATCAGATAGGATACAAGAGATTATTTCAATCTTCTTATATCTGTTGAGGCTCGCTTTGTGACACACTATATGGTCTATTTTGGAGAAGGTTCCATGAGGTGCTGAGAAGAAGGTAACTTCTTTTGTGTTTGGGTGTAAGGTTCTGTAAATGTCTGTTAGGTCCATTTGATCAATGACCTCTGTTAGGGACATTGTTTCTTTGTTTAATTTCTGTTTTGTTGACCTGTCTTTTGTTGAGCATGGTATGTTGAAGTCTCCCACTATTAATGTGTGGGGATCTATGTGTGGTTTAAGTTTTATCAATGTTTCTTTTACAAATGTGGGTGCATAGATGTTCAGGATTGTGATGTCTTCCTGGTGGAATTTTCCCTTGATGAGTATGAGGTGTCCTTCCCCATCTCTTTTTTATTAATTTTGGTTGAAAGTATATTTTATCAAATATTAGAGAGGCTACTCCTGCTTGCTTTCTGGGTCCATTTGCTTGGAAAGCTGTTTTCCATCCCTTTATCCTCAGGTAATGTCTATCTTTCTGACTTAGGTGTATTTCTTTTATGCAACAGATTGCCAGGTCTTGTTTTCGCATCTATTCTGTTTTATTGGAGAATTGAGTCCATTGATGTTGAGAGAGATTAATGACCAGTGGCTGTTAGGTTCTTTGATTTTGATGTTGGCTGTAGTCATAAGTTTGTGTGCTTGGTTTCTTATTGTTTTACTGTAGTGACGTTAATTATTTCTGGTGTTTCCTTGAAAATAGCTAGTTTTCTTGGGTTGTATTTTCCCTTCTAGTGTCTTCTGTAATGCTGGATTTGTTTGTAGGTATTATTGAAATTTGTTTTTGTCATTGACTATCTTGTTTTCTCTGTCTATGAGGACTGAGAGTTTTGCTGGGCATAGTACCCTGGGCTGACATCTGTGTTCTCTTAGGGTCGCATGATATCTGTCCAGGCCCTTCTGGCTTTCATTGTCTCTGTTGAAAAGTCAGTTGTGATTCTAATGGGTTTGCCATTATATGTTACTTGGCCTTTTTCCTTGCAGCTTTTAGTATTTTTTCTTTGTTCTGTATACTTACTGTTTTGTTTATTATGTGGCGGGAGGATTTTCTTTTCTAGTCTAATTTATTGGGTGTTCTGTAGGCCTCTTGTATTCTTATTGGCCTCTCCTTTAAGTTGGGGAAATTTTCTTCAATGATTTTGTTGAAGATATTTTCTGGGCCTTGGAATCTGGGCAGGGAATCTTCTTTTTCCTCTATTCCTATTATTCTTAGGTGTTGTCTTGGATTTCTTGGATGGTCTGTGTCAGGAATTTTTTGGATTTAACATTATCTTTGACATATGCATCGATTTCTTCCATTGTATCTTCCACACCTGAGAGTCTTTCTTCCATCTCTTGTAGTCTGTTGGTTATGCTCACCTCTGTAGTTCCTGTTTTCTTCCCTAAGTTCTTTCTCTCTATGATTTCCTCCATTTGTGTTTTCTTTAATTTTTCCAATTCTATCTTCAGGTCTTGAGCCATTTTGTTGATTTCCTTCACCTGTCTGACTGTATTTTCCTGTTTTTCCTTCAATTCCTTCAGCTGTTTGTTTGAACATTCCTCTGTTTCTTTTATTTCTTTCAGTGATTTAAGTATTTCCTCTCTAAAGTCCACAAACTGTTTGGCTGCAACTTTCTGTATTTCTTCATGGATGGCCATACTCTGTTTTTCTTTATCTTCTTCTATTTCTTTACAGATGGCCATAATCTGTTTGTTTTTATCTTCCTCTGTTTCCTTACAGAGGGCCATAATCTGTTTGAGTTTATGTTTCTCTAGGTCTTTACACATTTTATTTGTTTCCTCTGTTATCCTCTTCATGAGCATAGATGTTAGGTCATCTTCTCGAATTTCATTTATGCTGGCGTGTCCAGGGCTACTTGCCCCTGGATAACTGGGTTCTGGAGTTGCCAAATTGCTCTGTATTTTGTTGGTTGAGCTTTGACGCTGGCCTCTACCCATTGGGCTATCTTAGGTGTTTGGAGTTAGTTTCTGGTGGTTCCTGGAATCTTATGGTGGAGAGAATCCCCTTGGCAGGAAGATGGTTTTTCCTGGAGGAAGCCTCCTCAGCTTTTTGGGTATAGTCACTGGATGGCTGGTGTTTTTCAGGAGTTGCCACAGCTTACCTCAGGCACAAAGACCTGAGTGGTAACTTTGGTCCTTGTTGGTCTAGAGGGCTCTCCTCTCACCTGTAGAAGTCCTGGAGACAGCTTCCCTGCTTCTGGGTTCCTTGCTGTAAGAGCTGCTGCTGTAACCTGTGTGTCCCTTGGTTTGGTCAGTTTTGTTAGGGATAACTGGTTGCCCCTTGGAGAAGTATCTTGGGGTTGATCTCGGGGATCCCGGGCTTTTGTAGATCTGAGGTTAGGGCTCTGTGCCCCAGTACCCAAGTGGTAATCTGTGGCAGGTGAGTACTGCTCTCCTGGTAACAGTAGGCTTTCTGGTGCACAGTAGGTCCCTGGGTTGGGCCAGTCTGCGGGACCTTTTCCGGGGATATACTGGGTGGCCTAACTCTGTCCCCCTTGCTTCATTCCCTGTGAGGATTTCTCCTGACAGTGTCTCCAAGTCTCTGGTGCCCTGGGGCACACTGTTCTTTCTGTGAGGAATAGTTGGTACAAAGCAGGTCTCTGGGCTGGCTGCACATGTCCTACCCACTAGTCTTTAAGACTTTCCTTAGGCAAAGCCTGGGTGGCCCAAGTCAGCACTGTTTCCTTCCTTCCCTGTGGGGCCCTCTCCCAACAGGGACTCCCAGTCTCTGTTGCTCTGGGGCACTCAGCTCCGTCTGTGCCATAGAGCTGGGCATGCAGCCACTCTCCGTGCTGGTGGCTTGAGCCCAGTTTAGTGATGGGGCTTGTACCTGCTGGTCTGCGAGACTTTTTCCAGGGAAAGACTGGGTGATCCAAGTCAGCACCGTTTCCTTCCTTTTCTGTGGGGTCCTCTCCCGAAAGGACTCCCAGTCTCTGTTGTACTGGGGTGCACAGCTCCCTCTGTGCCAGAGTGCTAGGCGCACAGCCACTCTTTGTGCTGGCAGCTTGAGCCCAGTTCAGTGATGGCAGCTCCTATCCGTCTGTCTGCGAGACTTTTTCCAGGGAAAGACTCGGTGACCCGTGGCCAGTCCCACTGCCCTCCTTCCCCGTGGGTTTTTCTCACGACTGGGACTCCCAGTCTCTGTTTTTTTTTTTTTTTTTTTTTTTTTTTTTTTTTTTTTTGTCCACCGTTCAGCCTGGGAAGGTGATCAGGATATGTAGGCGTGTGGCTCTGGTCCGGTGACCTAGTGCCTGCGGGACCCGGGATCTCTTCCAGGTTCTGGCTGGGGGACCTGAGCATGGACCCGACTGATTCCCATGCAGTGGGGGTTTCCTCTCCCCTGGGAAACATGATCGCTGTTGTTTTAGGGCCCAGAGTTCAGTCTCTTGGTCACTGTACAGAAAATGTTGTCCTGCTCCTCAGACACAGTGTTCTCCTGGCACTGCCATCTTGTCCCTCCCCCACCATCATTTTTAAATGTTACACACAAGCATGGTGCCAGTGTTTGCATTTACTCATATTTGCGTGATTGGATTCCAAGCCTTGGACGGCTTTATTCTGAGAGCACAGATCTTGTACTTACTGCTGGTATGGCAATAAACACAGCATCTTCTCTGTGTTTTCAGTCACATCAAATTAATGTATCACTTTATTTAGAAGTGTAAACTGAGCAACCTGAACTGTGCATTTAAATTTAGAGGTATGTTGGACTGTAGACTGTCTTGAGAGATGATATTTCTTTTTTAATCTTTGTCAGATTCATGACTGAATGATACAATTACCTAATTATTTTGCTTTCATATAAAAATGGAAGAAAAATGTTTTGTTCTAATCCCATATCCAATCAATATATAAGTTAAAAGACGACTGACTAAACAAAGTAAAGTGTTGTTGGTATCCCAGATTCATATATCTTATCTTAGGCAGAATAAAAGGGAACATTAATTTATGGGCAATCATGTTTTATTCATCTTTTAACTTTTCCTTTTCTATGGGCCATGACTGAAATTTTCAGGATATATAAGGCTCTTGACCAAATGGAAAGAGATACAAACTAGAACTCTCATTTATCAGCTTGGCCTCAGCCCATTCCGGCTGCCCCCCCCCCCATTCATGATCAAGCAATCTACACAGTATAAACTGCTGCTTCTTTTAGTGTCCACACAAACTCCATGAAATGGAGGCAGCTTTCACACCTGACTCTGTCAGACGTTCATACTAGATACCTGACAACCACAAAAATCAAAACAACTTTTAGAGCTACGGGATGTCTACCATCGATTACAGCCTACAAAGAAAATCAACAAAAGAACAATATGCTGGAAATGAGGGGGATATGCTTTTGTGTCCGATGCCCTGATGTTTTGGAAGTTATAATGGTGAACATAGCTGCTGTCTATAAACATTCAGACAGAAAGGCAGCCCGATCAGGAAGCTCACATAAGATGGTAGCATAGACTTTGATGGCTGGTCCTCCCGGAAAGCTTTAAGGTGGCTTCCATGCGCTCCAGTTCACTAGTCCTTGGCAGACGCAGCAAGGAAAGCACTGTTTTATTTCATTTAAAAAAAAAAAAAGAAAGAATAAAAGCAAAGCTCAAATGTCAATGGTTGTCTGAATGTCACCTCACTTCCATTTTCCTTTAATAGAGTCATATTTTTCCCCAGTCATTTAGGCCAGGAGCTGGGGAATCTGCTGTGACTTTCTTCTGAAATTACCTTCATAGTCATGGATGATTTTTAACTTTGTCTACTTTACCTCCTTACTGGATAGTGTTTCTATATGCAGCTCACGACTTCTTCCTGGCAAGACTCATCAACTCTGCCCTGACTCACACATACCTTCCCAAACAGTTTGCTTGGCTACACATTTAACTCTCTGATCCATTTTCAGCTGTGGAAACAGGGTGATCTTTCCAAAGGGCAAGATGTATAAGGTCATTTACCTGCTTGAAACACTTCAGTGACTCCCTGTTAGATACAGAATAAAATCAAATGCTGGAAGGGTGTGCAAAGCCCTCACAAGTGACCTCTGCCTCACCATCTTCACCGTACCTTATGCAAATCCTCATCCTCACACTGTGCCTCGCTGTGTCTGACAGAGACCTCCTTGGTGCACTCTTAGGCTGCTGCGTCTCCCTGCAGGCCCTTTCCTTACTAATTCTATTTGCTAAAAACCCACCCTTGATTAAGCCCCAGCGCTTGTTCCCAAGTGGTTTTTGGATCATTTCCCCTCATTTTTCTGTAGCTCTTCACTTATGTAGAAGCATTTATCATGTAGTTATCTCTAAGCTATTCTCTCGATAGATAGATAGATAGATAGATAGATAGATAGATAGATAGATAGATAGATCCCTTTAGGAAAGTAGGATCATTAGTTATGCTCATATCAGAGATTTAATGTGGAAATGAAATTAAGCCAGAGAATAACAGTCTTAGCTCATATAGTGTAAGCAATCAATAAATATTAAACATCAGTATTGGCTAGTCTCTGCAAACAGGTAGAACTATTTTCATCCCTGTGAGTTCTCACTACAGGGTATCACTCTCCCTCTCAGATAGGTTGATTGTGCATGCTGATCGTCTGTCTTTACAGATGCAGAAAGTCAAATCCACAACAGTGAACTTGATAAATTTCTTCATTGCTGTATTCTTATCACCTCGTACATTAAGGCAGTCAATGTGTGTCACATGAATGACTAAAAGAATGAATAAAATAACAGATTATAGCAGCAACCTAAAGCAATTTATAAGAGCAAGAATTTGAAGTTTAAGTAGGATTAAAGACAAAGTGTTGCATGGGACTACTATGAATCATATTTAAGAGCAGCCAGAGTAAAATAATACTATCTAGACATGTTGTATCTGTCAGTTTTCTGTTGCTGTGACAAAATACTGTGAGCAAAGCAACACAAGGAACAAAGAGCTTATTTTGAAAATACAGTTGATGAATATAGAATCTATAATGACAGGGAAGACACAGTAAAAAGTAAGAACAGGAAACTAGTTGATCACATTTTCTTCCTCATGCAGGAAGCAGAATGAGGACATGAAGTGGGGCAATGGTATGAACCCTGAAAGCCCCGACATGTAATCATGTCAGCATGGTTTTGTAGCTTCTCTAGTAACTGAGATCCAACAAGAGACTGGTGTGTTGGTAATACAAAGCCATTAACTGTGTGTACCTTGGTCAGGCACAGTGCCTGGGTTCATGTATGTTATCACATAGTTCTTTTGAAATAAACATGTGCTTTTTTTCAGGGTTTTTTTTTATCTGCTTAAGATATACAATTGCTTATAATGGTTTGTCTTTCACTCAGTTTTTAAATTAGCCAATTTCCTTTAACTTGATTTCTAACTATATGCCATTGACATTACCGAATTGTGAAGACTCATCCATTTTGCTTTTGCTGACCATGTAAAATAATATTCCTGAAATTGCAAGAACAGAGTTCAAGTGAGAAAAGGGCTACAGAAAATAATATCATATTTCCAAGAGCCTCGTCAAGTCAGTCATGTGTTGCAAATAGAAAAAAAAAAAATCTCAATACCCGATTATATTTTCTCATAGCCAACTGAGATATTAAAAGCTCAGCTGGATATTTTTACAGTTTTAGACACTGATCCTAGGGCAATACCACCATGTGGGTACAGCAAATGGGAGACACTATCAGAGCAGACTGAGGAGCTATGAAAGGGGCGAAGAAAACGCGTGGCCGCCACAGCCCGCTCAGTCATACAGCCTGTTCACCGACTCGTGGGAGTTGTCTTCCTGACGCTTTGCCCTGCTGATGCACAGCGTCTCTGTCTCAGAAACACACAATTCTAACCACCCACCCTTAGATATTTTTAGGCAAAGCTGTTTCCAGGCTTCGGGCTCACTGACTCGATACTTCCTGAAAGTGGAATTTGAATTTTTATTTCTCTATGCCTACAATGGCACCGGCTCGTCCTTCCTTCTTTCACTGCAGTTCCCATTTTAAGAAGTTCACGTTTGTTCTTTATTTATAGATGATCCTGAAGAGTAGACAGAATCAAACCCAATAACTCATCCTGCTTATCACATTTACCAAGTTGGCAAATTACGCCATTAATCCATATATGTGCATATACATATGTGTACCTGCATTCACACGTACACACCAAGTCTCACCCACTTGGCTTAGATCAACTTATGGACATATGCATATACATTTTTTACGTAGATTTCACAGTGGAGAAATGCCAAAAACAAGAGCAATGTGTTTGGTTCTATTATTCAAGAAATGAAATTTTGAGCCCGGCATGGTGGCACACGCTTATAATCTCAACACTCTAGGAGACAGACGCAGGCAGATCTCTGTGAATTTGAGGCCAGACTAGTCTACAAACCAAGACAGCCAAGGCTACACAGAGAAACCCTGTCTTCAAAAAAACAAAACAAAAAGAAATGAAATTTTGACTTAAAGATTAATTATAATATTAATGTTGTTATGTTTTCCAACCACTAATGTTTTTATAGCATTGTTTTATTTATTTTTATAACTTTTTAGTGTAGTGTCTGAGAACCTCATACACATGTCCACTGTGTGTAAGCATATGTATCCCTTACTTTCACTCTCTAAATCCTACCTAGATTTCCCAACAGATTCATCTTCTTAATGCTTTTGGTTGCTTATTTTTTTAATTTAATTTAATTTTATTAATTACACTTTATTCACTTTGTATCCCCCCATAAGCCCTCCCTCCTCCCCTCCAGGTCCCACCCTCCCTCCCCCTTCTTCACACATGCCTCTCCCCAAGTCCACTGATAGGGGAGGTCCTCCTCTCCTTCCTTCTGATCTTAGTCTACCAGATCACATCAGGAGTGGCTGCATTGTCATCTTCTGTGGCCTGGTAAGGCTGCTCCCCCCTCAGGGGGAGGTGATCAAAGAGCAGGCCAATCAGATTATGTCAGAGGCAGTCCCTCTTCCCATTACTATGGAACCCACTTGGGCACTAAACTGCCATGGACTACATCTGGGCAGGGGTTCTAGGTTATCTTCATGCGTGGTACTTTGTTGGAGTATGAGTCTCTGGGAAGACCCCTGTGTTCATGGAATCTTATGTAAGAAATGAGAAATAATAAGATCTGGAGAGGACAGGAACCCCACAAGGAGAGCAACAGAACCAGAAAATTTGGTTGCTTATTTTTGAGACTGTATTTTCATTGCGTTTTCACTTCCATTTCCTCCTCCAGAGCCCCCCTACATACCCTTCCCTTTACCCTTCAAATAATCGTGTTTTTATATATGGTTCATTGAGTAGAGTTGGTGCTTGCAATATGCACTTTAATATTGGGCCAATCACTGATGCTTGGGCAACCTACAAGTGCCAAGAACTCCAAAGAAAAATGGCTCTCCTTCCTCAGTAGCCATCAACTTCTTGGAGCCCCCATTGGGAGTGGGCCTCCTGGGCCTTCTCCCATGCTAGAATTTTGACTAGTTTAGTCTTGTACATGCAACAACCTCCTTATCCCATTGCACTAACTGATCACATAATAGTTATTGATGAAGATTTTATTTACTTGTATTTCATGTGCATACCAAATATGTGCAGTGCACAAAGGCATAAAGATATTGTTAGAACTCTCAGAACTGAAGTTACAAGGATTTGGGAGCTGCCATGTTAGTGCTGGGAATCAAATTCATGTCTTCTGCAAGACTCTTAACAATCCAGCCGAAGAATATTTAGCATTCAACCTGAAGGGATAGAAAGAGGCCTCGGAATGAAAGCAAAAGGAATAATCTTAGTGCCATGCTTGAACAGCTCTCATTCTATTCACATATTTCTTTATGACCAGTCACCACATTAGGCACAGCTTTCAAGGACAAAACTTGCAGAATAAGCATGCAAGTAACAAAAAACCCAGGCTGATGTGGGTAGTTCTGTGGTTTCAAAATTGGACTTTTCTGACATCCAGAATGCCACCAACTAAATCTATAGGTTGATGTCTCAATCTATACAAATCAGAAAACCTATTTCCTACCTCTTAAAAATGAATTAATAGACCTTGAGCTTTTTAGGAGGTTCTAGCGGGGAAGCACAGCTATTCCTATACCCTTGAATGAAGATAGGTCCTCCTCTATTCAGGGAAGATTTTCCTCTTCGAGGTAGCATGCAGTTTTGGGAGGGACACACATGGAGCATTGAGGGAGGAAGGGGACACCTGCCTAGCCAGCCAGGTCAGCCAAATCATCCCTGGTGATCAATGGGATGACAGATGTAGCTAGGTCGCCCTCACAGGATAAATATACTAAAATCTGTACATCTAAAGAAGCTAGGCAAGAAGGAAGACCTAGGTAAGATCCTCAGTTCTCATTCAGAAAGGCAAATGGGACAGACATTGGAAAAAGGAGAAAACAGGGAACAGGACAGTAGCCTACCACAGAGGGCCTCTGAAAGACTCTACCCAGCAGGGTATCAAAGCAGATGCTGAGACTCATAGCCAAACTTTGGGCAGAGTGCAGGGAATCTTATGAAAGAAGGGGGGGGGGGATAGAAAGACCTGGAGAGGACAGGACCTCCACAAGGAGAGCAACAGAAGCAAAAAATCTGGGCCCAGGTGTCTTTTCTGAGACTGATACTCCAACCAAGGATTATAGAGATAACCTAAAACCCCTGCACAGATATAGTCCATAGCAGCCCAGTCTCCAAGTGGGTACCCTACTTGGAGGGGAACAGGCACTGTCTCTGACATGAACTCAGTGGCTGACTCTTTGATCACTTCCCTGTGAGGGGAGAACAACATTACCAGCCACAGAGATGACAATGCAGCCAGTCCTGATGAGACCTGATAGGCTAGGGTCAGATGGAAGAGGAAAAGGACCTCCCCTATCAGTAGACTAAAGGAGTGTTAAGGGAGGAGAAGAGGGAGGGTGTGATTGGGAGGGGATGAGGGAGGAGGCAACATCTGGGACACAAAGTAAATAAATGGTAATAAATACAAAAATTTAAAAAGGAAAAAATGGATTAATTGCTTTACAAGTTCTAAGACTTCAGATAGAAGTCAACATAATCTGTGTCTGGCACGTCCCTGTATTTCTACCAAACCCCTTCCTTGATTTGACTGGTAGTCAATACACACAAGCTGACCTCAGCTCAATAAATTGACAAATACATATATAGCTTTGCTCTATGTGAGGAGCTCTCAACTGTCCATGACACTTCTCAGAGGACATTAAGCAGAATCTTAGTCATTTTGGCCTGCTGCAACCAAAATTTCTGTGAGAACTCTCTGTCTCCTTCTCTCTCTCTCTCTCTAGATATCTCTCTCTGCCTCTGTCCATTCTTGATTGCTCTCTCAGTCTCTCGATTGTTCTCTCAGTCTCTGTCTTGATCGCTCTCTTGTCTGAGATCTCTCACTTGACCTTTCTCACTATTTTTCTATCCCTTTCTCTTACACACACCCACACACCCACAACCACCCACCCCTACACACACGAGCAAGGAAGAGAGTGACAGAGAGGCAGATACACAATAGTGTTCTGACAGAAAGAGCCAACTCTAACTTGTAACTCTAGATCCAAACTGTTTCCAATTTTTAAAAACGAATTTGTTTTGTCTCACCTCACTTCTTTTTCAGACAATACCCTCTCTGTGTCTGCACAGGACACAAACAGGCATTTACAGGAGAAACACACAAACACTCCCATATACAGAATCTTGGCATGCCCTGGGATCCTATGAAAATATAAAATCAGAAGCAATAATATACATGCAAACAATCTGTAATCTTGAAAAAAAAATCACTGACACATTATGAGACAGAATCTCCTAAGGTACCAATAGTTTATTTTGTGCTGCCATTAACTCCTAGGTATGTGGCCCACACTTAAGAGTGGTTTGTTTTCCCATTGAGACTCCCTTGGACAAAAACAATTGTTTTTCATTGACAAATAGTTACCAACTGTAGAGAGCTTCTGGGTTATATATAGTAGCATGTGTCTATTAGTTTAAATTTTGAAATTTTACTTAGATTGCCTTCACTCATGCATGCGTGTGTGTGTGTATACACACACACACACACACACACACACACACACACACATATATATATATATATATATATATATATATATATATATATATATATATATATATATATATATATATATATATAAAGCCCTATTATATTAGGTTTCCATAAGGACCCTCGAATGGCCCTTAGTTTTAGATGTCCCTACCTGTAGTTCCTCTCTTGCCCACCTCTTCCCTGCTCCTCATGCTCCCCATTTTATCTGCCCATTTCAGTCACTCCTATCTATCTGTCCATCCATAATTATTGGTTTATTCTATTTCCCTTTCCTAGGATGCATCCTCACCGCTAATCCATTACTCTATACCTAATCTCTGTAGTTATATGGATTGTAGGTTGCTTATTAAAGAGCTAAGAGCTAACCTCCACACATAAGTGATACATTCCATAGTTGCCTTTCTGGATCTGGGTTATATAACACAGAATGATTCTTTTTCTAGAGCTATGCATTTGTCTGTGATTTAATGATTTCTTTTTTTTTTCTTTTTTTTAATATTAGTTAGTTTATTAACATTGTATCCCAGCTGTATCCCGCTCCCTCATTCCCTCCCAATCCCATGCCCCCCCCCATCTCCTCCCTGCACCTTTCCAAGTCCACTGATAGGGGAGGACCTCTTTGCCTTTCATCTGACCTGGTAACTTTATCAGGTAACTTCAGGACTGACTGCAAAGTCCTCCTCTGTGGCCTAGTAGTGCTGCTCCTCCCTCAGGGGCGAGAGGAGGTCAAAGAGCTCGCCACTGAGTTCATGTCAGAAATACTCCCTGTTTCCCTTACTAGAGTATCCACTTGGATACTGAGCTACCATACGCTACATCCAAGCAGAGGTTCTAGGTTATAACCATACATGGTCCTTGGTTGGAGAAACAGTCTCATAAAAGACCCCTGTGCCCAGATATATTTGGTCCCTGTGGATCTCTTGTCCTTTCCAGATCATATTAAATCCCCCTTCTTTCTTATGATTCCCTGCACTCTGCTGAAGGTTTGGTTATGAGTCTTAGTATCTGCTTTGATACACTGCTAGGCCAACGTCCTTAGCTGTCAGAGAGATGCAAATCAAAACGACCCTGAGATTTCACCTGACACCCATCAAAATGGCTAAGATCAAAAACTCAATTGATAACACATGCCGGAGAGGTTGTGGAGAAAGGGGAGTCCTCTTTTCCCACATGCTGGTGGGAATGCAAACTTGTACAACCACTTTGGAAATCAGTTTGGTGCTTTCTCAATTAGGAGTAGTGCTTTCTCAAGACCCAGCTATACCTCTCTTAGGCATATATCCAAAAGATGCTCAAGTACACAACAAGGACATTTGCTCAACCATGTTTGTAGCAGCTTTATTTGTAATAGCCAGAACCTGGAAACAACCCAGATATCCCTCAGTTGAGGAATGGATACAGAAATTGTGGTACTTTCACACAATGGAATACTACTCAGCAATTAAAAACAAGGAAATCATGAAATTTGTAGGGAAATGGTAGGACCTAGAAACCATCATCCTGAGTGAGGTATCCCAAAAACAGAAAGACACACATGGTATATATTCATATAGATCTATAAGATAGGATAAACATGCTGAAATCTATACACCTATAGAAGATAAACAAGAAAGAGGCTCCAGGGTACGATGATCAATCCTCACTTAGAAAGACAAATGAGATGGACATTGGATGTAGGAGAAAACAAGTAACAGGAGAGGAGCCTACCACAGAGGGACTCTGTAAGACTCTACCTAGTAATGATTTCTTTTTTAATGGCTAAGTAATATTCCAATGGGTAAATGTACTCATTTTCTTTTATCCATTTATCCATTGATGGACATTTGTGCTCCCTCCAATTTCTGGCTATCATGAATAACTGCACCAAAATTCTAAACTGAATCATCATATTTATAAACTTATTTTCCACCATACAATAAAATAAAAGATTCATTTTACTTCTGGATAAATACTAGTTCCCTTATATGGCTGAAAAGACACTATAAGTTTAATAAGGAGCACCCTATTGTATATTTATAAGCTTCAGTAAAATGTTGCAAAGTTCCAGGAGTCTGTGTCATAGTTAATTCAGAAGTCCTGGTAAAACCAGATTTTTAGCTCTTTCCAGAGTCTGGTTTTACAGGTTTGTTGAGGGTGTGGAGAATATGTGTTTCTCACAAAACTTCTTCTAAAGTTCTTGGTCCAGGAGACCCTCTCAGAAAAATAAATGTGTATCAACATGATCCACATCTTCAGACATTCCCAGTATTACTGTGTTCCCTATTGTTTTCCAAGTTACGTTTAAAAAATACTTTACCTTTGTAAGTATGATATATCTTTGTTGTTTTTGTGTTCTGACTAGTCAAAGTTCCCTGCTTATTTAATTTCTTCCTCAACACTATTAATTCTTACGGCAAGGCCATGGGTGCTAAGTATATGTACAGTATGATGAATGATGAAAATTATGAGCTACCCTGGGAACATGTCACCCGAGGTTGGTAGAGGCTATACCCTCTCATCTCATTTTCACATTCACAATAAGAAATAATACTGACTTTTAATTTACTGTTTTGTCCTTTTTATTGTCTGGCCTGGTGTTGGTGATTTTTTTAATTAATACATCCCAGAAGCGTGGGGTTAAAGTGCTGCCTGGGGTTCCAGAGTACAAAAAAGTCGCCGTGTAGTAGATGTCTTCAAGCAGAACTGTACATGCAAACAGATCATGTGTTAGTAAGTACGTGATCAAACTGACAGGACCCTAACACTGCTTCCTCTAGAAGCAAAAGTGCATTAGTCACTAATGAAAGGTTTGTCTTGGCTTGATAGAATTTGATGTCCACAAGTTAAGAACAATTCCAGGGTTGACTGTGAGGAAGTCTTCTACCATCACTTCTCATTCTCTTTCCTTAGTGCCTTGTCCCCGTAATGCTCCCTGTCTTTGTAGCACGTTCAAATGTCTCCTCCTGTCTGCAAGGCTCAAGAGATAATTTAAGAAACAACAACTTTAAAAAGTTGCCTTAAGGCCATATATGGATATAACCTAGAATCTCTGCTTGGATATAGCTCGTGGTAGCTCTGTAACCAATTGGTTTCCCATAGTAAGGGGAACAGGGACTATTTCTAACAGGAACTCAATGACTGGCTCTTTGACCTCCCTACCCCCCAAGTGAGGAGCAGTCCTGCTAGGCCACAGAGGAGGACTTTGCAGCCAGTCCTGAAGATACCTGATAAACCAGGGTCAGATGAATGGGGAGGAGTTCATCTCTAATCAGTGGACTTGGAAAGGGGCAGGGAGAAGATGAGGGAGGGAGGGAGGGTTTGGGAAGGAATGAGGGAGCAGGATGCAGCTGGGATACAGTTAATAAAATGTAACTAATAATAAAAATTAAAAAAAAACAACTTGCCTTAACAATACTGTTATTATTTTGTTATGGTCCCATGGGCTGGATTGATATTTTATATTCATTTAGTTTCACCTTTGTTAAGCAAAGCTATGGATACTTAATGAGTGTTTACTAAATATTACTGAATAAATTAATTCAAATGCAAATATGAATCTCCATGGGGGAGCATTTCAATGTTAGCATGGAATAGTTTACTTATTCTTTGTTAACTAATGAAATCTTGTGGATATAGGCCTCTTCACAAGTCTGTGATGAGAATGAATAAGTGATAAAATGTTATTTTAATCCTACATGAAAAAATAACTCTTACATCCTCTCATGTTTATATGTGTGTGGATATAAATGTGTATACACACATACATACATACATACAAATATATATATATATATATATATATACATATATATATGAGCAGTGAATACAAAAATAGAAATCATTGTTGAAATGTACAAAAGGGGATACTAAGTATGTTGAAACTCCCACCACTGTTTCTACTGGTATGATGGCAAAAGCAGTAAAAGAGATCTATCCTATGGGTCATGCACAAGCTGTATACAGTCCCCTACTCACTATGCCCCTGTGTGTTGTAACACTGGAGACTGAACCCAGGACTTTTAGGCATTACGTCCTAGGTAAGTCCTCCAGCAAGCAATCGCATCCCCAGATCTTTGTCATTTTGTAGTCTGCTACAACGTCATGCTAAACATCCCCGATTGGCCTGGAGTTAATTATGTAGGCCATGCTGGCCTTGTACTGTGATCCTCCAACCTCAGCCTCTTAAGTAGCTGGGTTTCCAGGTGTGTGACACCAAGCCTTACTATTTTCTCTTCCTTTTCCAACCTTACTTATTCAAAAGCTTAGGGTTACTTGACAATATGCCTGTCAGAACAATAGCAGTAGCCCTGCTAGGTATCTCAAAGCTCTTCAAATGTATAGTTTTATCTGACCTTTGCCCCTAGGGTGATTTTTTTCTCTAGTTATTTCCTACAAAAACTTTCCTATCAATAAACACAAGGGTGAGGGTACCTTCCATGAACTTCTACTTACAGAGGCCTGAAACATAAGATCCCAGCAAATTCCTTTACTTGAGGCAAGACATCACTCAGAGAACTTGGCTGTTTACTCACCATTTGAAAAAAATTCGATAGCTTTTCAATTAGACTGATGCAAACAGGTGAGGACTGGCTTTGAAATAAACTCACTGAATCAGAACGTTGCTCTGGGTTAACAGTGTTAGTCGTAAAAGGGAAGTCTTTATATTTAGTAAGTTGCCTGAACATGAATGGCTCTACTAGGCAGGCTTTATCTCCAGTAGGAAACATACCATTAGCAGGTGAATGTTTCCTGATACAGACAGAAACCCGTTTCATATCTGCTCTTCTTATCCCTCACTTAGGTAAACATGAACTCTAAGAAATATTAACATCAACATAACTTTCCATGATTTTCAATGAAAGTAAGTACAGCAGAGTCCATCAAGGGCTTCTGAAAACTGGCTTCTCAGTTTTCAAGGGGGTTCCCTCGTAAAGAGAGCAGGGGCTGTCTCTGACATGAACTCAGTGGCTGGCTCTTTTATCATCTCCTTCTGGTGGGTGCAGCCTTGCCTGGCCACGGAGGAAGATGAAAGATGATGCTGTCATCCTTGATGAGACCTGGTAAGCTAGGATCAGATAAAAGGGGAGGAATTCCTCCCCTATCAGAGGACTAGGGAAAGGGTACGGGGGGGGGGGGGGGGGGGGGGGGAAGAGGGATGGTGGGTGAGACTGGGAAGAGACAAGGGAGGGAGCTGCAGTAGGGATACAAAGTGAATAAATTGTAATAAATAAATATACAAATAATATTTTTTAAAAAAGGAAAAATCTTGCCTTTCCCAGAAGACAGAATTTCTTGAATGTCTGGCTATGCGCTAAGGAATACAACCACTCCCATGGAACTGAGGTACTAAAGGAAAACATGAGAATTAATAATGAGAGCAAGAGTCTACAAGGTAAAGAGGAGGTGGTCTGGGATTTCCTAACATTCAGTAAAATTAGCAAAGGGCAGATAGGGGACTAATAAAACAAAAAGTAAGTTTCTGAATATTAAAAGACTGCATTCCTGGGTCTTCTTAAATGTATTTTAATAAAACCTCTTCCTAAGTGATATAACATGATTGAAGGAAATATTTGCTCCTAGGCAATGCTTTCCATGAAATAACTAGCTGTGTTCTGAAACCCCAGCACTATGCTATGTAGGGTAGAGGTGAGCAGCAAGTATGCATTACACAGGAAAAGCTGTGCTAATATTGAAGTGAAACTATACAAACACAAATGCTTTCTGAGAAGTATCATCTAAAGCTCCAAGACCTGAGCAGCCTAAAGTGACAGCTGATGTTTGCGAAGTTATTCTTGTCACAAACTTACCTGTCACCTGCTGATGTGCTGTTTATACGTGTGGGAGAAGGGGTTGGCAAGTATTGGTAATCACTCTGTCCTCCTGGCCTTTTGTTTTCTTAATGTGTCAGCGGTAATTTGGCATGATGTGACCTTTTACGGTCTGGGAGTCTGCTTGTCCTGTCCACTAATGTCTGACATAGAGTAGCTACTCAACAAATATTTGTTTAGTAAACGAGAGGCCTCAGACAGTTGAGAACATGTCTCCATGCAGGAAAGGCAGCAGCAGACTTACTGACAACACTTCTGATTCAGCTCCTCTTCAAATTCCAATCCAAGCACACAAGAAGTACTCTCCATAGGGTAAGACTCTCCTCTGACCACAAAGTGTAAATTCGAATTTGTCATTTATTAAGGACACCTTGCAGGAGTCACAGCAATTAGTATCAGCTGCTTTTCCCAAGGATATCCAATGACCATGAAAAAGAGCAAAACATTGAGTGTCTTAGGGAATTTTTTTTTATGTGAGTAAAACTTCCACCTGCTATGATCATGTGAAATCTTCAGTGCTGACTGACTATTAGTCTGTTTAGTCACATTATTATTGATTGTTCTACAAAACTAAAATATCCAGATTAAAAAAAAAATTACTCACTTCCTTTTTGACAAATAAAGAGTTTACTAAACATTGTGACTCTTCATACAGACAGAAGTAGGGCAATTATGGCCATATAGTTTTGCTAAACAATAGGAAAAAAAAAAAACCAAACAGAAATAAAGTGCTCCTTAATGTCATCACTGCACAAACATCATGGTGTTAATGTGCTTATGCGGGCTAACTGCCTTGACAGAGTGGACACAGGTGCTTGCAGGACCACTCTTTTTAACAAACATCCCGCAAGCCATGACTGCGATTGCATCTGCTCTTAATAATAACAGTTATTACGGTATCTCTCTCTGTGTGTGCGTGTGTGTGTTATTTGTAAAACATAATGATGGCTATCTAGTCTGTGGGTTAGAAACTTGTTTTTTTTTTTTAACTGAAAATATACTTTGGTATCTGTTGTCTTTCAAATTATATTTTTAATTATATTGGAGTCAGGACAACTGAAATTTGGAAAGAATTGCTCATGTAACTTCTACTTTTTATTGTGGTGTCTAGTACCAACTAAGGTATAGTCATAAAATATGCAAGTAGTCCTCACCAATGTAGCAAACCCCCTTGAAGAGGCTTAGAAATTCTCTATTATATTTTAGTATAGGCAGAAACATTAACTGTTCAGAAATTATCATTAATAATGATTTCAGGACACTAAAACTATGTTTTCAATTACACAAAAGTCAAAAGACTACTTTTCCTATAGAAGATGTGGTCCTAGGTTAGAGGAAAATTTCTGGCTGTAACTATCATTGGAAAGTTGTGAATGCATACTTGCCACAACTGGTTACTTCATGGCTCTGTTTTCTAAATACATAAGAGCATCTTTATGAGAGAAGATAAAATTCTTCCTTCTATTAATTTTTTTTTACTTTACCATTTTTAATTTTTTATTAATTACACTTTATTCATTTTGTATCCCCCCTGTAGCTCCCTCCCTCCCCCTTCTCCACACATGCCCCTCCCCAAGTCCATTGATAGGGGAGGTCCTCCTCTCTTTCCTTCTGATCCTAGTCTATTAGGTCTCATCAGGAGTGGCTGTATTGTCTTGCTTTGTGGCCTGGTAAGGCTGCTCCCCCCTCAGGGGGAGGTGATCAAAGAGCAGGCCAATCAGTTCATGTCAGAGACAGTCCCTGTTCCCATTACTACGGAACCCATTTGGACACTGAACTACCATGGGCTACATCTGTTATTATTTATAATTATTATGATTTAATTTAATATGTTATTATTATTATTATTATTATTATTATTATTATTATTATTATCATCATTGTGGCTAGTCAAACTTACTTGAGCAGTAGGGAGGATTTTAATAATCAAGGTATATAAAGTTAACTTTGAACTAAAATCGGTGATGACGTTCATTAGCATCATTGTTATACACTGGTTCAGTACATGAAGTGGAAGCACAAGCTAATGAGAATGATTCTTCATGCTCTTCATAGAATGCTTTCCTTCAGTATGGGAATAGTCTCATGCTATTTATTAACATATTAATGTGATTTATATATTAAGAAGATTGGGCCACAGTAAAGAGGTGGTGGGGAGAATCAGAACCGTGAGGCCTGGTTCACAGTCTTGACTAGGCTACTTGCTAGCATTATGGCTTTCACAAATCAATGAACTCTTTAAAGTTACAGGTTATCTTATAAGATTCAGGAAAAAAATAAAATATAAGGAAAGAAGGCGGTAACACTTCCTGTTACTGTAATTAGAGGAACCATCCTGAGATACCAGATACTTGTACACCCTAGAGAAAAGGCCGATGTCCAGTCCCAGCTCCAACTCTGAATTCTTAACACCCGACAATTCTAAGTTACATCTTGGAGTATAGTGTCAACCTTATGCACATGGGTATTCTGCAAATGTGGTTGCTTCACAACAAGATGAAGCACATTATATTTGCCCATTTTCTACTGCTTGAAATATTTTGTCATTACATATAATCATCAGCACACAACCCTGTAAATGAAGATACCAAAACCAGAAGAGATTAAGTCAGTTGACTAAGGTTAAACAAAATCTGGTTACCAAAGGAATCATTCAGGCCCAGATATTCTGAATTTAAATTTTCAGATGGTATCTGGCACATAAAGTTGTATGTCATCCCAGGGACTCTCGACACGTGAAATTATCCAGAGACATTATGTTCTGGGAATAACACATATTGTCTAATTTGAAGACCATATATCTGTTATAAAGATTTCTTCTCAGTTCCCATCCCTGTACCTCTCTCTTTCTCTCTCTCCCTCTCTCCTGCTTTATCTTTCCCTCTCTGTGTCTCTCTCTGTCAGAAATGATTCATCGTTCTGTACAAGTGAGTATGAATAAATGACATGAAGAAAGCAGATCCCTCGAGGTCATCTATAAGATGACGTAGTTTTACCCTCCTCAGCTTTTATGGTTCTGTAATCTATTAGGGGAGCGTGGTAAGCACCCCTTACCAATTGCTTCACTTCTTGTCGTCTCATAGCACCATTGTAGAGGAGAGATAAAAATAAAGCATGACCTCCAAATCAGGAGCACCAGTGAATTAGTCAGGGCTCTCTAGAAAAGCAGAACGAATAGAAGACAAAAAGGTAAGTAGCTACATGATAGACAGATGGCCTATATATGCTAGATAGTTGGGTATGTACATAGGCAAGTGATAGGAAGACAGAAGTGGATAAAACATCACATCCCTAAAGTAAAATGCTTGACTGCCAAGAAAGGTTTCTCTCTCTATCTATAGCCTTGACTGTATGAGGAAGAAGAGTGGTAGTTTGACCTTAAATTATCTGGATATCAGAAAAGTCATATCTTTCTGATATATTTCTGGAAATCTTGAATAAGACATTTCATTAAACTAAGATTAAAATTATTTACATGTCCTCTTCATTATATTATGAAAAAAATGGAAAAATAAGACAAAGTAATGCAAAGTAACTGGAAAACATCTCATGCTCCCCTAAAGATTATTTTAGAGCTTAAAATTTGGAGGTCCTCCTGTTCTGCTATACTGGTAGGATCCTGTTCCAGTAACAGTCTAGCTTCCAGTCTAATGCATATTTAAAACTCAGGACAGAAACTGGTATGAAATTGTGCCATTTGTTGAATTTTACCCAGGTAATATTTTTTCTCTTTTTATTTAACAACTAATTTAGATTTGACTTATAGGTAGAAACTAGACTTTTTATGGTTTGTTGCTTTTTAATAAATTATTCACAACCTTAAGACTTACAAACTCACCTCAAGCATAATAAATATGTAATGTTGTATGGAATGACAGAATTAAGCTCTTCCTTCAAGCTCTTCAAGCATTTATTTTCAATTCACTTACAGATTAAAAAAAAATCAGTGATTTTCTTTTTAGTTTTAAGAATTCAAAAGTATTTAGATAAATAGTTGAAGTACTGCATCATAGGGAAATAGTTAGGTCTCATATTGAGAATACTGTCATGAGTTCTGTAGAGTACCTCTATAGGAAGAACCAATTCGTCCTGCAAGAATATATTTTGTCATTACTCATTTAGTGACAGCCCTGTACATTTATTGAGTAACATGGATCACTTAGCAGTTACAAACAAAACAGGGAGATCCCCTTTTCTCGGGAACTTATAATTCGGGATAATTTGCATGGCACTTTGGATCTCTCATGTCATAAACTCTGAGAGAAAAACACGATTGAGTTACTCTGAAAAACTTTATCTTACTCAACATAGCAATTTAGAAGTATTTTTTCTAGTCATGTGAAAAATTTTATATTTCATGTTTTGTTGTGAATATTAAAATGGAATGTGAGAAACAGACAGATAATCCAAAAATATGAAGAATTTGCAAAATACGAGCCACGTGGTATAATGAGAAAAGAAGATACGATGGAATGCAAGGAAATTTGGGAAATGCTTGTTAACCAGATGTGAGGAAGAGTGGAGCTGGCTGGTAGTGAGATCTAAAGGACAGTGTTTTAATGAAATATAGCCAGAGTAACCTAACTGTGACTTCAGTCCCGTCATTTTTCCCTAATTAGGTGGAAGAAGGTCTGAGAGCCTCTGCTAATAGAGAGTATGTTTCAGTGGCTTAAGCCAGAGATTGTTAAGAATTGGAAGAGATAGAAATGAAAGAGCAGCTACCAGACATGCTGCTACATTAGAAATATATGTGGGAAGATTAAGAGGATTAAAAATAACACAGAAAGTTACTCACCTCTGGGACGTGATACTGGCATCTCTTGCAAGAATGGAATGAAAAACCTGCATAGACAAAAAGATGAATTCAATTTTTTTTAATTTTATTTTATTCATATATTTATTTATTACAGTTTATTCACTTTCTATCCCCACTGCAACCCCCTCCCTCATCTCCTCCCAGTTTCAACCACCCTCCCTCATCTCCCCCATGCCCTTTCCCTAGTCACCTGACAGTGGAGGACATCCTCCTCTTCTATCTGACATTAGCTTCTCAGGTCTTATCAAGGCTGCATTATCTTCTGTGGCCTGACAAGGTTGCATTCCCAGGGAAAGATGATCAAAGAGCCAGCCACTGAATTCATGTCAGAGACAGCCCCTGTACCCTTTACTAGGGAACCCACATGGAAACTGAGCAGCCAGTTTGAACAAGGGGTCTAGGTTCTCTTCATGCATGGCCCTTAGTTGTAATATCAGTCTCTGCAGGCTGTTTGGGCACAGGTATTGTGGCTCTGTTGTTCTCCTTGTGGAGTTCCTCTCCCCTGCAGGTCTTTCCATCTCCCTCTTCTTCCATAAGGATTCTGGCACTCTGCCCAATGTTTGGCTATGAGTCTTAGTGGTGGGTAGACTCTTTCAGAGGTCTTCTGTGGAAGGCTCTTGTCCTGTTCCTTGACTTCTCCTAATTCCAGTGTCTATCCCGTTTGCCCTTCTGAATGAGTATTAAGCATCTTCCCTAGAGTTCTCCTTGTTGTTTAGTTTATTTAGGACTATAGATTTTAGTATGTTTATCCTATTCTTATTTTTAACTTTAAATCAATCATTCGTCATTGATCTTCATGGACAAATGTGAGTGTTCACTTGACACAGGAGCCCAGAAATTTGTTTTTTTTTTAATTTTTTTTAAATTTTATTAATTACACTTTATTCATTTTGTATCCCCCCATAAGCCCCTCCCTCCTCTCCTCCCGATCCCACCCCCCTCCCCTTTCTGCATGCATGTCACTCCCCAAGTCCACTGATAGGGGAGGTTCTCCTCTCCTTTCTGATCTTAGTCTATCAGTTCTCATCAAAAGTGGCTGCATTGTCCTCTACTGTGGCCTGGTAAGGCTGCTCCCCCCTCAGGGGGAGGTGATCAAAGAGCAGGCCAATCAGATTATGTCAGAGGCAGTCCCTCTTCCCATTACTATGTAACCCACTTGGACACTGAACTGCCATGGGCTACATCTGTGCAGGGGTTCTGGGTTATCTCCACGAATAGTCCTTGGTTGGAGTATGAGTCTCTGGGAAGTTCCCTGTGTTCAAATTATCTTGTTCTGTTGCTCTCCTTGTGGAGTTCCCGTCCCCTCCAGCTCTTACTATTTCCCACTTCTTACATAAAATTCCATTCAGAAATTTGTTTTTATAAGTGGAAAAAAAAAACTGAAATATGTGCTAGAATATTTTAATGCCCTTTTCTAGAACAGGATCTATTGACCATATTCATAATACTGCGTGAGACCTCAGGAAGGCTAGGAAAATGAATACATACCAAGCTTTTCAGTTCATCATAATTATTTGATTTGTTCCTTAACAGAATTTTAAATACATACAATAAGGATAATTGTGATAAAGGTTTTAACATTTGCATTACAGTGGTACTTCTTTGAGATGTTGCTCAAATGAATTACCTTAGAATTTACTTTACTTAAATTGCACTGTAGCTTAAGATATATAGCCATATTCATATATGCATTATATTTTATGTTTGTGTGATAATCATTTCCTTTTTTCTAAAGCACTTTATGAAATAATTACCAAATAGTGATTTTTAAGAGTAACGATGACATCATGATTCTGACCTAACAGTTGACAGTAGCTGAGCATTTGTGGTTGGCCTAACAGGATCATCTCATTCAGTAATAGATGCAGCTGTTTGTAGCCAGCATTTGCTACTTTGTGAGTTCATCTTTCTTCCTCCTTTCTCCACCACTTTTCTTCTACACTTTAAACTCTCTAACACTAGATAACAGAGATAAAATGATAAGGAAGAAAGAAAACAGGTCTCTGAATAAAGTCAGAGCCCCAAGAGAGGCAACATTATCCTTAAACTACTTTCTGTTGATTAGGAGTGTCTTTGGGGTAAGTTTGATCTTCAAAGTCAGGATATCTAATTTTTTTTTCTTCATAAACTGTGACCAACAGCAACCAACAATGAAGCAACAAACCATCTCTCAGGGCTCTAGCATTTACATACTCTTTGAAAAGTTCTCAGAATGCCGGTGTCACACAGTTGCAGAAACTATGTGCAGCTGATAAAAATCACATATCTGATAGAGCAGGAAGCAAATCATAGTCAGCTACTTCAAAGCAGCCTATATTCCCCACACCTGGCATTAAAGTGAAAACAGATAATAGTTCTGTGTTTTTTAAAGAAAAAAAAATTCTCACTACCTCCATTGTGCCTAGTTTATGGATTAAGAAGCTGAAGTATATACCAGTTATTTATAATGATCATGTTGGCATTAGAGCCTCAGGTTAAAAGAAATAGTTTGAACAAATGCAGAATGTATTATGTTGTGAGACCTTGAGATGTAAAGAAATGTATAGAAAATCTTGACTTTGATACATTTGAATTTATTTTACTGTGGATTTTCTCTCACATTCCATGCGATAGAGATCAGGTATACAGGTGTACAAAAAAAATAAAAACTGGAAAGTTAATTGTGTGCCAGTCAATGGTGATTTTTAATAGCGTAATGATAATTTGAAAGCTCTTTGATTTATTCTTTAAAAATTAATATTAGCTTTAATGGGAGAATAAACAGCTAAGTTGTATCTAAAGACAGATTATCAAGATTCATCATGATTAACATTTTTATGAGAAATTTAAGCTAAAGTTACTTGAGGTAAAACTTCAGAATTTCCAATTCCAGTGGTTATATAATAAATGAGTCTCCATTTATCATCAGACTTCACAGGTGCATTGTAGTCATCAGGGTTATAACTACCTGAAATCAAAGAGTAGAATTAACACACATGGAAGAAATCAGAGATGACCATGGGGGCTTGGTCTGGAACAGGTGCTAATGAAGGATGCCACAGAAGAGAAGCTGTGGTGGAGTCATTGGAGTCCAGAATAAAAGATCATTTTTATATCCCCAACATGTGTACTTCTCTCTTGCATTTGGGAAGATTAAGGATTTTGAGCATGTAAGTGGAGTAAAGCAAGAACCTGTTTGAAAAATTTCTTTGCAAGGCAGCTTCACATTTTGCAGACTTCAAGATTCTATGAACATGGATTAGTGTGTTTCAAGTTATAATGGATAAAATGAAGAGAAAAAGCATCAAGCCTACTAATTGACAAAGAACAAAAGAAGTAGAAAATTAAATTCTTTGCAAAAGGTACATGGGTGATATTTAAAGCTGTAAGTAAGGTAAGTGGCTATGAAATGGCATTCCCTAGACTTTGATACAGTTAATATGTACATTAACACAAATTACTGTTGTTACCTCCACTGAGCCAACACAAGAATAACCATATCAGCAATCTTGCCAGGAAAGAGGAGATGCTCACAGCCTTACTCTTCAGTTCTGATATAGTGGCTAGCCATCAGTTCTGGGAGACAGGGAACCATTGTCTTTAGTTATGTATCTCTTCCTGAGCCCACCAGGCTACAAAGCATAGCTCCAAACCAGTGGTTACACACATAGCCTTGATTAGTCTTGAGGGACTACAGAATAAAACTAATAGACGTGTACTCCCAAGAGAGATATGTGAGGATTTGGGGGGTAGACAAAAGTCTATAGAGAGGTGGGAGGTGAGACTCGTCACCAGTGTGCCAAATATAAATATGTGAAATTGTAATACATATATGTATATATATATATTTCATGTCCTTGTCATTCATCATTGATAACATATTTAGCTGGTTTCAGTTATCAATCAAATTTTTAAAATGTGGAATTGATTGCATACTTCTGAGGAAAAGATATCTGATAATCATCTGATTTTTTTTTCAAATTAATAAAGTTCTGCCAACAACATTTTTAAAAATTTGAATGTGTGATATTGTTTAATAACATGCTTATTTTTAATTAATGATGACAATAAGTTCTAGCAATTCTATACTGTGAGGACAGTGGAGAGTCTCTTGGTTCTTTTGCAATCTCTGAGAGCTAGGTTGATTATTTGGATTATTGGACTATGTTAAAGGAAGTAGAACTCTGCAAGTAAGGTCAATGCCTACTAAAATTACAGATTCATTGAGAAACAAGAGACAAGGCCTTTTATAGACTAATGCAAAGTGATCAGCTCTAAACCTAATATATACAAACAACAAAAATGAGATCATCAGGTTTATTTCTATATTTGTACATATGTACATATATATAATAGCAAAAATGATGAAGAAAAACAAAGCTATCAATTTGAGATTGGATAGGAACAGGTAGGGCTTGGAAGGGAGGGGCTGGAAGAAGAAAAGATGAGAGGAAAAGTGATAAAATTCTATTTAAATTAAAAGAGACTGGGGAAACAGATCTCATTAGGAACGATTTATAGAATAGATAGTTATGGTTGGATGGGGCGCTGGAATGGGAAGATCAAGTATGGAGGGAGAAGGTGATGAAGGTGAGATAGGAGCTACAGGAGGAGAGAGCTAAAATTAAGGACCATTTGTGGTGTTGTAAAGAAACTAATATATATATATATATTACTATATATAATATATATTATATATATATTACTATATATATTATATATATATTACTATATATAATATATATTATATATATATTATATATATATTACTCTAAATGAAGGCACTCCAAATGAAATTGCCAAATACTAAGGGAGACAGAGTCCCAACTGAACATCTCTTTTCATCACATGAAATTTTCTGTACCAGGATTGTATTACACATAATTGAGTTGTTAGCCAAAGGGGTCCCATGGGAATCCCCAAACAAACCAGGCCATTTGCCAAGACTATAGGATTCTTCCTATAAATTGACTACAAGGCCCCATTGATTAAAACAACACCAATACAACTCATTAAACTTGGAGAAGTTGAGCTGGTGCCTATGAAGAGCCTTTACCCCTATGTTTTAGTGTCTTCAGTATAGGAAGTGCTCTTTGAACTACCAAAGAGAAGCATACAACCCAAAGCAGCCCCAAACCCTTAGATCTATAATGATGCCCTGCCTGCAAGGTGTGCCAGGGCAGTATCGGCACAAAGTTTTTGGAGTAACCAAAGAGTATCTGATCTGACTTAAGGCACAGTCCATGAGATGGAACCCATATTCAGGACTGCCCAGATGACCAAGAACCAAAGACCAAATATTCCAAGCATCTAGTGTAAAAACCAAATTCTACTGTTCTAAAAAATAAATAAATAAAACCTGAAGCAATAAAATATTAACATAACATTCTGCTATACTCATAGATCAGTGCCTTGCTCCGCCCCGCCATCATCAGAGAAATTTCCTCCTGAAACAGGTAGAAACAGACTCGGAGAAAGACAGCCAGACATCATGCACAGAGGGTGAGAGACCTTGGACCATTTAGACCTCAGTGAGATATCTTATAAAATCCCTTCTCTCAGGGCTCAGGGAATGCCATGGAAAAGAAGAGAGAGTGTAAGAGCTAGAAGGTATGGAGGACTCAGAGATATTGAAACACCATGCACCTTCTGTGCCGGCTACTATAAGTGTATTTTATTTCAATGTAGTGTTTTTATGGGATTCCTGAACGTGTGAAGGAGTGGGTCTCTGAGATTGTGACTTTTCTTGGACTCTTTCCTTCTGTTTGTCTTGTTCTACTCCAATGTGTTAGTTTTGTTTTATTTTAGTATATTATTTTTTTAAATAATATAATATATGAAAATATAATACAGTAAATGTATATATTAAAATAATATATTTGTATTATGTATGCCAAACATATATAATAATAATTAAATTTAAAATAAGGTTTTAAGGCTTGCAGAGAAACTGCCATTAATAGGTAGTCATATGATGAAGTTATACATCCTTTGGGGTGAGATTTCTCATGAGTCCAAAGGAAATAGCCTTTCATAAGGTAGAGCAAAGATTTTAGTTGGATGCCAAGAGTGAGACAAACATAGGAAGCCAAAATTGTATTGTTCATTTTGACAAGGTTTGACACTCTAACTGTCTGCTCTAAATTCAAGCAACACAAAAGATTTCTTTGTGAAACAAAGGGAAGAATTAAGAAAAAACAGTGGTTTTGTGCATGGTGATAAGTATGGATCAATTTGCATTTTTCTACATGTAGATATCCAGTTAGACCAGCACCATTTGTTGAAGATGCTGTCTTTTGTCTTTTTTTCCATTGTATGGTTTTGGCTTCTTTGTCAAAAATCAGGTATCCATAGGTATATGGGTTTATTTCTGAGTCTTCAATTCAATTCCATTGATCCACCATTCTGTTTCTATGTCAGTCCCATGCAGTTTTTATTACTATTGCTCTACAGTACAGCTTGAGATCAGGGATGGAGATACCTCCAGATGATCTGTTGTTGTAAAGGATCATTTTGGAAATTCTGGGTTTTTTGTTTTTCCATATGAAGTTGAGAATTTTTCTCTCAAGGTCTGTAAAGAATTGTGTTGGTATTTTGATGGGAAATGCATTGAATCTGTAGACTGCTTTTGGCAGGATGGCCATTTATACTATTTAATCCTACTGATCCATGAGCATGGCAGATCTTTCCATCATCTGATATCTTCTTCAATTTCTTTCTTCAGAGACATGAAGTTTGTTTTGTTTTGTTTTTTTGTTTTGTTTTTTTTTCAAACAGGTCTTTAACTTGCTTGCTTAGTACCAAAGTACTTTATGTTATGAGTGGCTGTTGTGAAGGCTGTTGTTTTCCTAATTTCTTTCTCGGCCCTTTTGTCTTTGGTATACAAGGGGGCTTCTGATTTTTTTGAGTTAGTTTTGTATCCAGCTAATTTGCTGAAGTTGTTTATCAGCTGAAGGAGTTTTCTGGTTGAATTTTGGGGGTCACTCATACATACTAACATATCATCTGCAAATAAAGTCGAAGAGCATCAAATACCTCAACGTAAAACCAGACACACTAAATCTGTTTGAAGAAAAAGTGGGGAAGAGCCTAGAACTCATTGGCACAGGAGATAACATCCTGAACAGAAAACCAACAGCAAAAGCTCTATGATCAACAATCAATAAATGGGACATCATGAAACTGACAAGCTTCTGTAAAGCAAAGGACATCGTCATCAAAACAAAGCAACAACCTACAAACTGGAAAAGGATCCTCACCAACCCTGTATCTGACAGAGGGCTAATATCCAGAATATAAAGAACTTAAGAAGTTAAAAAACAACAAACTAAGTAATCCAATTAGAAAATGGGGTACAGAGCTAAAGAGAATACTCTGTAGAGGAATTTAAAATGGCAGAGAAACACTACAGAGATACTCAACTTCCTTAGTCATTAGGGAGATGAAAATCAAAATGACTCTGAGATTTCACCTTACACCCATCAGAATGGCTAAGATCAAAAACTCAAATGACAACACATGCTGGAGAGGACTTGGAGAAAGGGGAAACCTCCTCCATTGCTGATGGTAATGTAAACTTGTACAACTACTCTGGAAATCAATCTGGCACTTTCTCAGACATTTAGGAATAGCGCTTCCTCAAGATCCAGCTATACCACTCGTAGGCATATTTCCAAACGATGCTCAAGTACACAACAAGGACATTTGTTCAACCATGTTTGTAGCAGCCTTATTCGTAATAGCCAGAACCTGGAGACAACCCAGATGTCCCTCAACAAAGGAATAGATGCAGAAATTGTGGTACATTTACACAATGGAATACTATTCAGCAAATAAAAACAAGGAAATCCTGAAATTTGCAGGCAAATGGTGGGAACTAGAAAAGATCATCCTGAGTGAGATATCCCAGAAACAGAAAGACACACGTGGTATATACGTACTTATAAGTGGATATTAGATATATAATATAGGATAAACCTACAAAATCTGTATACCTATAGAAGCTAAGCTAGAAGGACGACCCTGGGTAAGATGATAAATCCTTACTTAGAAAGGCAATTGGATGGTTATTGGAAGAAGGAGAATACAGGGAACAGGACAGGAGCCTACCACAAAGGGCCTCTGAAAGACTCTACCCAGCAGTGTATCAAAGCAGATACTGAGACTCATAAACAAACTTTGGGCAGAGTGCAGGGAATCATATGGGGGAGGCAGAATAGTAACACCTGGAGAGGACAGGAGCTCCACAAGGAGAGCAACAGAACCAAAATCTCTGGGCACAGGGTTCTTTATGAGACTGATACTCCAACCAAGGACTATTCATGGATATATCCTAGAACCTCTGCTCAGATGTAGCCCATGACAGCTCAGTATCCAAGTAGGTGCCCTGGTAAATGGATCAGGGACTGGCTCTGACATGAATTCAGTGCCTAGCTCTTTGACCTCCTCCCCCTGATGGGGGAGCAGCCTTGCCAGGCCACAGAGAAGAACAATGCATCCAGTTCTGATGATACCTGATAAGCTAGGTTGAGATGGAATGGGAGAAGGACCTTCCCTATCAGTGAACTTAGAGAGGGGCATAGAAGAAGAAGAAGGAGGGGTTGGTGAGCTTGGGAGGGCACAAGAGAGGGGGCTACAGCTGGGATACAAAGTGAATAAAGTGTAATCAATATAAAAAATAAAAATTTAATTAAAAAAGTAAATGCAGTAGATATTGAACAATTTTGATTTATAACTAATGAAAATACTTTCATTCTTTTGAAAACAAAGCAAACAAAAACAGTGCTTTTCTTTTTTTAACTAAGCTTTGGCGTTTCAAAAATGCCCCAGTCATACTTCAAGAGAAGTGGTTATAATTAGCTGAACTAGATTCAGACTAAAATTTTGGTCTTTCATCTCCAGTAGCCAGGTCACTTTAATAGGCAGTTAGAGTCAGAAACCACTGCAACAGATAAACCTACGCTCTGTGGTACTCGTGGTCTAGAACATTTTGAACACAGAACCAGCCATTCCTTCAAAAATTGATCAAAGTACTTTGTAATGATAGAAAAGTTTGGTAGGAATTTTTCATTTGATAAGTTCCGTTTGTGACTTCATGTGGTCTCAAAGAGAACAGAATTACTTAGCAAACTATGAATTAGTTCTTGGCTGCAGTACTCAATATTCTTGTGCATGATAGACTATCCTAACTTGTATTGGATATCTACATCTAGTTCTCTTCATGTAAAAGGGAAACATAAACATTTTAGTAAGTTAAAAAAAAAAACTCTCATATCTTACAGTCTGTCACTGAAGCACAAATGGGAAAATAGTCAAAACAAAGCAAGCTACTAGGTCAACCCCAACCAGGCTTAGAAACACGTAATACATAATTTCTCAGAGATTTTCCATATACTTTCCACAGTCCTAATACCAGTTTCCTGACATTCATGACAATATTCACTTTCTTTTATTTGTATTTCTTATAAAGTAAATAAGAATTAGCAGCAAGAATTATAGTGTGGCTAAAATTGTGCTGGAAAAACCTACATAAGTAAGTGTGTCTAGCCTGTTTCAAATTGTTATAATTATTTGAGCCTTTGGTCCATTCGTTTTTATTATTATTTTTTGTTTGCTTTAAAGTATTGCATTTTATCACATTATAGTAAATACACCCATTTTGCTGCCATTGTTGTAAGAGGTAATACTGTTATCTCATTACTAAAACTAATGCCCACAAATCACTGATGCCTGTCCTCCCAAAACTACTTCTGGGGAGTATATAATCTAAGGGTAAAATTTCTGAGAAGAAATGTGTCTTAGTTTTGTGTCATTGGGACAAAATACATCAGCAAAATAACTTAAGGTACAATAATTTATCAGTGGTCTCTGTTACAAGATTTTCAATCCATCCTTGTAGAAAGGGAATGGGAGAATAGCTTATAACATAGCAACAATGAAGGGTGGAAAGAGGAGGCAAAAAAGAGAAAGAAGGACAGAGAGGGAGAGGAAGGGAGATTCACTGCAGAAATATGCTAGCTCATTTCTTCTGCATTTGTTTTGTGAAAAAGAAAAAAAATCCAGCCTGGTGTATTTCAGCCTACATTCAGTGCAAATACTGCACCTACATTAGTTCTCGTAGGAAATGTCCTTACAAACATATCTATAGGTATTTCTAGGTGCTTCTTAATATTATCAAGTTAATGCAGGTTAGCTACCATCCTGTACATAATTCTATTGTGAGATAATGAGAAATCATTTTTGAGTTTATTGTACAAAATTGTATTCCTATGAACAATCTGTTAGCATTTCTGGTGTACTCTACCAGAAGTCTGCCAAGCACGACTCACTAGCAAAACCAGTGAACCAATAGTATTTTTTAATGGCATTTGTTAATAAAGACATTGTCATGTATTTATCCCTTGTCAGTGGCTAATGTGGATGCACAGAAATAGAACTCACTGTTTGAGACAGAGACTTTAAGCATGCAGTATCGAAAATGCTTACTCTCTATTCTTTTCTAGGAAACATTTTGCTAGTCCTTCCTCTCCATCATAGTTCACATTTCTACCTTCCTGTTTAATGTGAGTGTGAATTCACATCCTCCCATTTACTGACCATGTTGGGAATATTTTCATATATTCCTGGATATAGCATACCTTCATTGTTCAAATGATACCCAACACTTTGGTTTTGTCATCTTTTATTCTGTTTTTATAAGATCTAGTTTTGAATTCTCTGCCGGTTCTGCCACTGTAATTGGTTTTTTCTACCCTGAAGCTGTTTCTTTGCTCTCTTAATGATGCTTTTTTGATGAGCAAGAGTTCCAGAAATAAACCAACACACATACAGATACTTGATTTTTGACAAAAAGGCCAAAACCATACACTGGAAAAAAGACAGCATTTTCAACAAATGGTGCTGGTCCAACTGGATGTCTACATGTAGAAAAATTCAAATTGATCCATATTTATCACCCTGCACAAAACTAAAGTCCAAGTGGGTCAAAGACCTCAACATAAAACCAGACACACTAAATCTGTTAAAAGAAAAATATAGAGAAAAGCTTTGACCTCGTTGGCACAGGAGACAACTTCCTGAACAGAACACCAACAGCACAGGCTCTAAGATCAACAATAAGTGGAACCTCATGAAACTGAAAAGATTCCGTAAAACAAAGGACACTGTTGACAAAATAACAGCCTACAGACCAGGAAAAGGTCTTCACTAACCCTACATCTCACCAAGGGCTAATATTCAGACTATATAAAGAACTCAAGAAGTTAATCACCGACAAACCAATAGAGTGGTCCAATTTTTAAAATGGGGTACAGAACTAACAGAGAATTCTCAACAAAGGAATATCAAACAGCAGAGAAACACTTAAAGAAATGCTCAACATCCTTAGACATCCAGGAAATGCAAATAAAAATGACCCTAAGATTCCACCTTACATCCACCAAATGGTTAAGATCAAAAACTCAAGTGACATCATGTGCTGGAGAAACAGGAACCTTCTTCTATTGCTGGTGGGAACATAACCTTTACACCCTCTTTGGAAATCAATCTGGTGTTTTCTCAGAAAATTAGAAATAGTACTAACTTGAGATCCAGCTACACCACTATCGGGCATATATCCAAAAGATGCTCAACCATACAACAAGGACATTTATTCAACTATGTTCATAGAGGATTTCTTAAATTTTAATATAGTCAGACTTAGCATTATGCTTTAGTTAAAGAAAAATGTACTGTTCAGAAAGTAATAATTTATCCAAAAATAACACTACTTTACACTCCTACATAATAAATATCAAAAAAAATTCTCTGGGTGTTATTTATAACCATTGGAGGGATTTTATTGTCTTTTCTTAGAAATATCTACTAACACCCAGAATGTAGAAGTTGGGATGTTACTACAATCACCCTTCCAATACAGGATAGAAACACACGAGAAACACACGTTGGGCCCACCAAATTAGTCATGCTTCTGGCAAAGATGACAATTCTGAAAGATTTATTGTCTTACAGTGTGTGTGTGTGTGTGTGTGTGTGTGTGTGCGTGTGTTCGTGTGTGTGTTCATGTGCACAGGTACCTGTTGTATCTTTATAACCATCTTTTATTAAAACACTCTCTTTTTCCTATTACAAATAACTTGTTCCTTTTGTCACTGGTCGGGTATTATTCTTGAAAGTTTATTTCATTATAATAAACCATATTTAGTCTTTGTATACTCGTAGTAATAGAAAAAGTAAAAATGAGTTTTTCTAAACAAATATGTTTTGTTTAATAAATATTTTATGATTATGCACTACATGATAAGAAATTTGCCAGCACCAGGGAATACAGTCAGCAAATTGTAGTCATGGTATCTAGAGACTTTATATTACAGTGGGAAAAAAATAGATGGCAAATAAGTAATCAAAAAATACATTGTTTCATTCCTTTACTCCATGTGTTTTCTGCCCTTGCACTTTATTAATTTCTAATTAATCTTTGTTGAGCGGACTGTTTATCTTTTGAGTTCTTTCATTTATTAATTCAGAGCTAAGATTTGTTTGTTCCTTGCCAAGTCTGCCTGGCTAATCTTGTTTTAAACCTGGTGCCGCTCTCAGCTTTTACCACAAAAGCTTCTTTTTTTTCAGTGGATGCGGTTAATGCAGAGAAGCAAAACTGGCAAATGTGCAGGGGGAAAGTGGCTGTCAAGCACTGAGTCCTAAATCAGATGTTTTTATCCCTTACTCCATGTATGAGGGAACATCAGACAGGAGGGACCAGAAAGAATGTAAGGCGGGGAGGAGTGCTGCAGAACAATGCCATCTGGACATGGCACAACCATTGCACTCATGCACTCTCTGCAGATGTGGTTACCTGCACAAGATGGGAACAGTCACCATTTGATCACGTATGGAGGAGGGGCTTGTGATACCTCACCCCTCACTGAGGGATTATGGGAAGTTAACCGGTGCATGGAGAGGGGTCATCATACTCTTCAGTGGTGCAGGTACTGACATATTGCCCAGGTTCTAGCAAATAACTTCTCACTCCTACTCTCTCTAACAAACATCGTCAAACTTAGAGCAGCGCTTCTCAACCTTCCTAATGCTGTAACCCTTTGCTACAGTTCCGCACCTTGAGGCGTCCCCCAAACATAACATTATTTTCTTTGCTACTTTGTAACTGTAGTTTTGCTACTGTTATGAATTGTAATATAAACATCTGATATTTCTGATGGTCCTAGATGACCCTGTGAAAGGCTAGTTCAACCCCTAAATGGGCCGTGATCTATAAGTTGAGAACCACTGACCTTAGGGTGTGAATTTAAAAAAAAATAACAAAGCAGAACTGCATGTGTTAGAGAGAAGAAAAGAAATGAGCTAGAGTAATAAGGGTAAAAATGATTATTCTTCAGCTTATAAGTGACATTGTCAAAGAGTAACATAAAAATAACAAGTTAACAATGCCAGTAGTGAAATTGAATAGAATCTCCCTAGAATACGGTTTCAAATGTAACCAACAAATGATTATTATATTAATCAGCTCCAGGTCTGAGAAATCTAAGTAAAAATCAAACAGAAGGTGGGTGGGGAGATCCAGTAATACCACTCAATTTTTAGAGTTTGGAGGAAAAAAACAAAAAACAAAAAACAACAACAAAAAAAAAAAAAAACTCTAGTTGCCTCATTAACTTTAAATAGCTAGGTTCAATATCCACCTGTGTCATTTTCCTTACTTTTCATTACCACCGTTGTGTAGGAAGAGTGGGTGTAAATCTATATTCATTATTGTATGTAAATAGCATAGCTTGTTTCAGTTTTGTTGAGGTTACACAAGAGATATACTATATGTGTTTTAAATATATAAATTGGTTTTTTGTGAGTTTACAATAGACCTATCACTACAATCAATTTAATGAATGAGCATGAATGTTGAAAATATTTGCCTATTATTTTATAATGCTTTACTTCTCTCCCTGTCTGCACAAATGATTGTCCTAAGACAATCAATGCTTTTCTTACCAAGAATGTCTTAATTATTATTTATTTTATTATCTTATTATTAATTACAATTTATTCACTTGGTATCCCAGCTGTAGCCCAATCCCCGATCTCTTCCTGGACCCACCCTCCCTCCTTCTACTCCCCCTATGCCTTTCTCCTAGTTCACTGATAGGGGAGGTCGTCCTCCCCCACTATCTGACCCTAGCCTATTAGGTTTCATCAAGACTGGCTACATCCTCTTCCTCTGTGGACTGGCAAGGCTGCTCCTCCAAGAAGAAAGAGCCAGACACTGAGTATCTTTCAGAGACAGCCCCTGCTCCCCTTACAAGAGAATTCACATGAATAAGGAGCTGTCTATGGACTACATTTGAGCAGGAGGTCTAGGTCCTCACCATGAATGGTCCTTCACTGGTGCATCGGTTTCTTCATGGTCCCCCGGGCCCACATTTTGGCTGTTAGTCTCCTTGTGGACTTCCTGTCCCTCGAGGTCTTTCTGTCTCCCCATTTTTCCCTAAGATTCCCTACAACTTTGCCCAAAGATTGGCTATGAGTCTTTGGGTTCTGCTTCAATACACACTGGATAGAGTCCTTCAGAGGTCCTCTGTGGTAGAATCCTTTCCAGTTCCTTGTGTTCTCCCTCTTCCAATGTCTATCCAATTTGCCCTTTTGAATGAGGATTGAACATCTTCTCTAGGGTCCCTCCTTCTTGTTTAGTTTCTTCATGACTATAAATTTTAATATGTTTATCCTATATTAGATGGCTAATATCCACTTATAAATGAGTATATACCATGTGTGTCTTTCTGTTTCTGGGTTACCTCACTCAGGAGGTATCCATTTGCCTGTAAATTTCATGTTTTCCTTGTTTTTAATAGCTGAGTAGTATTCCATCTGTAAATGTACCACGACTTCTGTATTCATTCTTCTGTTGAGGGACATCTGGGTTGTTCCCAGATTCTGGCTATGACAAATAAAGCTGCTATGAACCTGTCCTTGTTAAATGGTGGGGCATCTTTCAGATATATACCCCGGAGTGGTATAGCTGGATCTTGAGGAAGTACTATTGCTAATTTTCTGAGAAAAAGCCAGATTGATTTCCAAAGTGCTTGCACAAGTTTACATTCCTAATATCAGTGGAGGAGTGCTCCTCTTTCTCCAATCCTCTCCAGCATGTGTTGTCACTTTATTTTTTATATTTATTTTGTGTGTATGAGCATGTATATATGTGTGCCCTTGCATGTGTGTGTGAACACATACATGTGTGTATATATGTTATAGAAAATGTGTAGATGTCAATGAATGACTTTTGGGATTCATTCTTCCACCATGTGTTTATGAGGGATGGATTCAAGTTAGTAGGCTTGATTATAGTCATTTTGTATCCGCAGAACCATCTTGTCAGTCTAATTAATCTACCTTTTGGGATTATTACTCAACATTCCTCATATTATACAAGTTTATCACATAACCATTCCCCTTTATTTGGCCTCATTTATTCAGCAAATTAATTTAAAGAACATTCTGAATGCAGCTCATATCAATAGTTAATATCTGAGTAATACATAGTGGCTCACTTTGTAATCCCCACATTTAGAAGGATGTGCTGATCATAGAAGCATAATAAATCTCATGGCACCCTAAGGTGAAAAGTGAAACTACACCTATATCTATATCCACATATCTGTCTATCTATCTATCTATCTATCTATCTATCTATCTATCTATCTATCTATCTATAGATAGACATGAAAGTATGAAAGTAAGGTACCTTTCAGGTTTTTATTAAAACTTTTCTGGAAAGACAGAGGCAACTATCTAGTATCCTACAGTGAGAGTCAGATTTCCAGTACTCTGAAGTGATATTTTGAGTGGCATCTTTTTAGGGATTGGTGCATTGTGTCCCTGTATTTAAATTGCCGTGTAAAGTTGCTTCATGTTATCCTCTTACAATTTCTTGTTTGAGGATTTGTAGGAATTCTGCCTCTTTCATTTCTAGTGCTACTCATTTGTATCATCTTTAATTAAAAATAATGATTAGCCTGACTTAACAGTTCTAATGTTATTGATTTTTAAAGAAAACTTGCTTTAAGAAAAACATTTTAATATCTATTGATAATAAGGTTTACTGGGGGTTTAGTGACTTCTTTAGTGTTTCTTACAGTAGAAGGGAATTTCTCATTTTTTTTCCTTGGGAGACCTTAAAGACACACATCAGACTTTCTGTTGTAGCTTCACTTGTTTTTGAAACTCTGTTGAGTTCTCAGCTGCTTTGTATTAAGGCTCATTTTTGGCAAGACAGATATATTTTTCCTATTGCTCACAGGAAAGTGCCTAAAAAGTTTCTGAAACAATGTGTAAACAAACATTCAGAAACCCTCCAACTGACAGAGTCCAGCAACCTCTTTCTCTACACAATGCCACAGCTATCTTTGCTGATAAATGTACATACTTTTGTCTTTTTCACAAACTTCAAAACAATAGCCAATTTTCTAGATTATACTAAGAGAAAATTTCCTACTCACCTAAATAATATGTTCAGTTTACTAACCAGAAATATGTAATTTCGTAGCAAATTATGACAGTGGAACCCAGAGGCTTATGAAGGCCATAATCTTCAGATGCCCTGAGCAGTGAAGAGGAAATTGCCACACCTGAGCCCCTGTGGCAATTGACACATCAGGGACAATAAGGAGACATTCTCATCTACCTGCCATAAACACCAGCAGGCATCTGATCAGATCCTAACTCCTACCCTTAGCAGTTACAAGAACTGTGCACCACTCAACATCCCTAGACATCAACAGAGGATATGTGGAGAAGGTGTGCTTTGTTTCTACTTGACAGTCATGACACATGCCATGATTGCCTCAGTGGTGTGATGTCAGAAGTGCCTGCCTACAGAAGACACAGAAGCCTATCTCATACTACCAATGAATAAGATTTCAGTCAAACGGCACTTGCCATATCTAGATTAAAAATTTCATCAAACTAAACAATTAAGAGACTGGTGCTGAGATTAGGAAACATTAACAACATCTATAACAGCTTTTAGAAAGAGCTTCATTGTGCATGCATGAGCAATAATAAACAAAAAGACCAGAAAACCTTGAATGCCACTCCAAAGACATGGAAAACAATAAACCTGGGCCATAAAATTTGAATGCACAATTTATGGGACCAAATCAGAGTAAAGAAAAAAATACTGATTGGTCAACTTGAAGATAAATACTAGACATTACATTGTCTGAACAGAAAAAAAACATACTTTACTTGGAATGACAGCTAGGAATCCAAGGCTGTTTTTCCACCCAATATTGTTGAACATGGAAAACAGTACAGCACAGCACTTTGTTAGAATACGTACACCCACTGATATGGCAAAACAAAACATAAGCACATAATATATGGTTAGCCTTGTGTAGCATATGTAACACACTAGAAATATCTTTTTAGTTCCTGCTAATATCAACTTCTGTGTTTTCTACATCAATAAGCAGATATTCTTTTTATTGATTTATTATTTTTTACAATTAATTCACTCTGCATGCCAGCTGTAGCCCCATTCCTCATCTCCTCCCATATCCTCCTTCCTCCTTCTTCTCCCCCATGTCTCTCCCCTAGACCACTGATAAGGGAGGTCTTTCTCTCCTACTATCTGAACCTAGCCTATCAGGTCTCATCAGGACTTGCTGTAGCTTCTTCCTCTGTGCCCTGGCAAGGCTGCCCCAAACCCCAGGGAGGTGATCAAAGAGCCAGCCGCTCTGCTGACTCCATGTCAGAGATAGCCCCTGTTCCCCTTACTAGGGAACACTTTGAGACTGAGCTGCCAGTGGTCTACATCTGGCTGACGAGATAGCTAAGCCATTAAAGGCTAGGCTCACAACTATAAATATGAGAGTTCAGGAAGATATTCTTGCCTTTGTGTTCAAGATAATGAGGTGCCCTGGTTCTCAGAACCTCTCTAACAATGTGTTCTTCCAATACCAATCATTGTTGTGAACTTTTCATTTTTATCTCATTTTCTACAAGGCTGAAATAATGGATTATTTGACTTGATTCTCTTGTGAACAATTCCCATAATGTGCAGTCTATATCAAAGACATTCAAAAGGTGCTTTACATCTTTCTTATGAGCTTTGCACAGTTCTGCTTCAGTGCTCTTCCTTTTAACTACTGATTCTCTCTGAAATCAAAATTCACCGTTTCACTCTCTGCTTACTAATCTAGCATGATTTATGCCCATTTTGCTGTTTTCTTCTTAGACAAACTGGACCAAAGTTAATGAGAATCCAGCTCCCCCCGACACACACAAACTCCTTAGAAATAACCAGACCTCTTGAAACAATGCTCTCATCTTCATTTGCTTGCTCTCAGCGTCTCTCCATTACTCTGCTTAATTCCTCTTTATTCTTCCTTGCCTCTTCCCATATCAGCTTTTCCCCCAGGTCAGTATTATTGGTAAAAATCACTGCTATTCATCTCATAGCCTAGATTTAAGCTCATGCTGAATGAAATAATGACCAAAATGTCACATCTGATCACTTTCTGCAGATGTTTTTCTCCTCTAATCAGCTTCTTCATGAGTTTCTTAAAATTTTAGTGAAACCTGAACTTAAGTTGCTAAGAGGCATTGTTCATTGTAGTTTAATGAGATAGTTAGAACAAATTTTCTCTGCTTGCTGCCAAGGATTGAACTGTTTTGCTTCTGTTAAAAATATATATTCAAATCCATCAATGTGATCCACCATATTAACAAACTGAAAGAAAAAAAAAAACACATGATAATCTCCCTAGATGCTGAAAAAGCATTTGACAAAATCCAACATCCATTCATGTTTAAAGTACTGGAGAGATCAGGGATACAAGGCACATATCTAAACATAGTAAAGGCGATATACAACAAACCTATAGCCAACATCAAACTGAATGGAAAGAAACTTAAAGCAATCCCACTGAAATCAGGGACAAGACAAGGCTGCCCACTCTCTCCATATCTCTTCAACATAGTGCTGGAAGTCCTTGCTAGAGCAATAAGACAGTTGAAGGAGATCAAGGGGATAC